>NC_143581.1:126559915-126890217 GCF_048544385.1 Mastigoproctus giganteus | reverse complement strand
GTTGTTTTATTAAGCACATAAGTCATTTCCCTTTAGTGGATAACAGGATTGACTTGATATCATCTACAGATCATTACAAAAAGTTACAACAATGATATCATTTGACATTGTGAAAAAAACTGTCAATACTATTAACATCAACCTCTGAAACATGAGTTAGTTTCTTGAAAATTCCTGAGCCTTGAGCAGCGAGTTTCTTCATGAAATTTTGAAAATTTTTAAAAATGTAAACTTTACATAAATTCTTTTAAATATTAATTTTAAAATTTTTGTTCATATTTTGACTTGATTGTCCAATATTAGAATGAAATTATTTCAAAAATCAAATAAATCACTAAAAAATTGTGTTACTTATTTTTTGATGTATGTTATCTTCTAGATCTATATATATATAGACGATTCACTTTCACGAACTTCTGGATTTGAATTCCAGAGAATTTCAGCTTGTTTAAGCCAAAATTGAACAACAATGATGATAGCCATGATTTCCTCCTCCTCTGATTTTAAAATATATTTTGTTGAATGTGTTGCCATCTGTTATAAATTGTCTATAATTACTTAGAACCACAGAGAAGAGATGGTAGTACTTACTGGAAGATTTGTAACTTCTAGTAGTAATTTTAAGTGTTATTTGAAATGTCTGAATGACCTTGAAAAACATTTATACTCTTTGGGGCCTATAAAAAACATATATATATATATATATATATATATATATTATTATTCTTTTGTCTTATCTTTGTGGTTTGTTATTCTTTTGTATTAATTTTGTTAATTACAGGTGTTTTTTACACATAGGTATTTTAGTAAATACATAACTGTTCTTTACGATAGCCTAATCTCGGTTATCTTAATTTACCATGGCCTATACATTTAGGATTTTTCAACTTGTTACGTATTGCTAAAGAAATTGTCATACCATTATTAATGAAAAACTATAGCAATAAGCAAATTATCAATACTACTTTATAATATTATATTAAACATTCTTATACATTTCAGTATTACATCACATGTACGTCAATCCCCTACTTCATCGGGGGCTTTGAGAGGATTGACTGTCCATTCGATGTAATGCATTTCTTACTTACCCGTTTCTGTTTGTATCTATCACAGCTTTGCTATTTTTTCAGTACTAAATTCTAATTTTTGAACCCTTTTTTTTTATATTATTCCTAATTGTTATTAGTTAATTTCTTTTTTTATAATTAACCAAATTAATTTCCCATCATCTACCCAGCAACTGTGATAGAATACACAAAGCCCAACGGGTAAGTTTTTTAATAGAAATATTGCAATAACTTTACTCACTTGATGTGTTTAAGTGGAGGTCGTAGTGTCGAGAAAGGAAAGTTTCCCATCCTACTTGATGTGTTTCTGTGGAGGTCGTAGAGTCGAAATAAGGAAAAATTTCCCACTTTTAACTGGTTTTATGGATGGCCATCCCTGTGGCGCTGTTTTTATGGCCCTGTCGCGTTAACGTTTCACATATGTGCAGATGGTGTGTTGGCCGAAGTCCCCGATATTAAGGCCAAGGTCTATTATTGTGTTTTGGTGGTTGGTTCAATGAATTTACTTTACTTAACTTAGTTGTGTATTTACATTATTTTTACATTTATTTTATGCCTTACCTCGGACAGTGCCTGTACCGCTTTTCCAAGGCGTAAAAGCACTTGTTTGTCCTGAGGTAAAACTATATACATATATACAGCCTCTTACTATGGGAGGGGGGGGGTTAATTTTGGCAATAGGTCGTAGTGCAGTCAGGCGACGAGCCTCGCCTGGGTGCAATAAACCTAGTAAATAAGGGGTTACTCTTCTGAGTAATTACTATTATATTTTTAGTTGGCTTTTGATAAAAGTATATGGGTCTACATTGGGATGGTGTTTTCTAACATTTGCGTATATGGCAGTTCTTACGTGATATCTACTGTATTTTTTGGGAATTTTGTTTCTATCCAGCGTTATAATGAGTTTTTTAATAGCTATTTTTCCACTATTCATATTGTTGCATATTTGCAATAGTCTGTTTGTCTGATTTCTTATAGTATTACCATGTATATGCTTTGCTATGTTACTTTCCCAGTGTGTGAGTTTTATTGTTTCGAAATTAAAATGATCTCTTTTATCATGGTGATGTGTATATATTTTGTCTGGGTGGATGGCTATTTCGCTGTCTAAGTAGACAGCTTTTTGGTTGTTTTCCGGATTTGTGCATTCAATTTTAAGGTCTGCTGGATAAACATCAGATACAGATACACCAAGCCAATAGGACTAACTATCTGCAATTACAAAAACACCATTAATAATATGAATGAAGGAGAACAACCTTGTCACTGCCAGGAAAGTAGATATAAAAAATTCATCAATACACATTACAATCATATAGTAACAGGAGACCTCAATATCATCGAAGACAAAACACTAAGAGAAACAATGAAAAAGGGTACAAAATTCAGACCCAACACCCCAATTAGGTTGGAAAATATTAAAAAATCAATATACACAGATTTGTTACAATTTGCATTCAAAGCCGCATACAAAAACAATGAACCCATAGAATCATTCCAATGTTGGATAAACGCCAATACTGAAAACATACTAGACCATTTCAAGGAAAACATAACAAAACAAAAACATCATATAAAAAACAATCACTTAAATTTAAAAAATATCAACAATAAAATCAAAGAAATACAAAACAAATTTGTTATAACTAGAACCGACAAAGCAAACAATAATTTCAGTATCATTTGCAAAAGATTCTACATAGAAGCCATCAAAGAGGAATTACATGACAATGAAACTTACAAGTACATAGACTCCAACCCAAACAGCATCAGCAAAAAAGTATTGGCTATGCATAAAAAGCTTAAAATTAAAATAGATAGAATGCAATACCCCTACATATATTGGATTCCAAAATATCACAAGATTCCTACGGGAAAAAGATTCATTACTTCAGGCAAAAGCAGCTATATCAAATATACCAGTAAAATCATGGAAGACAAATTAAAAACCATCACCAAAGAAATTAAAAACACCAGAATTATCAACAACAACAAAGAATATTTGGATTTTTTAAAAGAACAAAACAACAATATTAGAAGTATAAACACATACGACTTCAAAAACCTCTTTACAAGCATATCGCACGACAACCTAATAGAAGTACTACAGAAATATTACCAAAAATATCACAGCATACTACAATGCAAAAAACAATACTGGAATGACCTCACAAAAATCAGCGTCAAAGGAAACTACATTCTAATGGGAGGCAAAGTGTATATACAATGCAGGGGGATAGCCATGGGATCCAGCAGTTCTTGTGCCATGGCTAACCTCTACCTGCACTATTATGAAAGTAAAATTACGGACAGTTTAAAATTCTACAGATACATTGATGACGTAATCATGTTCAACCATGACAACTTTATAAACGTAGCAAAGAACAATTACCCAGCAGACCTTAAAATTGAATGTACAAATCCGGAAAACAACCAAAAAGCTGTCTACTTAGACAGCGAAATAGCCATCCACCCAGACAAAATATATACACATCACCATGATAAAAGAGATCATTTTAATTTCGAAACAATAAAACTCACACACTGGGAAAGTAACATAGCAAAGCATATACATGGTAATACTATAAGAAATCAGACAAACAGACTATTGCAAATATGCAACAATATGAATAGTGGAAAAATAGCTATTAAAAAACTCATTATAACGCTGGATAGAAACAAAATTCCCAAAAAATACAGTAGATATCACGTAAGAACTGCCATATACGCAAATGTTAGAAAACACCATCCCAATGTAGACCCATATACTTTTATCAAAAGCCAACTAAAAATATAATAGTAATTACTCAGAAGAGTAACCCCTTATTTACTAGGTTTATTGCACCCAGGCGAGGCTCGTCGCCTGACTGCACTACGACCTATTGCCAAAATTAACCCCCCCCCTCCCATAGTAAGAGGCTGTATATATGTATATAGTTTTACCTCAGGACAAACAAGTGCTTTTACGCCTTGGAAAAGCGGTACAGGCACTGTCCGAGGTAAGGCATAAAATAAATGTAAAAATAATGTAAATACACAACTAAGTTAAGTAAAGTAAATTCATTGAACCAACCACCAAAACACAATAATAGACCTTGGCCTTAATATCGGGGACTTCGGCCAACACACCATCTGCACATATGTGAAACGTTAACGCGACAGGGCCATAAAAACAGCGCCACAGGGATGGCCATCCATAAAACCAGTTAAAAGTGGGAAATTTTTCCTTATTTCGACTCTACGACCTCCACAGAAACACATCAAGTAGGATGGGAAACTTTCCTTTCTCGACACTACGACCTCCACTTAAACACATCAAGTGAGTAAAGTTATTGCAATATTTCTATTAAAAAACTTACCCGTTGGGCTTTGTGTATTCTATCACAGTTGCTGGGTAGATGATGGGAAATTAATTTGGTTAATTATAAAAAAAGAAATTAACTAATAACAATTAGGAATAATATAAAAAAAAAAAAAGGGTTCAAAAATTAGAATTTAGTACTGAAAAAATAGCAAAGCTGTGATAGATACAAACAGAAACGGGTAAGTAAGAAATGCATTACATCGAATGGACAGTCAATCCTCCCAAAGCCCCCGATGAAGTAGGGGATTGACGTACATGTGATGTAATACTGAAATGTATAAGAATGTTTAATATAATATTATAAAGTAGTATTGATAATTTGCTTATTGCTATAGTTTTTCATTAATAATGGTATGACAATTTCTTTAGCAATACGTAACAAGTTGAAAAATCCTAAATGTATAGGCCATGGTAAATTAAGATAACCGAGATTAGGCTATCGTAAAGAACAGTTATGTATTTACTAAAATACCTATGTGTAAAAAAACACCTGTAATTAACAAAATTAATACAAAAGAATAACAAACCACAAAGATAAGACAAAAGAATAATAATATGTACTCTGTTTGTACCCATGCATTGCTAAAACAGCTACTGGGACAACAGAAAAAGCTAGTAAGAAATTAAATTAAATAAAACCACTATAATTATAAATAAAATACGGCATGAACTATCATATTACAAAAGAATAATATATATATATATATATATATATATATATATATACACACACATGTACCTCAGAAAAGTTCAATCTAGATAGTCCACTTGCATAATCTTCCCACTAAATTTCAGTCTGCAGTTGCATGATTGGAAAATGATCTCATTGGGTACCTTTTTCCCCCCACTTCATTAAACTACTTTTTCCTAGTGGTATGAATAGGATAATGATCAAACACAATGACCTCAGGGCGATTTTTGACAAAAAGCTACATTTTAACCATCAGCTTGAAGATCTGCATCTTAAAATGAGCATTTATCACTGGTTGGCAATACAGCACCTTCTGTATGTCATAGATCCAGTCACAGTTGAAAAACATCACCAGACTATGATCTACTAAAGTATGCATTACGGAGCAGAAAGTTAGGGATTCCACAACCAAAACTATGCTTTTGTTAAGAGTTTTTTGAGCTATAGTAGTAAATATTACACTTTATATACTTGTTATATGTGAATATTTAAAACATAAATTCATGTTGTGTGGATAGGGAGATTTATCTGTAATTTTTTGTTGGATTTCGTGTTGGGTATTTCTTGTTTTGTTCATGTTTTGTATGTGTATCTGTATTATTATTATTGAATTTTAATTGAATGTATACCATAGCCAGTGTTTCAAAGGAAAAGGAACATTATGTCCATCACAGCATGAAGCCAGGAGCAGGAATCTGTTACTGTAATACAATACATTTCATTAACCAAACGGCTTTACCCTTAAAACTAATTTACCTCTTTGTAAACCATTAAACTTGAAATCGAATGAAATTAAATAAAATATTACTTTATTAGCAAAGAAAATATTACAACATATGTAATACTCCGATCACCTACCCTGTACGATGCTAACTAGAACGGTTTGCAGCAGATGAGTCTACAAGTAACATTATACTTCGGTTGTGTTAGGGTAGCTAAGAATAGGAACAGGTGCATGTATACTTGCGTGGACACCAATGCTAGGAGTTTGGTAAATAAATTTGATGAATTTGAGGTATTGCTCAATGCATCAAAGGCGGATATTGTTCGGATATCAGAGTCGTGGTGTCACACAGATATAAGGAATGCAGAACTGGAATTTGGGGAGTACAATGTGTACAGAAAGGATAGACAGGATAGAAAGGGAGAAGGGGTTATGCTATTAGTTAAGAAACACATAAAATCCAAGGAAGTGAAGCCAGTCAACATCGCTGGACAGTGCAGTGTCGAGTCAGTTTGGTGTGACATAAGTATTGGGAGATCAAAATTGAGAGTAGGAGTGTGCTATAGGCCTAATGACTCTGATGAGTATAATAAGAAACTATACAGGGATATAGAGTGGGCCAGTAAATCAGAGAGTCTTATAATGGGGGATTTTAATTTCCCAGATATTGACTGGAATTTGTGGGTTGGTCACTCACACACTAGCAAGGCTTTTTTGGATTTATTGGATGATTGTTTTCTACATCAGCATGTTCGCGAGGTAAC
Source organism: Mastigoproctus giganteus (assembly GCF_048544385.1). Taxonomy (NCBI): domain Eukaryota; kingdom Metazoa; phylum Arthropoda; class Arachnida; order Uropygi; family Thelyphonidae; genus Mastigoproctus; species Mastigoproctus giganteus. The sequence goes on along the minus strand of NC_143581.1, from coordinate 126,883,604 downwards.
TAGAGGGAGTAATACTCTCGATCTGATTATCAGTAGTGATTCTTCATGCATTAAGAATCTGCAGATAAAGGAACCACTAGGTGGCAATGATCACAGTGTGCTGAAGTGGGATTTACTCAAAGAGATAACTACCATCAGGGGTAGAGGGAAGGGTTTTTGCTTTCGTAAAAGCGACTACGATGGTCTGAGACAGTATTTAAATTCTGTACAGTGGGATCAACTGATGATGTTACCAAACAGCATATTCAAAATATGAAGCATTCAAAGAACTTATCTTGGAAGCTACTAGGCTTTACATACCAACCAAGAAATATTGTTCAAGGTTTAGGCCTAAATGGATGTCAGATGAACTAATGAGACATATGGTAGAGAAGAAAAATGCATGGGATACATATAAATTAATGGGTGACACAGAAGCCTGTGATAGATATAAGCTGGTCTGTAACCAAGTTACAAAGGAGTTTAGGCAGGCGAAGGCAGATTATGAGAAATTTTTGGCAAAGGATGCAAAGAGAAACAGCAAAGAGTTCTTTACTTAGGTAAACTCTAGAAGTAAGGGGATGAATCAGATTGGTCCACTTGATATCGATGGTTGAACTGTTGATGATCCTGCTCAGGTAGCTAACAAACTAAATGAATATTTTGCATCGACACTCACACATGAAGTTATTCAGTGAGGGGAATGCCAGAGGTGTATTCAACTCTGGCAGTAAGCTAGCTAATCTTGTAATAACTGAGAGTAAAGTGGAGGAGAAATTGTTGAAGATAAACACAAGAAAGGCACCTGGGTGGATGGGATCTATCCAGTTATACAGAGATGTGTATTAAAGGAGGCAGCAAAGGATGTAAGCAAACCCTTAGCCATAATTATGAGAGCATCCTTGGACTCGGAGGTGGTACCCATAGACTGGAGATGTGCAAATGTGACCCCAATTCACAAAGGAGGATCAAAGGCTTACACAAGTAATTTTAGATCTGTGAGTTTAACTTCTGTTTCCGGAAAATTAATGGAGGCACTGGTTAAAGAAGCACTGCAGGATCGTCTAGACAAGACTTCAGTTATTGTTCGGACACAGCATGGTTTTGTTAAGGGAAAGTCTTGCCTGACCAATTTTATTGGATACTATGATGCAGTTACAAAAGAACTGGATGCGGGGAATAACTTTGATATTATATATTTGGATCTTAAAAAGTCTGTTGATACTGTTGCACATGGAAGACTGCTGCACAAATTGGAGCAGTGTGGCATTGGAGGCAAATTGTTGCTATGGTTAAAGGGATGGTTGAGGGGGAGAAGACAGAGAGTGGTAATCAATGGACACTGCTCATCGTGGACTAATGTTATTAGCGGAGTCCATCAGGGTTTAGTGTTGGGTCCATTGTCGTTTTCTGTATTTATAAATGATAATGATAATGGTATATCAAGCTTAATGTCCAAGTTTGCAGAGAATACAAAGGTTGGCAGGGTTGTTAAGGACACTACTGATGCTATGCTGCTGAACAGGATCTGGAAAGGTTGAGCAGATGGGCTGAGAGGTGGCAAATGACGTTTAACATTGACAAATGTAAAGTACTGCATATGGGAAACAGCAACCCCAGAGCAACGTATCAACTCTGTGGTACTACACTGACAGTGGTAGAGAATGAAAAGGACCTGGGGGTAATTGTGCAGGCAGATATGAAGTTCTCTGAGCAGTGCAGATGGGCTGCAAGAATAGCTCATGGTGTCTTGTCAGTGATATACAGGGATTTTTCTAACAGGGATAAGGAGGTGATTATTCCCTTGTATAAGGCAATGGTCAGGCCACACCTTGATTACTGTATACAGGTCTGGAGGTCTCATTTCAAGAAGGATGTAGAGCTGCTGGAATGAGTACAGAGAAGGGCAACAAGATTAGTGAATGGAACAAAGGGTTGCTCTTATGAAGAAAGGCTTAAGTTTTGCAAATTACACTGTCTGGAAACTAGGCACCGGCGAGATGGTCTGATAGAGGTGTATAAAGTCTTGAATGGTTTGAGCATGCTCAGTGCCGTTGGGATTCTTCCTTTTGCTCAGAATAATCACCAGAGAGGGCATAAATTCAGATTGAGGAAAGACAGATGTAGGATAGATGTGCGGAAATTTGCCTTTAGCCAGCGGGTGGTTGGTTGGTGGAACAGACTTCCATTCCTTGTTGTGGAAGTTGATAGCCTAAATAGATTTAAGGCTCAGCTGAACAGGTATTTCGAATGAACGGAGGGGTGAAATGGAAGTGTTTTTTTTTTTTTTTTGGCTGATGCTGCATAAACTTGCTTTCTTGCATCGTATGCCTGTACTAATGCTAATGCTACTTACTTTACTTTACTTTATCTGCACTGTTTGTCCTAAAGGAAAGTGTTTTTGCTTCTGTAAAGGTGACTACAGTGGTCTCAGACAGATTTTTAAATTCTGTACAGTGGGATCAACTGATGATGTTACCAATAGCAAATTCTAAGTGGGAAGCATTCAAGGAATTAATCGGGGAACCTACTAAACGTTTCATACCTATTAAGAAATATTGTTCAAGTTTTACGCCTAAATGGTTGTCAAATGAACTAATGAGACTCGTGGCAGAGAAGAAAAATGCACGGGATGCGTATAAATTATCATGCGACATAGAGGCCTATGGCAGATATAAGCTAGTCTATAATCAAGTCACAAAGGAGGTTAGGCAGGCGAAGGCAGATTACGAGAAATCTTTGGCAAAGGATGTTAAGAAAAAAAGCAAGGATTTCTTTACTTATATAAACTCTAAAATTAGTAAAATAATAAGAGGAGTATAGCTCAATATAGTACATAGAACACTTCCGTATGATACCCTTCAGAAATTAAAAAAGGAAAAAACGAAAAAATCGACAACTTACCGGTACATTAGAGTAAAATATAAATAATTATATAATCAATTTAACACAATTCAAATCAATTTAAAACAATTAAAAATCAATTTAAAAAAATTAAAATTCAATTTAAAACAATTAAAAATCAAATTAACGCAATTAAAAGAATCTAACGAAAATATTTAAAATGATTTTCCTTCCTTAATTAATTCAATAAGGAAGGAAAATCATTTTGAATATTTTCGTTAGATTCTTTTAATTGCATTAATTTGATTTTTAATTGTTTTAAATTGATTTTTAATTGTTTTAAATTGATTTGAATTGTGTTAAATTGATCATTTAATTATTTATATTTTACTCTAATGCACTGGTAAGTTGTCGATTTTTTTTCGTTTTTTTCCATTTTAATTTCTGGAGGGTATCATACGGAAGTGTTCTACATACTATATTGAGGTATACTCCTCTTATTATTTTACTAATATTATTATCAACGTAGAACATTATTATCAACGTAGAACATATTGAGTAGTACAGCTCTGATTCATACTATCTAATAAACTCTAAAAGGAAGTGAATGAATCAGATTGGTCCACTTGATATCGATGGTTTGAATGTTGATAATCCTGCTCAGATAGCAAACAAACCGAATGAGTATTTTGCATCTACATTCACACATGAGGAGTTATTAAAGATTGAAAATGCCAGAAGATTATCAAATTGTAGCAGGGTGCTTAATGATTTTGTAATCACTGAGAGCAAAGTGGAGAAGAAATTGTTGAAGTTAAACATAAGAAAGGCACCTGGGTTGGTTGGATCTATCCAGTTATATTAAAGGAGGTGGCAAAGGAAGTAAGCAAACCCTTAGCCATAATTATGAGAGCATCTTTGCTCTCATAATTCTCATAACGGACTGGAGGTGCACGAATGTATACCCAATTCACAAAGGGGGGATTGAAGTGTGACAAGAGTAATTACAGACCAATTAGTTTAACTTCTGGGTAAAATAATGGCGTCACTGGTTAAAGATGCATTGCAGAAACATCTAGACAAAGACTGCAGCAATAATTCAGACACAGCATGGGTTTGTTAAGGGTTTGTAAGTCATGTCGGACAAATTTGATTGGATATTATGATGTGGTTAGGATAGATGGATGCAAAGGAACTGGATGCAAAAAATAATTTTGATATCATATACTTGGATTTCAGGAAAGCTTTTGACACTGTTGTGCATGGATGACTACTGTACAAATTGGAGCAGAATGGTATTAAGGGTAATTTGCTATAATGGATAAAAGGATGGTTGAGTAGGAGAAGACAGAGGGTGGTAATCAGTGGGTGCTGCTCTTTGTGGACTAATGTCATTAGTGGAGCCTCACAGGGTTCGGTGTTGGGTCTAGAGGAACGTACCAACTGTTTGGTAGTACACTTAGGGTGGTAGAAAATGAAAAAGGCCTTGGAGTAATTGTGTAGTCAGATATGAAGTTTTCTGAGCAATGCAGACAGGCTGCCAGAGCAGGTCATGGGGTTTTGTTAATGATATACAGGAATTTTGCTAGCAGGGAAAAGGAGGTGTTTGTCTCTGTTGTTGTTGTTATTTGGTTTTTAGGAGCATTAGCAACTAAAGCCATATTGCCCCTGCAATATGCGGTGGTCATTCCCTGACCTTTCTGCATCCTCCATATTTGATGGTGACAGGTGATTGTCTCTCTGTATAAGGCAATGGTCAGGCCACACCTTGAGTACTACATACAGGTCTGGAGGCCTCATTTTAAGAAGGATGTAGATTTGCTTGAGCATGTACAGAGAAGGGCAACAAGATTAGTGAGGGGAATGATGGGATCCTCTTACCAAGAGAGGCTTAAGTTCTGCAAATTGCCACGGCTGGAGACTAGGCACCTGCAATGTGATCTGATTGAGGTGTATAAGGCTTTGAATGGATTGAATTCTGATGTGTCTCTTCCACTTGTTCAGATTACGAACCTAAGGGGGCATAAATTCAAATTGAGGAAAGATAGCTGTAGAATAGATGTGCGGAAATTTGCCTTTAGCCAGCGGGTGGTTAATTGCTGGAACAAACATCCATCTGCCATTGTGGATGTTGATAGGTTAAATAAATTTAAGGAGGAATTGGACAAACATTTAGAGGGAATGGTTGTGTGAATTATTATTATTATTTTTTTTTGGCTGATGCTACATAAGCTCATACCAGTTGATTATTATTATTTTATTATTATTATTAGCTATATGATGCAAGGAAGCCTGAGGCTTATGCTGCACCAGCCAAAAAAAAAAAAAAAAAAAAAATTCCCGAGTTACCCTAAGAGAGAGAGAGAGAGAGAGAGAGAGAGAGAGAGAGAGAGAGAGAGAGGAGAGAGAGAGAAGTAGAAGGGAATCACCAAGAAAGAGAAGAATGATGATGATATCCAGCTCAGGACCCTGGGTGTGCCAAGCCCATACTCACCAGATGTGAGCCCTTGGGGTTAATGAAGAGACACACGTCTCGAAAGCTACTGTTAGTATATATTTGTATTCTTACATTAAGCTCATATCCTTGTTTTCCTGCGACAAATGCCACGATTACTATTACTATTACCTCCCAGGACTACTCTGCTATATGTGGGAACTTGAGGCACCACACCAAATAAGTAAGGAAAGTAGATCATCAAGGGAAGTAGATTAGCTGAAAAATATCAGTAAGCTAGTAGCAAAGGGGATGCAATGTAGAATGAATGAGGAGAATGAATGAATGAATGAATGAGAATGAAAGGCAGACTGAATGAATGAGAATGAAAGGCAGACTGAATGAATGAGAATGAAAGACAGAATGAATAGGCTGGGGCACTTAGTGACAGAATGACATAGGAATTATGGTAAAAGGAAATAAATGTCAGTTTTGGTGAAAGAAAGAGTGACCCAGCATGAGGGAAAGAGAGAATGACTGAGTATTATGGTGGATGTGAATGAGTGGAAGAGCAAATATAATCAGCTGAAAAAATACAAAGTTAATAATAAATTACATTACTTTATATATACTAAGAAACATTTACTAACGACACAATCACTATCACTGCATTCTCCTCCAGCTGCAAAAAAAAAAAACAAATGCATCTGGATGTGCAGCAAAACTGAAGAATAACAGTAAGTTAAGGGGCCCCAGAGAGTGCAGTGCAGAAAGCACGAGTTAAATAACATAAGCAGTATTACAAACAGTTGCTCTAGACATCTCAAAGGCTTTTGATCATGTTTGACATAAAGATCTTCTAAACAAGCTTCCATCTTGTGGTTTGCCAACTGCTTTTTGTAATTAGTATTCCAGTTTTCTCTCTGATCGCTCACTGAAGGTGATGGTAGATGGCTCTCTGTCTTCTAACTTCTCCACTAATGCTGGTGTCCCCCAAGGTTTAGTTCTTTCCCCCACTCTTTTCCTCTTATATATTAATGACCTTCTTCCATTGACTGGAAATCCTATGCATAGTTTTGCCGATGATAGCACATTGCATACCACTTTCCATTTTTAGAAACCTTGACCTGCTCGATCAGCTTCAACTTCTCGAATATCCGCTACTAATTCCTTAAATGCCAACCTCCAGGTTATCCTCCAGTGGGGCAAAGACAACTTAGTTGATTTCAATCCTTCTAAAACTTAGTCTTGTCTTATATCTCGCAAAAAGGATTCTTCTGCTCCTATGCTTATCTTTGGTGACACTCCGATTTCTAGGCAAAATCATATATCTCTTTTAGGGATTACCCTGACTTCTAATCTCTCTTGGCACAAGCACATTACAAATATTGCTTCCTCTGCATCTAAAAAATTTGGTTTTCTCTTTCACTCTCGGCATAACTTTTCTTCCAAAGAAGCTGTTCACTCTACAAATCACAAATCTGTCCTACCATGGAATACTGTTCCCACATCTGGGGCAGTGCCCCCAAAATGTCTCTCAGGCTTCTAGATGTGCAGAAGAGGACAGTTAGGTTAATTAATGACTCCTCTCAAACAGAGCCTCTCCACTCTGTCTCATAGACATACTCTTTCTGTCTGAATGCCATTTCTACAGATACTTCCATGGGCACTGTTCTTCTGAATTGGCTTCTATAATTCCCACTCTCTCTTTCAAAACAGTCTGAAGACGTGCTTCGACAAGCTAACATCCATTTACTGTCCAACTTCAAACTCACAGAACCAACTTTTCATCTTTCTTGTTTATTCATTCAACTGCCGTTTTCTGGAACAGCCTTCCTTCATACATATTTCCTGAAAATTAGTCTACAGAAGTTCAAGTGTAATGTCAACAAATATCTTCTTTCATCTTCTCAACTTCCAACTTCTCATGCACGGTACTCAGTGCTATAGGTTCTAATACCTGTCATGTTTGGGGATTTCATAAAAAAAAAAAAAAAAAAAATTAAATGAAAGCCAGAAGAATGAATGAGCATAAGTGTGAGAGAAAAAGAACACAAACCATAAAATGTTAAAGAACACAAACCATTAAGTACATACTAACCCTAGTTTTAATCATGCTTATTTAGCTTAACTATTGTGTTAGTATTTAAAATTACATTACACACCATTTGCATACCCCCCCTGCCCCGTTATGTGAGAAAAAGATGAATGAGTGAGTGATAAAACATATATATGTATATATATATAATCTAACAGGGAAAAAAAAATTATAAAATATAAGAAAAAAGTAAAAAAAATAATGCAAGTAGGGTGAGAATGCAGATTACGAAAGAAGTAAATGTCTCACCTCCCCCCCCCCCCCCCCGGAAGTGTGAGGAGATTGCTCCCCCACTGCCAGCTAACATACCCTACTCACCGGGCAGGATGGCAGTTTGATATATTACCAGATTCAACACTTACATGGACCTCATAAACATCACCAACGGAGACATACTGCAGCTCACTTGCCGACAACCCATTTGGCCATTTGGTTTAAAAGGGGAACTGGGTTTGAGTACCCGGTTCCTCTTTAAAATCCCATCCCCGGGTGGGGGGGGAGATGAGTCTCTGTCTCCTCCCCTCCTTCCAACCCCATACTTCGCCTGGTGGGACTCGTCCCCACTGATCTCTTTGGGGATGCCTACTGTATAATCCCCATCCTTTTATCTGTTTCCCCCAGCCTTCAGTCTCCCCCCCCACTCTAACTAAACCGGCTGAATATGCTCCTAACAATGCCGCCAAATCCTAATCAGTGTCTAAATCCAACTGCTTTCTTGTAACCTTCTTTTGGCCTTTCCAAATTCTAGTGTTCACCCTTTTTTATTTATTTTTTTTATAGGCTGTGCCACTGAAATGCTTGGAAATTAGATGGCGGTCCTGCCAGAGTACTTAAATAATCTACTTTGTGCCTGACCTGCCTCCTTGTGGCAAAGTGTGGACAACAGTGGGTCCCAATAGGGGCCCAATGGCTAAATGGTTAGAGAAACAACAGAACATAACACTCCACAACAAAGCACTTCCCACAAACTTTTTAAATCTCTGACCTCCACAGAGTTCTGTGTCACACCTACAAAGAATACAGTGCAGGGATGGGGGCGACTCCTAGTTCCGTCAGACAAGTACACTGTGTGTGTCTGACGGAACTCCTAGTTCCGTCAGACAAGTATACACATACACTGTGTGTGTATAAATTTTTAGTCAGGTGCCTTTGTTAAAAAGATAGGAAGCCTAAAATAATTGTTGAGGGCCCCTAAAATTCATAGTTCCTATCTTTGCTTAGAAAACCTGTATTTTGTAAAATCCATTTTCCCATATTTTGTAGTTTTCAACACAGGATTTTTTTTTCATTGTTCTTTGGAATGCAACACATTCCAAAGAACAATGAAAGGCTGGGTGTGCTGTATTAACTGACTGCCCCCCATGCACAGCCCTCTCAGTTTGAATCAGTGCATGTTTGAATAGGTGTTTGCGTTTTATTGCATTTTAAAATGAATGATTTTACCGACAAATTTGCACTTTAATTTGGTTCAAATTAAAGTGAAAAATGCAAAAGAAATCCACAAACTGTTAACAACAGCTTTCAGAGAAGAAATGGCATGTGTTGTTCAAAGACTTTTCAGTAGTTTTCAATGTTTAAAGAAGGCTAGTTGTCTGTTGAAGATGAATCTCACTCTTGATGCCCAACAACTTCAAAAACCAGTTGTTCCTATTATTTAATTGCTCATATTCACGATCTGATCAGGAGCCATCAGTGTTTAACTATTTGCTAAGTTACTAGTGAAATTAGTATTTCTTATGGGACAAGTCAATCAATTTTAACACAAAATTTATGAATGTAATGGCAAGTTTGTTTTCCTTGCATCCTCACTGATGATCACAGACTTCTGCAAGTTTTTGCATGTTAGGATATTTGCCAAAATGCTGCTGATCAATACAGTACTTTGTTTCTTCTGTCATTACTGGTGATGAATCATGGGTGATTCATCACCAGTGATTATGACTCTGAAACAAAGGCCCACTTCTTCCAATAGAAGAATCCATCTTATTCATGGCCCAAAAAAAGCAAAGTTGTCCTAATCAAATATCAAGTTTATGCTTATCATGTTTCTTGATTCAGAGAGCATTGTTTATTATGAGCTTGGTTTGCATGGTCAAATTGTGAACGAAGATTTATACAAAAGAGCTCTATGGCAATTGTGCATTGCTGTTCAGAGAAACAGTTGGAAAAATGAGCTTCAGGGAATTGGCAGTTGAATCATACCAACGTCCTTGCACAATTGGCACTTCCCATTCAAGAATTTCTTGTGATGCACCATCACCATGGTTCTCCATCCATCATATTCACTGGATTTATCTGCCTGTGATTTTTTTTTGTTGCCTGAACTCAAAACCCCCTTGAAAGAACACAGATTTGTAACAACTGAGGAAATTATTCAGGCTGCAACATAGCAGCTTTTAGAGTTTCAAAGGAAGCATTGGAATAGGTGTATACAATGTAAAGGGGGCTACTTTAAAGGAGATCCATCCGACTAGCTAGTAAGTGTGGGAGTTCAGTAATGTACATGTGTTGAGTGGACAGTGGTTCAAGCTCATATGTTCAAACTGCCAAATACAGTTAATGATTGTATTCATTATCAAAATTGTAAACTCTTCTGACCTAATAGTTGTGTGGTGTATAAACAACATATTTTAGGTCCAACATAGCCAAGCAGTCAAGTTCAAGAGTGCAATATTGCATACAAATGGACCATGTTCAAGCTCTTGTGACAGCTAAATACTGTTAGCAGTTGTATTTATTGCCAAAATTGTAAACTCTTCTACACTAATGGTCACTCCAGAGAACAAACAAGAACGTTTCCATATTAATGAAAATGAAATTTTTTCATTAAAAAAAATCCATTCAATCCATTCAAGGCCTTAAACAACTCTAATGCAATCTTTTGCAGATGCTGCAGTTTGCAGAACTGAAGCCTTTCTTGGCAAGAGCACTCTTTTGTTTCCTTCGCCAATTTATGATTATGACAAAAGCCTCTACATGCAAATGGAATGGGCAAGTAAGCGTCAATGCCTTATTATGGGTGATTTCAATTTGCCTCTAATTGATTGGAGTAAATGGGAAGGAAACTCGACATGGGGAACAAAATTTTTAAATCAACTAGATGACTTATTTGTATCAACATGTCAGGGAAAGTACTAGAGAAAAGAATATCCTAGACCTCATCATCACACATGAATCAGATGACATAACAGGGCTGATAGTAGAGGAACCAGTAGCAGGAAGTGATCAGGGAGTTCTACGGTGGATGATGACGAGAGAGGTAGCAGAAGTAAAAGGCAAAGGAATGGGTTTTAATTTCAGAAAAGGAAATTACAATGCCTTAAGGTACTACATGGCCTCTATTAACTGGGTAGATATCGCGCTGAGAATGAATACAATTGAACTGTGGTACGCTTTTAAAACATTAATCACAGATGCCTTGAATGCGTATATACCATTAAAAAAATACTCCACGAGAAGGGTTCCAAGTTGGATGAATAGTGAAGTTGCCACATTACTTGAGCAGAAAAAGGTGGCATGGAAAGGTTACAGAGCAATAAAAAGTACTGAAGCCTATAACAGCTACAAGGTGATCTGTAATAGAGCCACAGAAAAGGTTCGACAGGCAAAGACAGTTTATGAGAAATCATTAGCAAACAGAGCAAAGAGGGGGGATAAAGAATTCTTTATATATATAAATGCCAAGAAGAGCAGGACAAACCAGATCGGACCTTTACGTAAGGGAAAGGGGATAGTAATAAATACACCAGCTGCCGTTGCAGATGAACTCAACAGTTATTTTGCATCGATATTTACAAACGAAAAGCTTTTTGTGGCAATGGGAAATTGTGGGAGCGAAGTTAAAAAATATGTAATTAATGATATTGAAATTTTGCAAGATTATTTAATGAAAAAACTTTCGAGCCTACAGACCAGTAAGGCTCCTGGAGTTGATGGAATATACCCTATAATCTTAAGAGAGGCGGCAAGCGAGTGCATTAAACCATTGAGGCTAATTATGCGAGTATCACTAGACTCTGGGGAGATTCCCTTGGATTGGAAAAGTGCAAATGTATCGCCCATACATAAGGGTGGCTCTAAAAGTGAAGTTGGAAATTATCGACCTGTCAGTCTGACTTCAGTAGTAGGGAAAATCATGGAGGCAATGATCAAGGGTGGAATTCAGGATCATTTGGATCGAATTGAAATTCTCAAGGATACTCAGCATGGTTTTGTAAAGGGAAAATCATGTTTAACAAATCTGGTTCGCTATTTCGAAAGGGTCACTCACGAGCTGGATTTAGGGAATAATTTCGATATTGTTTATTTAGATTTCAGCAAAGCTTTTGACTCAGTCCCACATGAGCGGTTGCTTTATAAGCTGGAACAGGTTGGAATCACTGGGAAAATCCTTAGATGGATAGAAGGATGGCTTCAGGGCAGGAGGCAGAGGGTTGTGATAAATGGCTATTCCTCAGATTGGGTTGATGTAAGAAGTGGGGTTCCCCAAGGATCAGTATTAGGACCACTGTTGTTTTTAATTTTCATAAACGACATTGATGAAGGGATAGAGGGCGTGATGTCTAAATTTGCAGATGATGTTAAAATTGGTAGAGTAGTTAATGATCACTGTCAAGCTGAGCTTCTTCAGAGAGACCTAGATAGACTTCAAGAATGGTCAGAAAAATGGCAGCTGTGCTTTAATCCAACAAAGTGTAAGGTATTACACCTGGGGAACAGTAATCCCAAAAAAACTTATTCACTTGGTGGAGTTCAACTAAACCCAGTACTGGAGGAAAGGGACTTGGGTGTTACGATATGGTCAGACATGAAATTCTCTGAGCATTGTAAACAGGTTGCAAGGAAGGCCCATGGTGTCCTATTGATGATCTATCGAACTTTTGCAAGTAGAGATAGGGACGTGATAATCCCATTATATAAGGCTTATGTTAGACCACACTTGGAATACTGTGTTCAAGTATAGAGACCGCACCTAAAGAAAGACATCGAGCTTCTTGAAAGGGTGCAAAGAAGGGTAACTCGCCTGGTGAGATTGGCAAAAGGGCATCCTTATGAAGAAAGACTTCGAATATGTGGGTTGCAGAGTTTGGAAACTAGACACCTTAGAGGAGATTTGATTGAGGTGTTTAAGGCTCTAATAGGCATCAGTAAAATGAATGAGGACAAAATTTTCAAGATTATAAATGATGCTAGAACTAGGGGACATAAATTCAAGTTACGGGGGGGAAATGTTTAGATTGGACTGCAGGAAGATTTATTTTAGCCAGCGAGTTATAAATTACTGGAATAAGTTGCCTTCATGGGTGGTAGAGGCCGACAGTTTGGGGAAATTCAAAGGTCATCTGGATAGTACTTTCGGGTAAGGGGAAGCGCATAGGATGATAGGTTTAATTTCCTTTTTATTTATATTTTATTTTATTTATTTTTTATTTATTAATTATTATTATTTAGTTATTTATTTTATTTATTTATTTTTTGTTTTTATCATTGTTTTGTTCGGATTTTTTTTTTTTTTTTGGCTGGTGCAGCATAAGCCTAGGCTTTCTTGCACCATGCGGCTGTTACTAATACTAATACTAACATATCTTGTATTTATATTTTTCAAAGTGGTTAAATTATGCTTCAATTAATGTCTCCATTTATGTATGGATTTCTTTGAAATTTTGAAGAAGCTGATAGTATCAGCTTCTTCAAAAAGCTGATACTATTTCCCAAATAATAATGCACATTGTTTATGATGGCATCATGAAAATATCTCTGAAATTCAGGGGAGAAAATTGTGCCTATTAGCCCCATTTTTATGATTTAGGCCTAGAAAGGCCACAATTCTCTAGAATTCAGAATCAGATTTTATTATTATTAGCATATGGTGCAAGTAAGCCTGAGGCTTACTGCACTAGCCAAAAAAAAAGTTGAATTACCCTGAGAGAGAGAGAGAGAGAGAGAGTGAGAGAGAGTCAGAAGTAGGAATCATCAAGAAAGAGAAGAATGAGGATATCCAGCTCAGGATCTTGGGTGTGCCAAGCCCATACTCACCAGATGTGAGCCCCTAGGGTAATTGATGAAATTGAATAAAGTTCTACATAATTCAAGGAGTTTAGAATCCTTGAGATTATTCCATGTATTGCCTGAGATGTGCAAATGTCTCTTGTATTCACCAAAGCGGCGGGGCGGGGGATCTAAGGGTAAAGTGAGTAATTACAGATGTGTAAGCTTGACTTCTGTGCCAGAAAAAATAGAGCTGCTGGGTAAAGAAGAATGATCTCTTATGACGTAAGAGATCATTCTGTTATATGGAAATCACAGCTTCAGTTTGCTAACCGAAGATCTTGTTTGTGATTAACTCTTATGAGATAGTTATAAAGGAACTGGATGGAGAAAATAATTTGCTGGTGCAGGAGTTAATTTATTCTTCAGTGGCTAATGTTATGATTGGAGTCCCTCAGGGTTTGTTGTTGGGTCTACTTAACTGTTTTTAATGTTTATTAATGATATTGATATAGGCATATCACGCTTAATGTCAAATTTTCTGATTATACAAAGTTGAGAAAGATGATAAATAACAGTAATCAAGCTGTCATTTACAATCAAGACTTGAATAAATTATGTAGATAATCTGCTACTTCAAAACTTGATTAAATTTGGCAGATAGGCTGAAAAATGGTATTTGATGTTTAACGTTGATAAATATAAGGTATTGCATTTGGGTAGCAGGATCCAAAAATAACATATTGTGTGGATGGCACCAAACTTAAGTCAGTGGAAATTTTGAAAAAGAGCTAGAGATTATACAGTCCGGCATGAAGTTCTTTGAATAGTACAGACAGGCTGATAGGGCAGCCCTTGGGGTCGTCAGTGATATACGTGAAGTTTTCCAGCAGTGATAAAGAGGTGATTATCCTGTTGTACAAGGCATTAGTTAGGCTGAATAACGTTATATGGCTGTGGAAGTCTCATTTTAAAAAGGATGTAGATCTTTTGGAACAAGTGCAAAGAAAAGCAACAAGATTAGTTGGGTCTACTTAACTGTTTTTAATTGGCACAAAAGGGTACTCTTGCCAAGAAATACTTGAGTTCTTTAAATTGTCTGAAAACTAGGTATCTGCAAGGAGATCTGATTGATAAGAGGAGAATCAGAGGAGATGAGAATCAGATCTCCTTGCAGATACCTACTGCTTAAGGCATTAAACTTGCGCTTCAGAAAACAATGTTTTCAACACCTCTGATATAAACAGTAATGATAGTGTCATAGTGGCATAGTATTTAGGGTTAGGCGCCACCTGTGGTTTTCCACATCTGTGCCGTATGTACTCTGTGATGGAATGCAGAACTACTGCATAAGCCAGAAAAAAGTGTAGTGTCTGGTTTATGCAGTATTATGTTATGTTCTGTTGTTGTCTCTGGACACTTGGCCGCAGGGCCTCTAGCGAAACCCTACGTTGCCCACCACCACCACCACTGGGAAGTGAGCCAGGCTGCCTTCATACTCTGGCTGATCTCCACCAGGGTCGCCTGAACTTTCTGGACAAAGACCAAAAAAAAAAAAAAAAAAAAAGGGAAGAGAGTGGGGTAGTAGCAGTGGTGGAGTCAAAGTAGGCAAAAGGAGGAGGATGAGGAAAGAAGGCATCCTCCAGCAGAAAGAAGGGGTAGGAAGGGAGAAATAGGAATCACCCCTGGTCTGGGAGCCCACCGAAGGCCAAGGAAAGGAAGACAGCTTGCAGAACAAGGAAGGTCTACAAAGTTGGGAAGGTGCAATGGGAAGTGTCTGAGTTTGATTTATATCAGTTCAGTGCCATCGTTCGAACGTGGTAGATGTCCAGTTAAGTGTTCATTCAATTTTGATAGTAGCCAGTGATGAAGGAAGAGCAGGTACGAGGAGAGATCATAGTGGTTTCAGGAACGTCTGGTGTGGATGTCTATGTTGTGGGATCAGATGTGGAGAGATGATACCAACCCCTTTTGAAGACTGCTGAGGCATACCTGCTAAAAGCTAAAAATACTTCTTTTGATTTTAAGAGGTTGCTCTCCTGACTAAGTGTGGTTAAATATATATCCAGTAACAGTTGATTACGTAGGTCCAGGTAGATGTTACACGAGTGCATTACGTGGTGCCAGTCCTCCAGTTCTCCACAAACACAATAGGCATTGTTTACAAGCCCAAAGTCCTGAAGTCACTTTTTGAATGAGCCATGTCCTGTCAGAAGAAAGGTAGTGTGTAAATTGGGGAAGAACCAGCCAAGTCTTTGTTTGTTGAGGTAGGAGACACTAGGTAGAAATAGCTTGGTAGTACTGCCTTTGGTGGAATCATCCCAACGGATTTGCCAGAGGGAAACAAGTTCCTGCAAAGTACACCGGAGTTCTTTCAGATCTGCATCGATAATAGTTTTTGCCCCCAGGAATAAAAATCTCTTGTGAAAATCTCATGTGAAAGTGCTGTGAAGGCCGCTTGGAGGTCAAGGGGAATACAACCTGTTAATACTTGTAGTGCTGCTGTTGAGGTCGTTCTACAAGCCCGAGTCATTTTTAATAACATCAACTTTTGTATCTGCAGAATAACGTTCCTAATGCTGATGATGGACAAACGATGGAACCATACAGCAGCACCGTATGTTACGAATGGTACAAAAACAGCTAAATAAAGAAGGTGGAGTGCAGGTCCCTTATAAGACCCCAGTCTTTGCGGGTGAAGTGAGCAAGCATATTGATATAATTTTTGGCCTTCTCTTTCATGGACTTTAGATGTGGCATGAAAGTTCTGCGGTCATCTAGGGTGACACCTAAATATTTGAATGAATGTTGATCCTTGAGTGCATGTCCTTTATAACAAATGGTTGGTGGTCTGTTGATGTCAAGACGGCCTTTGAGAAGCAGGGTTCTGCTTTTATCTGTAGAGATTTCCAGCTTATTCTCTTCAGCCCAAACCGACAGGACATTCAAGACTGTGTTTGGCTCTGGTCTCAGTTGCTGCACGAGTAGGGCCCTCAACAACGATAACCAGGTCATCTGCATATGAGAGCTGTGTGGTGTGGGGAAAGTCCTACAGGAGCCATTCATCCAGAATCATATTCCAAACAGATGGCCCCAGAACAGAGTGCTTTGGGTAGCCTCTGGTGAGTTGGTGGGTGATACTATGAAATTTTGTTTTCATGGTAACTTTTCTGTTATAGAAGTAATCTGTAAGACATTTGAAGATGTTGAGGGAGCAGCCAGATATTCTGGCTCGCCGCAAGATACCTGGCCACCAGATGGTGTCAAAAGCTCCCTTAAAATCTATAAAAATTGCCAGTACGTAACGGGCATTAGAATTATCTGCTAGCTGAGTGGTTTTCAGTAGTGCATCAATAGTTGAGCACCCCTGCTTGAAGCCAAACTGGAGTAGAGGTGAAGATGGATGAGAAGTAACCTCTCAAATACTTTTCTTAATATTGGCAATAGAGCAATTGGACAGTATGCTTTGGCTGCAACAGTGGGACAATTTGGATCCTTGGGTAAAAGCCTGAGGTTGGCATGTTTCCAATGTGCAGGAAAGGAGCCTTCATTAAGACACGTGTTGATTAGTTGTACTAGAACATCAGGTGCAACAGACCAAAGATGCTTGATGGACTCTCCCTCGATGAGGTCCAGTCCGGGAGCTTTTCCATTTTTGATTTTATTTATGGTTAATGCAACCTCCTCTTTTGTGGCCGAGGGCAAGTAGCCCTGATTCTCAGTGATGACGTTTCTGTGTACTTCAGTGTCATGATCAGGATTGTCTTGGTAGATTATTCTGTCTAGAATCTTGTTCATTGTCTTTTCCCAGGAAAGCGTCTCCGAGGAGTCCTGAGAATGGATAGAATTTATGATATCTGTGGACCCAACTTTGTTCCTTATGAGCTTGTGCACCAAACCCCAAGGGTTTTTATTGCCTTCCGTCTCCACCAGGGCATGTCAGAAACTTTGTTTGGCATGATAAATTTTGTTTGTGTATTCTCTCCAGATTGCATTGTATCTTTCCTTGTACTGTGCTACTGTTTGCGGTGGGTGTGTTCTTCTTTTTCTTTGTAACTCTTTCCTTGCATGCTGGAGAGAGGAGCGGAGATCTGTTAATTCTTCTGACCACCAGGAAACTGATTTTGGATGTCTGGTACATTTTTTCATCGAGGCACGTGATGCTTTATGGAGTAAGTCTTGCAGGAAATTAGTTTTCTGGTAGCATGGTTCGAAAGTGCTCAGCTGAATGGTGGTGAAGAGCATCTCGGATAATGTTCTCAAAGATATCTCAGTTGGCAGTCCTAGTGGAGAATCTGATGGTATCGTGAACATACATCAAACGAGTAGAGGTGCTGTTATTAGGGGATGATCATTGGTGGTTGCAGTGTCGTGTACTTGCCAGTGCCTTAGTCTGTTGACAAGAGAGGGGGTTAATAGTGTGATATCCAGATTAGACTCCCCATTTTCCGAGTTGTACTTAGTTGGCTGTCCAGGTAAGTTGGTTATTACAAGTCCACGCGAGGCGATGAATTCCTCTAGTGGGTCTCCTCTGGCATCAGTGGTGGCATTATGCCATTAGGTTGATCTAGCATTTGAGTCAGCAGCTATGATAACATCTGCATTTCCAAGGAGGTCAAGGGCTTGTTCAAGACAAGCAGTGTGTGGCTGTATCTCGGTGCCAAATTGGAAATACACCATGAGAAATGTGATGCAGCCAAAGTTGTCCTCAACAGTTGCCCCAGTCAGATGTGGGCAGCATAGGGAATCAATTCTAGTGATGATTAGATCTGCATTGCCGACAATGATGGCTGCGAGACAGTGCTGTTGTGTAGTTTGAATTTTTCTGTACATTAGGGGATAACCAGACACCCTGCCACATATGCAGTAGGGCTCTTGTAGAAGGAGAAGATCAAGATTTAATTCCTCCATGAGGAGATGGAGCTGAGATGCCACTGAAGTTGATTTTTGTGCGTTTATTTAGCCTATGCGAAGTCTGGATGATGGTAAGTATGCTGTCTTACTTTCCATAATTGGTATTATTTCAGCTGCTTTCTTGTAAACAAGGCATGATCCGTTTCTCACAGAGTGGTCAGTAGGTTTGTTGATGGCTTTACAATTGGCGCATTTCGGTGGCAAAGTTTTATTGGGGCATTCTTTGTAAAGGTGGCCGGCTTCTGCACAGTGGCTGCATACTGGTTTTTGCTTCAGAAATTTGGCTGATATGTGTTCGTATCCTAAACAGTTATAACATTTCAGGACTGGTACAAAATCCCTTATCCTATATGAGGACCAGCCTAGAAAGACTCTTTCTTGACTAATTAATTGTTTTCTTATTCTGGAAGATACTTCTATGATCCAATTTCGGCAATCATGTACCCTGGTTTTAGTGGAGTATTTGATCTTAATTTCACTATAAGCATTCTCCTTCTCCATAGTCTCATAAAGATTCTTGTTGTAGGTTTCTTTAATTAAGTCATCCTTCTGGATGGAGTTTTCTACATCAAATACTATCAAGCTGGGCCCCCTGAAGCTTGGGGGTCTCGAAGACAAGACTAGTATCCACTTCAGTCCCGCAGGATTTTATCTTACCTAAGTCAGATTTCGTGGCTGTTTCAAGAATGATTCCTTTGTCCCTGATCTTGCAGATATTTTTGATCTTGACATTACCTAGCTTTGGTTTGATAGTCTAAAGGATTTTGTTTTTCACTCCATCACTGTCAGCAATGTCACAGCCCTCTTCAGCTTTAATGATGAGCATGTGTTTATATTCAGGGGTAGTTACTTTGGGTGTTTTTGCCACAGCTGCATATGATAATTGTTGGATCCTTACAGGTGGGTCCACAGATATGGCTGTGGAGGTCTGGACTTCCGTAGGTATGAGAGCAGGACTGTTGACAGCCGCAGTTAGTATAGAGTTAGTCAACTGGAGTTGTTCGTTTGCGACTTTAAGTTGTTGATTTTCTATTATCAGTTCATACATCTTCTCAAGGGAGCCCAGCAACGTGTTATACAGAGCAAGGTAGTTTTAGGGATCATACTGTTGTCACTGTTTAAGCAACTCCACTTTACGTCTGAAAAGAGGAATTATCTTGAGATTGTGTATGTTATTGCTCAGAAAAGTGGAAAGTTCAGCAACTTCAGCATCCTCCCAAAGCTTGGTGGGAGGGCATTTCAAGTGACCTATACATTTTTCTTGGTTAATACCACTTTCAGTGAAGTAATAATATATTCCCTCCAGTTTTCAGCATTTCAGGTCTAATTAGCATTAGTAGAGGCATATGATGCAAGAAAGTAAGATTATACAGCATCAGCCAAAAAAAAAAAATGCTTCCCATTTCACCCATCAGTCTGCTGCAAAGTTTGTCCAGTTCTTCCTTCAATTTATTTAAGCTGTCAACTTCCACAGCAACAGATGGAAGTTTATTCCAGCAATCATCCAACTGCTGGCTCAATTCAAATTTCCTCAAATTTATGTCCCCTCAGGTACGTAATCTGAGAAGAGGAAGAATTCCATCAGCACTGAACTTGCTCAAACCATTCAAAGCCTAATTCACCTCATTCAGATCACCTCACAGGTGTCTAGACTCCAAATGCTGCAATTTACAGAACTTAAGCCTTTCTTGGTAAGAGGACTCCTTTGTTCCCCTCACCAATCTTTAGCATTAGCATTAGCATTAGCATTAGTAGAGGCATTTGATGCAAGAAAGCAAGCTTATGCAGCATCAGCCAAAAAAAAAAAAAAAAACCCACTTCCACTTCACCCCTCTGTTCGTTCAAAATACCTGTCCAGCTGAGCCTTAAACTTATTTAGGCTATCAACCTCCACCACAAGGGATGGCAGATCTTGTTGCCCTTCTCTGTATTTTTTTTTCCAGCAGCTCTACATCCTAATTTGAAGCCTTCAGACCTGTATGCAGTACTCAGAGTGTGGCCTTGAATAGTGCCTTTTACAAAGGGATAATCACCTCCTTATCCCTGCTAGAAAAATTCCTGTATATCATTGACAAGTAATTGTCATCTCCACCTGCTGTCTTTCTACACTTGATTCTTTTATATGACTCTTTCTTTCTCACTATGTAATTCACAAAATTTCCTCTGTTTTAACATTTTCTCTTCATTTATTTAGTAATTTACAAAATTTATAAAATATCCCTTTCAGTTTTTAACTTTGAGTTTAACATTTTTGATTATCTTGGCTATGATGTTTTCTACCCAATCTGAGATTTTTAACTGAATGCCATAAGAGATTAATTAGTACATTGCATGTTTCATTCCAGTCTTTTGGAACCTGTACTTCAGAAAGCACCCCTCTGAATATGGTGCTATATGACCACTGCAGTGCTATTTCCTTCCAGCTTTCTGCATTTCAGGAATCATTTCATCTATAAGGGGCGATCATTTAATTCATGGATTTGTGCTAAATCTTATCTTAATTTTCATCCTCTAAATCTTCTGTGGATTTGGAAATACTCTCATTTAAACTTTACACACTTTCGCAACTGTTATGCCCATGCATTAAATGCTTCTTGCAAGCTATTTTTCGAATGACTGTGAAGTGCTTTTGTTGTACTCATTGTTGCTCATCGGATGCAATGAATGTTACTCATTGTTGTATCCAACACAACACTATTCTGTGAGCATCGTTGTGTTGGACATGAAATGCTTGCCTTTCAGAGCTTACTTCAGATGTGGAAACAGGAAGAAATCACATGGTATTAAGTCCGATGAATAAGGGGAATGTGGCAGAACCTCGGCACCTATGGCAGTGATCACTGCTTGCACAATATTAGCCATATTAACCAGAAGATGGCTGTCCTATCAATACGCTCATTACTATGAGTCATTACCATATGCTTCGTTCATGACAAGATTTGTCCCAATTATCTCCGAGTGGTAGATACACTTAAGAGACGAACTGAACTTGACTAAGTTTAGATATGCTGGGTGGAGGAGGACTCCTTCAGCGAGCAAGATGAAGATGGCTCCTTCTGGCAGGTGCTGGAGAGCCGTCAGCAACAAACCAGTGTCAGGGTTCGAGGTCAATGGAGACTGGACCGGTGGTTAGATGTAGTTAACTAAAAAGGGTACAATGTTATAATGATGGTGGGGCTTCTTTACTCACAATGTGGGTTGAAGGTCACTTTATGTAAAATGTAAAAGTCAATGAATTTATATTATTTTGTCTGGCTGATGTCTAGACAATGGTTTCCTGAATAGGGCAATCTACTTCCCTCCTCGTGGTGGGAATGGAGATGCCGTCCCCGCTGCAAGGCTAAAGGTCGTGCTGTTCAATATTGTTTTTGTTATTAGCCAAAGCCGACTAGTGTTATGTGTTGTAATTTAATAATTGACCTAGAAAGGATTTGTTTGAGTCGCAACATTATGACAAATCAGCATATGGGCAAAAGCCTAGGAGGCTGAATTGGAGAGGAGTTTGACAAATGACACCGGAATATGGTTGTCCTACCAAGACACTCATTACCATATGCTTCATTCATCTCTTTAACTGTTTCTGATGTGTTTAGGCCCTGTCTTACACAATAGCGAATCATCACTATTCAATCTGTATGTCAGACATGATACTTGCTTCAAAATGATTATCAGGGACATATGACTTAAAAACTCTTTTCATGCAACACTAGCTTGATGAGTATTGGCACATAGAGTTTGCTCAGTAGCGATCAGGGAGAGCACCTGTAGCAGTAGTTATGGAAAATTCGTTCAGTAAACATAAATTCTTGCACCAATGGTAAATTAAATTATCGCCCCTCGTACATATGCTACCTTTCTTCACTTATTATTTTATATAACTTTTTGTATATATGGTCTTAGTTGCTAATGCTCCAAAAAACCAAATAGCAAAAACAAAACAACATAACTTTTTGTATTTTAGTAATAGAGATAGTACCCAAAGTGCCTGTCCCCAATTTTAGCATTTTTCCTCTTTTCACTGATGCCTTCAGCTCCTCCATATGTCCCCCTATTATAGCTTTTTTTTCCCCTCTTCTTCACTGTGCCTTCAGCTCCTTTGTACAAAAGTATTTACTCTCTATTTATAATATACCTTTATTTTCTGTTTTGACTCTGAACTTATCATTTTTGATTACCTTAGTTATCGATTTTTTAAGTTGTTTCCTGATTGGAGATTTTTAACTAAATTCCAAAAGTTGTTTTTTTTTTTTTTTTTTTTTTTTTTTTTCCAACTAAATGCCATTAATTTTGTTTTGTTCCAGTGTTTTGGAGCTTATACTTCAGAAAACAACCCCTGAATAGTGTGATATAACCATAATGCTATATTCTCTCCAGCTTTTATTATTTCAGGTCTAATTTCATCTATACCTGCTGCTTTTCCAACCTTGTTGTTTTATATAAGTTTTTATACCTCAATATATTATAGGGATAGTATCCAAAGTGTTCCTTTTTCCTCTTTTTCAGTGATTCCTCCAGCATCACTAATTTAACAATTTACTAATGTGTTTATATTTCTAAAATCTCTTTCTTTTCTGTTTTAACTTTGAATTTATTATATTTTTGGTTAATTTGGTTATGGGTTTTCCTCCTGATCTGAAGTTTTTAACTAAATGCTAAAACATTTTTCCATGTCTTTTTCCAAAATCTCCCCAGGATTTTTTCTTTAGCTTCATTTACACATATTGAACTTGGACGTCTACAATACTAACACATAATAAAATTTCAAAAAATTATTTTTGAGTTAATACTAACTACAAGCTGGTAGTAATTCTACCTTTCGAGTCTGTTATACTGGTACAAGTTTAGTACACCCAAACCCCACTAGAGACAGGTTTTGAATGGACCAATACATTCCTTCACAGCTTGGTAAGAACAGCTAAGAAAACAGGGAAACCATATAATGTCATTGAGTTATGCCATGAAGATTTCTTTGATTTAAAAGATTTAACAGAACAGTTATGAGGAAATCTTAATAAGGACACAAGTGGAGAGACATTCAAATTCAATAGTATTGCAATTGTTCAGATTGAAAAGGATCAGTCAAACAAGTTTTATTTCAAAACCTCATATAGCTCTCTCTCTCTCTCTCTCTCTCTCTCTCTCTCTCTCTCTCTCTCTCTCTCTCTCTCTCTCTCTCTCTCTCTCTCTCTCTCTCTCTCTCTCTCTCTCAGGGTGATTCATAAATTTTTTTTTTCGGCTGGTGCTGCATAAGCCTCAGTCTTCCTTGCACCATATGGCTAATAATAAAAATAATAATAATAAACAAAATTAGTAAAATGAAGTAAATATTATGATAAAGTAATCAAGGATGATAAAATCTTTGGACCCCCCCCTTCGGACAGTATATAAAATTGAAAAATGCTTATATAGCTTCAATCCCAATTGTAAAAAGCAAAAATGATATTTCATAAGTTTGCTGCAAACTAATCATATGCCAAAAATCAAATGGAAACCTTGCCGTTTCCATTCGATTTTGTTTCATTCGATTTTTAAAAGAGATTCTTGTGTAGTACATTATCAACAATTTACATTTTGTAATTTCATATTCTGTTGTTTAAATAAAGCATTATGTTCACTTCTTTACACTTTTATTTGAATTAGACCAACTGGAAGAAAAATACCTGTATCATTTTCCAAACAAACTAATGGTAATAAATCAAAATTATCATCTAGCAAATGCAGCAAAACTGACAAAAGTCAAAAGGAGTAATAATTTTAATTAAATGCAATGAAATATATTTTTAGTGATGGTTCTTAAGATAATTAAGTTGCTGGTTTACTCAGTTTTGAAGCTGGCACTTAACCCATTCAGCTGTAAAATAATCTGACAATTTTAGCTTCGACTGATTTTTTTATGTTACCAAATTGACATTTTTGAGTTGTGCTAGTATTGCAGCACACATGTGATATTATAGCCTCTTCCTTTTTTTTAAGTATCAGTTTAGTAGTTTATTTGGCAAATTATTATTTTTCCCCTTTCTAACTTCTCCTTTAACTTCTGAGATGCATCCACCATGGTATACTGAATATCTTGTTACAGTCTTTCTTAGGCTTGTAATTTGTCTGTGGTAGATAAAATTATGTTTCATCTCTGTAACTATTGTTTACAGAAATACTGGATCGTCATAATCACAAATTTTAACCAGTTCTTATAAGGGTTCATAGTTAATTTACCTCTTGTTTTCATCTGATTTGATGTTAAAAACTTGGAAGCAAAGAAGTTACATGATCTTTTCATTTTTAAAATATCAGATATGACATTTTAAATCTGAAAACTACCATGTGATATTTTAACCGAGAGGCTCTGACCCAGTTTTTATTATGTGATAATTAATCAGATAAGGCTTGTAACATGTGAGATAAGTTTGTCCTTTGCTGATGTCCAAGGTCTCCCACACCTTGCATCATCTCCAGTGACATTGCATCTGTTATAGAAGCATTGTGTACTATTCAGATGAGATGTTAATAAGGGTAAAATTATTTAAAATTTTAATTATTTGTACAGTTCTAAAACTGATTCCTTCAAGAAAAGGAATATTATAGATTCATGTTCAAAAATAATATTCTAAATAATGATAATTATGAAATTATTTATTGCCATCAACAGATAAAATTAAATCTTTGCACCTATGTGCAAAGTGCCAAACCAGAATGCCACCTATTTTAAAAAAATTCGAGACATCTTTGTTGCAAAATTAAATGAAGTTTTTGTTATTCAGTATTTAGATATATCTCACAAATTCAGTCCTTGAAAATTTTCATTATTTCTTGTATTATGTAGTATTCAAAAATGAATACAATGATTAATATATGCTTTATATTTTTATGCAGTCTTTTGAAAAGGTATTAGTTCAGAACATTCAGTTTGGACTTTCTCCAAGTTTAACAGAAGCTATCAGGAGTATTAGCAGGTATGTTACATTTTTAGTAGTAAGTGAGCATAAATATATTGTTTATTAATTATGATGTTTTAGATTGATTAAGTGAGAATAAATGTCTAATTCTTCTTTAAATTTATTTAAACTACTTGCTTCCACAACACCATATGGAAGTTTGAGTTTGCTTCATATTTTTAAAAATCAGTTGCTGTCTTGCTAAAAGAACATTTTTGTACATCTGTCCTGCCTCATTCCTTTCCTAGTTTATATCCACTTATGTGATTTGTCAGAAATGCAAGGATACCATCAGCATTTAGTTTACTCTGTTTTTTTAGTTTAGTTTGCCAAGGGTGATGTCTTTGTTGTGTGCTCTGTGTGAAGATTAGGCACCAACTCAGCATTGTTAAGGGCATTTATGAGAGCTTGAAGAACAGGGTGGATGCCCTTGAAGGACTTAAATTGGGCACCCATCAAGCTCTCAGATGCCCAAATCAATGCCAGAGCTTGCACTTGATCATCAGGCAACACAGTGGCAATCCCCAAGGCAGAATGCGCTGGTCCCACAGGAATAGTTGCTGGTGGTGATGCTATTGTCAGGAAAATTTTGTGCAAAAAAAAAGTAGGCAGAATAGGACCAGAGTATGTCTGACCAGGAAAAATTTGATGACGCTGTAGAGCAGATATCTTTTAAAGGCAAAAAGGCGATATTGTTGTACATATGTGTTGGCACTAATGACATTAAGAGTAGAGATCTGTGGACTTACTTAACAAGTACAGTTCAATGTTGGAAAAAAAGTCACGAGTTAGGGTTAAATTTGAAATTGTCTGCAATTCTGCCCACACTCAATAGGAGGAATATATGATGAGAGCCTTGTCAATCAGTTGGCCCTAGAGAGACTGTGCAAGGCTCATGGAGTGGAATTTTTCTCAGTGTGGTCTGTGCTTGTTAACAGGAGAGACTGCTTCTACAGGAATGGGATACACTTAAATAGAAAGGGTGCAAGAATATTTGCTGATGCTTTGAGGCAGTGTTAGGTGGGTCAGAAACCTGCTAGTTTGAGGGAGTACACAGACAGATTAACAATGGCCAGCAGGCAGAGATGAATGTGATTCTTGCACTGCTTCTATTGGAATGAGCAGCATCCTGGGAAGCAAGGTGTTCAGAATTTCTAGAACTGCTGGGAGTCATCGTGGAACAAGTAAATACATTGACTGTGTTTGGGTAACTAAGAGTAAGAACAGCTGCATGTATACTTTCAGCTATGCCAGTGCTAGGAGTATAGTAAATGAATTTGAAGTGCCGGTCAAGACATGTTGTCGGCATATTATTCGGATATCAGAAATGTGGTGCCACAAAGACAAGGAATAGAAAATTTGAATTTGTGGATACAATATGTACAGAAAGGGGAGACAAGATAGGAAGGGAGGAAGGGTTATACTATTAGCATTAGCATTAGTAGAGGCATATAATGCAAGAAAGCAAGCTTATACAGCATCAGCATAAAAAAAAAAAAAAAAGAAAAAACCTCCCATTTTACTGATCCATTCATTCCAAATGTTTGTCTAGTTCTGCCTTGAATTTATTTAAGATATCAACTTCCATAACAACAGATGGAAGTTTGTTCCAGCAATCAAACTACCAACTGGCTAAAGGCAAATTTCCACACATTTATTTTACAACTGTCTTTCCTCAGTCTGAATCTGTACCCCCTCAGGTTTGAAATCTGAGCAAGAGGAAGAATCCCATCACCATTGAACCTCCTCAATGCATTCAAGGCCTTATACACCTCAATTTGATCGCTTCGCAGGTGCCTAGTCTCCAGAAGTTGCAGATTACAGAACTTAAGCCTTTCTTCATAAGAGCACCCCCCTTTGTTCCTCTCACCAGTCGTGTTGCCCTTCTCTCTACTCACTCTAGCAACTCTGCATCCTTCCTAAAATAAGGCTTCCAGACCAAGGTATCACCAATGGTGATACAACAGTATCACCATTTGTGCTCTTAAAAGATGATATCACTCTAGCAACTCTACATCCTTCCTAAAATGAGGCTTCCAGACCAAGGTATCACCAATTGTGATACAACAGTATCACCATTTGTGCTCTTAAAAGATGATATCTGCTCTACAACATCATCAACTTTCCCCCCCCTGGCAGACATACTCTGGTCCTATTCCACCTATCCTTTTTGCACAATATATTATCCCTCTCCCTTGCAAAAGGGAGAGGGATAATATGTTATCCCTCATTAATTATCTCCACAATAACTAGCTCCTGTGGGTCCAGCACATTCTGTCTTGAAATTGCCACTCTGTTGCTTGATGCACAAGAGAGCTCTGGCATTGAGTTGGGCACCTGAGAGCTTGATTGGTCCCCCACTTTAATATCTTCAAGGGCATCTGATTTTTCAAACTCTCATAGATGCCCATCAGAACACTGGGCTTGTGCCTAATTTCTTGACACTCTCTGCACCTAGCACAGAGTGTCAAGAGACATCCTCCTTGGCTAGATCATGTCCTGTTCAAAAAAGTTCCACAAACATTTCACAAGTTGCTGATTTTTTTAGGCTGTGATGTATTGGAGAATCTTCCCCTTCGGTTCTCCCCCGAGCCATAGCATTTCTGCTACTTTGTGCTTGTTGCTTTGCTGCTCTAGTCTGTGGTATGATTTCCATTTGTTTGAATACAATTGATTAAAAATGAATATTAATAAGATTAATTGTCAATACTACACTAATCTAATAGATTCCTAAATGCAATGATACATATTAAGCTATCTAGTTTTATGTTATACCTTGTGCTAATAAGTTCAGAATGTACGTTAAGTACATTCTATACTGTAATGATCACAATGTTAAACTAGTTATATCCTTAGCTGAACACAAAGATATATGCCCAACAGGTGATTTGGAATTAAATGTTAATTATAATATACAAAAAATTATCCAACCAATGTCATCCTAACTGATTCAAACTTGAGAGCTATCACAATTTACCACAATTTTACAGTTTAATATCACAGTTTACCACAATTAAAAATTTGAATTCCCCTAACATTCATTCTATACTATAACAATGGCTGCAGGATTCAAACAAAACAATTCTACATATAGTAATTAGTAACCTACAAAATCTCTATCTAAATTAAAAATAAAAATAACAAGCATCACTAGGATTATAAAGTTATAGAGTACACTATAATATGATAGTTAAGCAAATAAAGCAGCAAAAGTCTTCAAAAACTGAGGATTTCTTGGAGCTGGAAAATTCACTGCTTGCACATGTATAATCTCATCCACTAGGAAGTGTACTGTATTACAAGTGCAAATCCCAAGCCATATTAAATCTTCTACTCACAAACTATGCTGGGATCATGCCATAATAACAGACAAGATGATCTCGCACAACAGACTAAACCTCATTGATAAGAAGGAAATGGCTAACTACCCGATCAACATCATGGTGCTCAACACTAACAGTGTGCAGAAAACCTATGAGGAAAAGATCAGGAAGTACACAGGCCTAAAACAGGAAGTAAAAGAAATGTGCCATATAGAACTAGTAATGACTAACCCAATCACCATGTGAACTACAGGCATGGTGCCAAAGTGCCTTCAAGAAACCTAGCAGCAATAAGCCTCCCAGAGAACACTTACATGGAACTCCAGAAAGCTGCCATCCTGAACACTGGTAGGATAGTCAGAGTGGTTTCTCAACCAATAATAGTAGCTAGACATAACAACTATCACAGTCCTGGTGCTGATACCTGTCATGGGATAGGATAAAACCCATTAGGAGAGAAAAGATAGTAATCATAATTCTAATGTACATCATTGTGAAGCGATTTGCCTGTATTTTGCCAGGTTTCTTGTATCTTGTTCTTTATCCTTCAGATATGTGATTTCTTGAGTAAGAAACTCTTGGATTGTCTCTAGGTGATTTATTATTTGGACGAACTGCTCTGCTAGGTGCTTGTGTATCCAAGTGAGCTTCTTGTACCAATTGTTGTGAACGTTATCTATTCCTTTGTAAGGGTTTGTAAGTTGTGGGACTTCCTGGTTGACTGTTGTACTTCTTCCTTCTGAATCTCCCATTCTCTTATCATTTCTACATTCTTGGTTTTCTTCCATTCTAGTTCTATCCAGATGGCTTGGCCATTATGTCCTTCTTCACGGCTCCATATTATTTGCTCCAGAACTGCTCAATCAACTTCTGCTCGGGTGGTCTGTTTCCATGTTTCCTGTCTTGTCCCATACTCCTGTAGTAAGCTCTTTGGTTTTCATTGAAAATTTGGTTGTTTATTTTCCTCTGGGAGCTCTCTTTGTATGGGCATAGTCTCTTGCTGAGTGCGAGGAGGGTCTGCTTCAGAGTGTCTAAGTATTCCCCTATTTTCTGATTTTTGGTCTCTTGTTTTCTGTGGATGTTGTCTCTCTTAAGATGCTCTTCACTTTTCCAGTCAGTTTTTTTCTTGTATTAACCCATTGGTACTAGGTCAATTGGCCTATCTTGACTCTTAATTCTTCTATCTTCTGCTGAAGTCTTCTTTTCCAAGCTGGCGGTTCCTTGTTTTTTCGTTTCTTATGTTGCTGGTCTTTCATTAATCCTAGTGGCTGCAATGGCAGCACAGTATACAGCTGTGTTAATGAACTCTAGTGTTGAACTGTTGTTGTTGTTGAGGTAATTTGGTATTATTTGCCGACTGAGGTGGTCTGTGACTCTCCACAGGAGTCTATTGGGTTTCTGCTTCGGTATCACATGGGTCATTGTGGGGTCCATTCCCTCAAATTCTGTTAGGACTTTCTTCCACTCTTCTATTCTGGATATCATCACCTCGTCTCTTTCCCCTTCGGCTGCTCTGGGTTGTATTTCTTCTTGATCTTCCTTTGTTGGTTCCATGTTGTCCATATTCTTTGTTCTATTTTGCAGTTGGTCACTCACATCCGGCTTGATTTTTTTCCAAGATTATTGGATCTATTAGGTCCTTCATGATGATGGTACTTTTCTGGTTCACTATTTGCTGTTTGGTGACCTGAATATCTAGGAATCATTCTAACCATGGTATGTAATCTTGGCTTATGCATGTAATCTTGGTATGTAATCTTGGCTTATGCATTGCCATATTGGTCTCTAGCTTGGTTATTTCGTATTATATTCACATTATGAATGTATTCATTTCAAGCTCCATTTCATGCTTTGGTGTTTTCTTCCATTCTGGATAGTCACCAGCATAGTTGTGCAGGAAGCACTTCCAGTTGGTTGGGCTAGATGCTGTTGTCCTTCCCTTGTGGTAGACACATGGAGGACAGCACCACTTGCTGCACTGTCTTCCTCAGGAGACTGTCTCCAAATTTTCAAATTGACCTCTCTGCCTAAAGCCCGAACTCAAGTAACTTATCCTGCTCTACACAGTATGATTATTAATTATCTTTGATGTCATGATTACTTCTCTTTGACGACAGATCCACCATCCATAGATGGATGGTGGATCTGTTTAGCTTTTTCTTACTTCCAGTGGTAGTGTTAGTTCTTGGGAGCGACATCAGATGATGCTACTATCTGCCTCAGCCATCACTTCGACCCTGGGAGAGGTAGATCTTCTGAAGTGACTTTTGTGATGTTTTTTTTAATTATTATAATTTATTACTATTATTATCATTATGCCAGTCCCCCAATGTGATGGAGATGTGTTTGCTTTTACCAAAGTGGGACACGAACCCAGGACCATCAGGCTGGTAGTCCAGTGTCATAACCACTGGGCCATCACACTCATTATTATTATTATTATTGTTATTGCTGTTATATTATTTCTCCCTGATTGGGGGATTCAACTCCGTGACAGGGATTGCTACCAGGGTGGTTGTAATGTCTGGTGTTACTGTTTGTCAAGGAAATCTCTGACTATCCTACAGGTGTTCAGGATTGCGACTTTCTGGAGTTCTTTGTAGGTGTTTTCTGGGAGACCTGTGCTGCTAAGCTGCTATGTAGAGTATTTGGCATAATACCGGTGGTTGACACGATGATTGGGATGGTCGATACTTGCATATGCCACCTCTCCTTGACCTCATGTCTCAGGTTTGTGTACTTCCTAATTTTTTCCTCAGGGTTTTCTGAACATTGCTAGTGTTCGGCACCACTATGTCAATCAGGTAGGTAGCCTTTTCCATCTTGTCCACAAGAATTATGTCCAGTCTGTTGTGCAGCATCGTCCACATGTGTCATCTGACATTCCGGGCTCCTTTGCGATGTATTTTCTATAGTTTTTGGCATCGATTACCTGGTCTTGGATGGCCAGAATGAATCCTTCAGTCTCGGGGGAGAGCGTCCCACTTGTGAGCCATGCATTCGAAGCAATGTTATCAATGTGATCTTGATGGAGGTCATTGTAGTGTCTGCCATGGAGTGTCTTCTTTGCTCATCTGTCTAACTTTATTTCTTGTACTGTCTGGGTGGGAGGGGTTTCCTCGCTTAGGTTAAGTGGGGTATACCACTTATCTATCTTCCTTTTGGCCTGGTAGAGTGGTGCTGTGTTGTTCTCAAAGTAATCCTTGATGTTAACTATCGCTGTTTTCTGTTGCTCTATCAGGCCCCATCCTCCCTCTTTCCGAGTTATTGTTATTCTCTCCACTGCTGACTTTGGGTGGTGTTGGCAACTCTTGGTCATCATTGTCCTTGTCTTTCGCATAATATCTTTTAGCTCGGTGTTAGTCCAATCTATGACCCTGAAAGTGTATGTTAGTACTGGAGCGGCTTGAGGTGTTTATGGCTTTAACTGGAGGTGTTTATGGCTTTAACTATGTTCCCTCCATTCAATTTTATTTCCAGCAGGATTCTGAATCTCTGATGATATTTTTCGGTCAGACATTTCTTGATTTCCTTGTGCGCTAACTGCTGAGCCTGCATCATCCCTAGGTATTTGTAGGTCTCTCCTTCTGTCATAGCTTCAGTCTCTTTACCAGTCAGCAGCTGGTAGTTTTGGCCAACTAATTTTCCCTGGTGCAGTGTGTGGGTCTTCCATTTGTCTAGACCAAATTCCATCCTGATGTCCTTGCTGAATTTTTCGGTGATATGGAGTAGTTGCTGGAGTTGCTTCTCAGTTGCCGCATAGAGCTTGATGTCATCCATGTACATCAGGTGGGTGAGGGTGTACAAGTTCTTTTTTCCTTCTTTGAGGTTATATCCATACTTGCTGCCATTAAGCATGGTGGATAGCGGGTTGAGTGCTAGACAGAACTACATTGGGCTCAGAGCATCTTCCTGAAAGATTCCTCTTCTAATGGGGATTGGCCTGGTTGTGATATTCTTGACCTTCACGATGGTGAAATGGTGGTACTCCATTTCACCATCATTTCTCCTAGGAAGTTTGACACTATCGGATTGACCTTGTAGATCTTCAGGGTCTCTATTAGCCACCTATGAGGTATGGAGTCGAATGCCTTCCGATAATCGATGTAGGCGTTTATAGGTTGCGGTGCGTCTTGTAGGCTTGCTCCATAACTGCGGCATCTATGGTTAATTGCTCCTTCGCTTGCATCCTTTCTGCTCTTTGGCCATTATGTTCTGACTCTCTAACTGGTCTGATATCGTCTTGGTTATGCAGCTGGTCAGGATCTTGTACATCGTTGGGAGGCAGGTGATTGGCCTGTATTTTGCCGGGTTTCTTGTATCTTTGTCTTTAGGCTTCAGATATGTTACTCCTTCATTGAGAAATTTTGGGATTGTCTCTGGATGCCTTATCATTTTAGTGAACTTCTCTGCTAGGTGCTTGTGTGTGCAACGAGCTTCTTTTACCAGTAGTTATGGATGTTATTAATTCCTGGGGTTTGCCAGTTGTGGGTGTTCCTGATCGACTGTTTTACTTCTTCTCGAATCTCCCAATCACAATAATAATAATAATAATAATAATAATAATAATAATAATAATAATAATTATTATTATTATTAGTGGAATATGATGTAAGGAAGCAAGCTTATAAAACATCAGTTAAAAAAAAAAAAAAAAACTTCCACATCACTTGTCCACCCCTTTGTAATTTGTCTCATTCTTTCATGAATTTATTCAAACTGCCCATTTCCACAACACCAGATAGAAGTTTGTTCCAACAGTCAACCACTCACTGGCTGAAGGCAGACCTCTTCACATCTATCCTGCAACTAACCCTTCTGTATTTTAATTTATGCCCTATCGTGTGTGGTCTGCATGAGAGGAAGAATGCAATCAGCACCAAGCTTGCTCAATCCATTCAAAGCCTTAAGAACCTCGATCAGATCACCTTTCAGGTGCCTAGTTTCAAGATGTTGCAATTTTCAGAACTGAAGCCTGTCTTGGTAAGAGCATCCTTTTATTCCCTTCACCAATCTCGTTGTTCTTATTTGTAACTGTTCCAGCAGATATACACCCTTCCTAAAATGAGGCCTCCAGACCTGTATGCAGTACTCAAAATATGGCTTATCCTTTGCCTTATACAACAGGATAATCACTCCTTTTCCCTGCTAGCAAAGTTTCTATTATTATAGACAAAACTCCATGAGCTGCCCTGGCAGCCTGTCTGCATTGCACAGAGGACTTCATATCTGAATGCACAATTACACCCAGATCTTTTTTCATTTTCCATACCCCTGAGTGTAGTATCACACAGTTGGTATATTAATCTGAAATTACTGCTACCCATATGCAATACTTTTCATTTATCTGTATTAAAATTCAACTGCTATTTCTCAGCCCGTCGACTTAATTTGTTTCTTGTTGCAGCAACTTACCCTGTTGCTGTCAATAACCACCCTGCGAAACTTTGTATCATCTGCAAACCCTTCATCAGTATCATTAATAATGCAAATGCAGAAAAAATGCACCTTGATATAGAAATAACCTTTAATTTGGAACTATTGTTTTAGTCTTTTTTTTTTTTTTTTTTTTTAAGACTCCAAGTTAATCTTTGAGACAAGTGTGCATTTTTTTTATCCTCTTTTCTGAAAACAAAACATGCACCCTGATCCAGAAATATCCTTAAATTTAGAATTGTTTTAACGTCTGGGATCATATAAAGTACCTCTGTACTGCCTGCTTGAAAAAAATCAAATATCATCAAAGCAATATTTTCTGTGTCATTGAGGGCTGATCATCAAACATTGTTGCACTTATATCTAGCTTTCATTAGGTCAAACCTTACCTAATGAAAGCTAGATATAATAGTTCATCATAATGGTGTATGAATTGCTTTGGGAGCTTATCACATATTGCCATTTTAATCTACACAGAAGTAAAGTAAAGCTTTTGAGTCCTCACTATCTTTTCATCAACAAGTCTTTTGCCAAGGTTTCTTATCTTTATGCTCGCTTCTTATTTTTATGCTATAACGGCTTCTGCAGGTTTCTTATTTTTATGCTTTAAAGATAAGGAGCCTGCCAAATCACGATCTGGCAATATTTCTGTGTTCCCTAAATGGTAAAATATTTGCTGTAACAAGCTCAACATATATGAGGCTGTTACAATTTGATTACAGATCATATTAACATTAGAATTAGTGGAGGCATATGATGCAAGAAAGCAAGCTTATGCAGCATTCAGCCAAAAAAAAAAAAAAAAAAAAAAAAAACCCACTTCCATTTCAACCATTTGTTCGAAATACCTGTCCAGCTGAGCTTTAAATTTATTTAGGCTATCAACTTCCACAACAAGGGATGGAAGTCTGTTCCACAAACCAACTACCCGCTGGCTAAAGGCAAATTTCTACACATCTATCATATATCTGTCTTTCCTCAATTTGAATTTATGCCCTCTCAGGTGATTATTCTGAGCAAGAGGAAGAATCCCATCAGCATTGAGCATGCTCAAACCATTCAAGACATTATACACCTCAATCAGATCACCTCGCCGGTGCCTAGTCTCCAAACACTGTAATTTGCAAAACTTAAGC
Organism: Mastigoproctus giganteus; assembly: GCF_048544385.1. NCBI lineage: Eukaryota > Metazoa > Arthropoda > Arachnida > Uropygi > Thelyphonidae > Mastigoproctus > Mastigoproctus giganteus. The sequence goes on along the minus strand of NC_143581.1, from coordinate 126,848,520 downwards.
CTTTCTTTGTAAGAGCAACACTTTGTTCTTCACTGTAATTTTGTTGCCCTTCTCTGTACTTGTTCCAGCAGCTCTACATCCTTCTTGAAATGAGGCCTCCAGACCTGTACACAGTACTAAAGGTGTGGCCTGACCATTGTCTTATACAAGGGAATAATCACCTCCTTATCCCTGCTAGAAAAATTCCTGTATATCATTGACAAGACACCATGAGCTACTCTTGCAGCCCGTCTGCACTGCTCAGAGAACTTCAAATCTACCTGCACAATTACCACCAGGTCCTTTTCATTCTCTACCACTGTCAGTGTAGTACCACAGAGTTGATAAGTTGCTCTAGGGTTGCTGTTTCCCATATGTAGTACTTTACATTTGTCAATGTTAAACTTCATTTGCCACCTCTCAGCCCATCTGCTCAACTTTTCCAGATCCTGTTGCAGCAGCATACTGTCAGTAGTGTCCTTAACAACCCTGCCATCGTTTTTATCGTCTGCAAACTTGGACATTAAGCTTGATATACCATCATCAATATCATTTATAAATACAGTAAATAACAATAGACCCAACACCGAACCATGAAGGACTCCTCTAATATCATTAATCCACGATGAGCAGTGTCCATTGATTACCACTCTCTGTCTTTTCCCCCTCAACCATCCCTTTATCAATAGCAGCAATTTGCTTCCAGTGCCACACTGCTCTAATTTGTGCAGCAGTCTTCCATGTGCAACAGTATCAACAGACTTTTTAAGATCCAAATATATAATATCAAAGTTATTCCCTGCATCCAGTTCTTTTGTAACTGCATCATAGTATCCATTAAAATTGGTCAGGCAAGACTTTCCCTTAACAAAACTGTGCTATGTGCAAGCTATAACTGAAGTCTTGTGTAGATGATGCTGCAGTGCTTCTTTAACCAGTGCCTCCATTAATTTTCCTGGAACAGAAGTTAAACTCACAGGTCTATAATTACTTGTGTTAGCCTTTGATCCTCCTTTGTGAATTGGGGTCACATTTGCACATCTCCAGTCTGTGGGTACCTCCCCTGAATTCTGAAGAAGCTCTCATAATTATGGCTAATGGTTTGTTTACTTCCTTTGCTGCTTCCTTTAATATAATAGATCCCATCCACCCCATGCACCTTTTTTATGTTTATCCTCAACAATTTCTCCTCCACTTTCCTTTCAGTTATTACAAAATCATCTAGCTCACTGCCAGAGTTTACTTCACCTTTGGCATTCCCCTTCCTGAATAACTCCTCAGATGCAAAATACTCGTTTAGTTTGTTAGCCACCTGAGCAAGATCATCAACAGTTGAACCATCAATATCCAATGGACCAATCTGATTCATCCCTTTCCTTCTAGAATTTACATAGGTAAAGAATTCTTTTCTGTTTTTATTTGCATCCTTTGCCAAGGATTTCCCATAATCTCCCTTGCCTACCTAATCTCCTTTGTGACTTGGTTACAGACTAGCTTATATCTATCATAGGCTTCCATGTCACCCATTAATTTATATGTATCCCATGTATTTTTCTTCTCTGCCATATGTCTCATTAGTTCATCTGACATCATTCATCAAATCTGACATCCATTTAGGCCTAAACCTTAAACAATATTTCTTAGTTGGTATCTAAAGCCTAGTAGCTTCCAAGATGAATTCTTTGAATGCTTTCCATTTTGAATTTGCTGTTGGTAACATCATCAGTTGGTCCCACTGTATAGAATTTAAATACTGTCTCAGTCCATCGTAGTTGCCTTTACGAAAGCAATAACCCTTCCCTTTACCCCTAATGGTAGTTACCTCCTTGAGTAAATCCCACTTCAACACACTGTGATCACTGCCACCTAGTGGTTCATTTATCTGCAGAATTCTTAATGCATGAAGAATCACTACTGATAATCAGATCAAGAGTATTGCTCCCTCTTGTTGCCTCACGAACATGCTGATGTAGAAAACAATCATCCAATAAATCCATAAAAGCCTTGCTAGTGTGCGAGTGACCAAACCACAAATTCCAGTCAATATCTGGGAAATTAAAATCCCCCATTATAAGACTCTCTGATTTACTGGCCCACTCTATTTCCCTGTACAATATCTTATTATACTCATCAGAGTCATTAGGCCTATAGCACACTCCTACTCTCCATTTTGATCTCCCAGTGCTTATGTCACATCAAACTGACTCGACACTGCACTGTCCAGCGATGTCGACTGGCTTCACTTCCTTGGATTTTGTATTCTGCATTCCTTATATCTGTGTGACACCATGTCTCTGATATCCCAACAATATCTGCCTTTGATGTTTTGAGAAATACCTCAAATTCATCAAATATATTTACCAAGCTCCTAGCATTGTTGTACACGCAAGTATACATGCACCTGTTCCTATTCTTAGCTACCCTAATACAACCCATGTGTTTACTTGTACCGCAATGACTCCCAGCAGTCTCTGAAATACCGTGCATCTTGTATCAATGCATCAATATGTACCCTGCATCATATTGATTTCCATGTCCAAGAAAAAGGCCTGAGATGAGTGGATCAATGAAATTGTGAAATATTCTGCCTCCTCAACAAGTTGTTGGAAAGTTGTTGAGGAGGCCTTCATCCTGCAGTGGATTGACAGTGGCTGAAGATATACACATACACACAGTGAGTTAGCTTTGCATTAACAGCACACCCTTGTATAGAAAAGGACTGGTCTGTGATGCCGGTGAATGCCCAAAGTTGAGAATCGCTGATACAAAATTATACTTCACACGTATGGTGATCAGTTTTGAGTGTGAGGAAGAATGGGTCAGAGTCAAGATCTTTTTGACTTCGAAATTATCTCAACTCATCCAACATGGTTAAGTGCACCTGTTCTGTGGTGTCATGAGTTACCGTGCTGGCTCAAAAACAGTTGAACAGCCAGCCAAAGGTCAAATGTGGGGCAGCCACAAGTGGGTTATGATTTGGAGGCTGTTTTTATGGCATTTCTGGGATCCTCTGGTCTCTGTTAATCATTGGCTTGATGAGAATGTCTACCTTTCTATCTTCACTGACAAAATACACCCCTTCATGATGAATCAAGTGTATTCAGACAGTGCCAGCCTATATCAAGGACAACATGCCATGTTACAAGCTCCAGCAGGTTTCTAACTGGTTTCAGGAACATAATAATGATCTGCGCTTCCATGGCTGTCGAACTCACTTCGATCTCAACCGAACTGAGCATGTTTCGAACCAACTGAAAAAGACATTTTATGCTATGACCATCAATATGTGAGCATTGCTGGACACTTTGGGCAAGGCATGGGTAGCACTACCACAAAACATCCTACAACATATTGTGGAATCTGTGCCATCCTCAGTTTGAATTTATGCCTCTCGTGTAATCTGAGCAAGTGGAAGATTCCATTGATCTTACTCAATTTGTTCAGAGCCATAAACACTTCAATCAGATCTCATCTCCAGACTCTTTAGTTCTCAGAATTGAAGGAGATTTCCTGGTAGGAGCACCCTTTTGTTCTTCTTGGTAATCTTGTTGCTTAGCTTTGCCTATTCTAATAGATCCATGTCCTTTCTAAAATGAGGCTTTCAGAATTGTATGCAGTACTCTAGGTGTAGCATAACTATTGCCTTATATGACAGGATAATCACTTCCTTATCCTTACTGTCAAAATTCCTCTATATCATTGAAAAAAACTATAGAGCCTGCCTAGCAGCCTGTCTTTACTGTTCAGAGAACTTCATATTTTACTGCACAATTATACCCAGGTCTTTTTCATTCTTCCCCACCTGAGTATTATACTACACAATTGATACATTAATCTGTGATTACCGCTACCCATATGAAGTACTTTGCATTTGTCAATGTTAAATTTCAGTTGCCACTTCTTACTCTAGCTGCCTAATATATGCAGATTTTGTTGCAGTAGCATACTCAGAAGACAGGATATTAGAGCTGGAAAAGGAATTAGAAAATGTGAATTGGAATATCATCGGTTTGGCTGAAACAAGAAGAAGAAATGAATCACTTATAAGTTTATCAAGTGGAAATCTGCTGTACACCAATGGAAACAGTGAAAGGAGTGAAGGTGGAGTTGGGTTTCTGGTCCATAAAGATTTTAAAAACAACATTTTGGAATTCAAAAGTACATCACCAAGGGTGTCGAGACTAATACTCAAGATTTCTAAGAGGTACAAGCTAAAGATTGTAATGATTTATGCACCAACATCGAGCCAGGATGATGAAGAGGTTGAAGACATGTACACTGAAATTGAGAGTCTTCTAGATGAGCAGAAAACCCACTACACTATTATTATGGGGGACTTCAATGCTAAGGTTGGAAAAAGGCAAAACAGCGCAGAAAGAGGAACTATAGGAAATTTTGGAATTGGTGAAAGAAATAAAAGAGGTGAAAGACTTGTGGAATTTGCAGAATCTCAAGGAATGTCAGTAATGAACACTTTTTTCAAGAAAAGGGTGAACAGAAAGTGGACATGGAAGAGTCCAAATGGATTAACAACTAATGAAATCGACTTCATCCTCACTAACAGAAGATATATTGTGAATGATGTTACCGTCCTGAATAAGGTAAATGTAGGAAGTGATCACAGAATGGTAAGATGTACACTTGATATAGATGTAGGAAAGGAAAGGAAAAAACTGACTCGAGTAAATAATACAAAGGTCTTTGAAATAACAGAGGAGGAGAAAAAGCAGTATGTACTGGAACTTAAGAACAAGTTTGAGCTTCTGCAGACTGCTCAGGACCAAGATATCGACGAGGAATATTACAACTTTCTGAAAGTGATAAAGCCCAAGAAACCTATAGGGAAACAGAAATCCAAAGAAGAAAAAATTAGTCAAGAAACACTTGTCATGATGAACCAAAGACGACAAATGAAGAGCAAGAAAAACACTGCCAGGGAGAAAATTGAATATACTGAGTTATGCAAAGCCATTAGAAAGAGACTCAGAAAGGACATAAGAAGATTTAACACAAGAAAAGTAGAACAAGCATTAAGGGAAAACAAAGGATTTAAATCAGCAGCCATGAGCAGTAATACAGAAAGACAAATGATACTGAAACTGAAGAATAGCAATGGTGTACTTATAAACAGCAGAGAAGGCATAATTCAAATAGCAGAAGACTACTATAGAGAATTATACAAGGAGCAAGGGAATGATACCAGAATTGGAGAAGATGGATTGCAAGGTAGCAACACATACGACACACCCGATATTCTTCCTGATGAGGTAGAACATGCATTGAAGAAAATGAAGAATCGGAAAGCCCCGGGGGAAGATGAAGTTACTGTAGAGTTGTTAAAATTGGGAGGAAGAGACATAACACAAAAACTGGCAAGGCTCTTCACAAAGTGCATTAGAAAAGGTGTGATGCCTAAGCAGTGGAATAATGCAATCATAGTTTTGCTGCATAAGAAAGGAGATAAATCAGAAATTGGAAATTATAGACCAATTAGCTTGTTATCCCATATCTACAAGTTGTTCACAAGGGTCATTACTAAGAGATTAGAAAGAATACTTGATGAGAATCAACCGAAAGAGCAAGCTGGCTTTAGGACAGGATTCTCAACTATGGATCACCTTCACGTAATATCACAGCTAATGGAGAAAGCAAATGAATATAAAACACCATTATGCCTGGCATTTGTGGATTATGAAAAGGCATTTGACTCCATACAGCATAAGGCAATGTTTCGGGCACTGGAAAGACAAGGCATAGATACTCCATATATTATGATTTTGAAGAAAATATATGAGAGTGCTACATCCTTTATTAGACTAGACAAAGACAGTAGCAAATTTAAAATCGAGAAAGGAGTTCGACAAGGAGACACAATATCTCCGAAGCTGTTTACTGCTGCCCTTGAGGAAGCTTTCAGAAGATTAGACTGGTCGCAGAAAGGAGTCAATGTGAACGGAGAGTACCTAAGCCATTTACGATTTGCAGATGACATTGTGGTCATAAGCCACGATCCCAAAGAATTAGAGGAAAATCTTAATCAGTTATGCACAGTTAGTAAGGATTTTGGACTAAAGATGAATATGGCTAAAACAAAAGTAATGATGAACAAGTATGCCACGGAAAGGGAAATAATGATTGAAGGAGCAGTAATTGAAAAGGTGGAGTCATATACTTATCTGGGACAAGTTATTAGCGGTAATAATGATAAATGGCTGGAAGTCAAGAGAAGAATAAATTTTGGATGGATAGCATTCAGGAAATATAGTCACATACTGAAGAGCAATATCCCAGTTTGTCTGAAACGTAAAATAATGAATCAATGTATACTCCCCACCATGACTTATGGAAGTGAAACTTGGGCACTCACCAAAAGAATGGAAGAGAAGCTAAGAACTACACAGCGAAGAATGGAACGAATTATATTGGGAATTAGAATGTTAGATAAGAAGAGAAACACACATGGATTAGGCAGCAAACTCAAGTAAAGGACATTCTTATCAAAACTAAAGAACTAAAATGGTCTTGGGCAGGACACATAGCTCGAAGACATGATGACAGATGGACTAAGAAAATAACAGAATGGTACCCAAGAGGAGCTAGAAGAAAACCTGGAAGACAAAGGCGGAGATGGATAGATGAAATTCATGAGTTTTTGAGTAGTAAATGGATGGCCAGTGCTCAAAACAGAAGGAACTGGAAAGTTGCTGGAGAGGCCTTCATCCTGCAGTGGATTGAAAATGGCTGATGATGATGATGATGACTCAGATTACTGTTTTTAACAACCCTACCAACATTTGTATTATCTGCAAACAGGCATTAAGACATTAGGCCTGATATGCCTTTATAGTAATGGTATCATTAATAAATAATGAAAGAACAACAGGGCAGGCACTGAATCCTTGGGGACTCCACTGATAACATTAGTCTAAGAAGAGTAGTGCTCATTGATAACAACTCTGTCTTTTCATACTCAGTAATCTCTTTATTCATAGCAGTAACATACCCTTAATGTCACACTGCTCCTGTTTGTATAGCAGTATTTTATCTGGAAAGATATGAAAAGCTCTCCCAAAATCATGAATTATGATATCAAAATTATTTTTTGCATCCACTACCTATTGCTGTCATAGTATCCAATCAGTTTGGTCAGACAAGGCTGCTCCTTAACAAATCCATTCTCTGACTGCAGTATAAATACATTCATGTTTAGATGGTCCTGCATTACTTCTTTAACAATTTTTTCCTGGAACAGAAGTCAAGCTAATAGGTCTGTAATTACTCATATCAACCTTTTAATCAACCTTTTAGCAATAGCATTAGTAGTGGCATTTGTGATTTTGGGATACATTCACACACTTCCAGTCCATAGGGACCTCCCCTGATTCCAAGGATGTCTTATAATTATGGCTAAAGGTTTGCTGACCTCTTTTGCTGCTTTCCTTAATATAATTAGATAGATAGCATCTATCCATTCCAGGTGCCTTTTTTTACATTTAGCTTCAGTAGTTTTTCTTCTAATTTCCTCTCAGTTATCACAAAATCTTTCAGTTCCAGGTTAGAATTTGATAAACTTTTGCATACACATCTCAAAAAATTCTTCATGCGTAAATATAGATGCAAAATACCTATTCAATTTGTCAGGATCATCATCATTAGTAAAACCATTCATAACAATGTGGTTCGTCCTCTGCCTCTAGTTTTTACATACATAAAGAAGTGTTTGCCATATATCTTTGCATTTTTTGCCAGAGTCTTCTCATAGTCTGCCTTAGCTTGCCTAACCTCCTTTGTGACGTTATTGCAGACTATTTTGTACATAATGTAGGCTTCTGTATCACCTGATAATTATATTCATCCCACATGTTCTTCTCTGCCACAAGGCTCATCAATGCATTTGACATCCATTTAGGTCCAAGCCTTGAATAGTATCCCATAATCGGTATAAAAGGTTAGTAGTTTCTATAATTGCATCTCTGAATGCTTTGCATTTAGAATTTGCTGTTGGTAACTTCAACAGTTGATCTCACTGCATAGAATTTTTACATGAACCTGTTTCTACTCTGTGACCAACGTAAGCAACTTTGCAAAAGCTGAAGCCCTTCCCTTTGCCCTTGACAGTAGTTACATCTTTAAGTAAATCCCACATTAGTTAACTATGATCACTGCCACCTAGTGGGTCATTTATCTGCAGACTCCTAATGCATGAAGGGTCACTGCTAATATCAGATCAAGAATATTACTTTCTCACATTGCCTCTCTGACTTGCTGTTCCAGAAAATATTCATCTAATAAAATCCACAAAACTCTTGCTACTATGTGAGTGACAAACCATATGTTCCAGTCACTATCTGGAAAGTTTTAAAGCTCCTCATATTAAGGAAGAATTAGACATATTATTAAAGGGGATGAAAAGATGAAGTGGGACAGTTTTTTTTTTTTAGTTGTCGCTGTGCTGTATAAGCATGCAACATTTGCCACTACTAATACTTTTTTTGTCCATTATTCATAGAATCAATATATTAGACATTTTATTAATAATTCTATTTCAGTAGAAATTAAATTGATAATCAAACTAAAAATATGAAATTGATTTGGAAAGTTAGCCTATGAAATTCTTGTAATATATACTTATAAGAAATTTAATAAGACAGCTGATAACATAGCTGACTACATCCATAACCTCCTTCCATCTTTCCTTCTTTACAGCTCCTCCCTCCCTCCCTTCCTTCCTTAAATATACAGGCTAAATTAAATTAGAATTAGCATTAGTAATGGCAAATGATGCAAAAAAAGTAAGCTTATACAACATCAGCCAAAAAAAAACAAAAAAAAAAAAACACTTCCCATCAATTCCCTCCAACAGTTTGTCTGACCCACCCGCTGGCCAAAGACAAATTTTCACATACCTATTCTGCAACTGTCCTTCCTCAATTTGAATTTATGCTCCTTATTTTCACAGTCTGGGTAAGAGAAAGAATCCCGTTAGTGTTGAGATTGCACAATCCATTAAAAGCCTTAAACACATCAATCAGATTATATTGCAGATACCTAGTCTCCAGATGTTACAGTTAGCAGAACGGAAGCCTTTCTTTGTAAGACCACCCCTTTGTTCCACTCTCCAATCTCATTGCCATTCTCTGTACTCATTCTGGCAGCTGTACATCCTTCCTAAAATGCATCCAGACTTGTCTTCAGTACTCAAGATGTGGCTTGACCATTGTTTTATACAATGGAATAATCACCTCCGTATCCCTGCTGGCAAATTTCTTGTATATCATTGATAAAACCCCATGAGCTGTCCTGGCACCCTGTCTGTACTGGTTAGAGAACTTCATAACTGACTGCACAGTTACTTCCAGCTCTTTTCATTTTCCACTGCCCTGAATGTAGTATCACACAGTTGTACAGAGTTACTCTGGGGTTACTGCTGTCCGTATACAGTTCTCTGCATTTGTCAATGTTAAACTGAAGTTGCCATTTCTCAGTTCATCTGTGTAATTTTTCTACATCCTGTTGCAGTAGCACACTGTAATCACTGTCATTGATCACCTTGCCAACCTTTGAATCATCTGCAAACTTGGACAACTTGATTTGCCTTCATCAATATCACTGATTAATGTAGAAAATTACATTGGGCCCAACAACACTGAACCCTGGAGAACTCCACTAATAACATCCATGAAGAGCAGTGTCCATTAATTACCATTTTCTGTCTTCTCCCATTCAACCATCCCTTTATCCATAGCAGTAACTTGCCCTTAATGGCACGCTGCTTCAACTCCAATTTGTACAGAAACAGTATTTTATGTGCAACAGTATCAAAAGCTTTCATAAAATCCAAGTATATGATATCAGAATTATATTTTTATCCAGTTCTTTTGTGACTTCATTATATTATCCAGTCATATTGGTCAGACAAGATTTTCCCTCAACAAACCTATGCTGTATCTGAACTACAACTGCAGTCTTGTCTAGATGATTCTGCATTACTTATTTAACCAGTGACTCCATTCTTTTCCCTGGAACAGAAGTTAAACTAACAGGTCTGTAATTACTCCAGTCCACAGGGACTTCTCCTGAATGCAACAGTGCTCTCATAATTATGGCTAAGGGTATACAAGCTTTGTTTGCTCCCTCCCTTAATATAACTGGATAGAATCTATCCATCATAAGTGCCTTTCTTATGTTTATCTTCAACAATTTCTCTTCCACTTTCCTCTCAGTTATTAAAAAATTATTTGACTTTGGTTAGAGTTTGATAAACTGCTGGCTTCCATTTCCCTAAAGAATTCCTCATATGTGAATGTAGATGCAAAATACTCATTCAGTTTGTCAGCAACCTGAGACAGGATCATCAACAGTTAAACCATTGATATCAAGTGGACCAATTTGATTCATCCCATTCTTTTTAGTGTTTACATAAATAAAGAGCTCTTTGCTGTTTTTCTTTGCATAAGATTTCTTGTAATATTCCTTTGCTTGCCTACCCCCCTTTGTGACTTGATTGCAAAGTACTTTATACCTACACATAGGCTTCTATTATTGATAATTTATATGCATACCTATTTACCTAGGTTTCTGTGTTGCCTGATAATTTATATACATACCGTGTATTTTTTTTTGTCTGCCACGAGTCTCATTAGTTCATCTGACATCCATTTGGTCCTAAACCTTGAACAGTATTTCTTAATTGGTATAAAAAGCCTAGTAGCTTCTATGATTAATTTCTTGAATGCTTTTCATTTAGAATTTACTGATGGTAATCATCAGTTTGTCCCATTGTATAGAATTTAAAAACTGTCTGAGACAATTGTAGTCACCTTTACAAGAGTTAAAAATATCTTCCCTTTACCCTTGTTGGTATGTTCAAGTAAAAAAAAAATTATGGATTCAAAGTTATTCAGCTACTGCTAATATTATTATTATTATTATTGCTGCTCTTATATTATTTCTCCCTGATTGCGGGTTCCACCTCGTGATGGGTATTGCTACCAAGTACACAGCGTGGTTGTTATGTGTGATGTTACTGTTGGTCGAGGAACTCTCTGACAGTCCTACAGGTGTTCAGGATTGCGACTTTCTGGAGTTCCTTGTAGGTGTTTGCTGGGAGACCTATTGCTTCTAGGCTGTTATGTAGGATCTTTGGTACCATACCGGTGGTTCACACGATGATTGAGATGGTTGATACTTCTTGCATATGCCACATCTCCTTGATCTCATGTCTCAGGTTCGTGTACTTCCTAATTTTTTCCTCATGGGTTTTCTGGACATTGTTAGAGTTCGGCACCGCTATGTCAATCAGGTATACTATCGCTGTCTTCTGTTGCTCAATGACCTCTATCAGGCCCCTTCCTCCTTCTTCCTGGGCAATTGTCAGTCTCTCTACTGCAGCTCTCGGGTGGTGTTGGCGGCTCTTGGTCATCATTGTCCTTGTCTTTCTCATGATATCCTCCAGCTCGGTGTTAGTCCAAGCTATGTTAAGGGAAAGTCTTGCCTGATCAATTTGATTGGATACTATGATGCAGTCACAAAAGAACTAGATGCAGGGAATAACTTTGATATTATATATTTGGATCTTAGAACGGCTTTTGATACTATTGCACATGGAAGACTGCTGCACAAATTGGAGCAGTGTGGCATTGGAGGCAAATTGCTGCTATGGATAAAGGGATGGTTGAGGGGAAGAAGACAAGAGAGTGGTAATCAATGGACACTGCTCATCACGGACTAAGGTTATTAGTGGAGTCCCTCAGGGATCAGTGTTGGATCCATTGTTGTTTTCTGTATTTATAAATGATATTGATGATGGCATATCAAGCTTAATGTCCAAGTTTGCAGATGATACAAAGATTGACAGGGTTGTTAAGGACACTACTGACAGTATGCTGCTGCAACAGGATCTGGAAAGGTTGAGCAGATGGGCTGAGAGGTGGCAAATGAAGTTTAACATTGACAAATGTAAAGTACTACATATGGGAAACAGTAACCCCAGCGCAACGTATCAACTCTGTGGTACTACACTGACAGTGGTAGAGAATGAAAAGGACCTGGGGGTAATTGTGCAGGCGGATATGAAGTTTTCTGAGCAGTGCAGACGGGCTGCAAGAGTAGCTCATGGTATCTTGTCATTGATATACAGGAATTTTTCTAGCACGGATAAGGAGGTGATCATTCCCTTGGCAATGGTAAGGCCACACCTTGAGTACTGTATACAGGTCTGAAGGCCTCATTTCAAAAAAGGATGTACAGCTGTTGGAACAAGTACAGAGAAGGGCAACAAGATTAATGAATGGAACAAAGGGGTACTCTTACAAAGAAAGGCTTAAGTTTTGCAAATTACAGTGTCTGGAGACTAGGCATCAGTGAAGTGATCTGATAGAGGTGTTTGGATGGATTGAGCATGCTCAATGCTGATGGGATTCTTCCTCTTGCTCAGAATAATCACCTGAGAGGGCATAAATTCAAATTGAGATGTAGGATAGATGTGCGGAAATTTGCCTTTAGCCAGCAGGTGGAACAGACTTCCATTCCCTTGTTGTGGAAGTTGATAGCCTAAATAAATTTAAGGCTCAGCTGGACAGGTATTTCGAATGAATGGGTGAAATGGGAGTGTTTTTTTTTTTTTTGACTGATGCTGCATAAGCTTTCTTTCTTGCATCATATGCCTCTACTAATGCTAACTGATGACCCCGAAGAAGTATGTTAGCACTGGGACTGCATAGGTGTTTATGGCTTTAAATGTGTTCCCTCTGTTCAGCTTTGCTTTCAGCAGGCTTCTGAGTCTCTGATGGTAATTTTCGGTCAGGCAGGCCTTAATTTCCTTGTGCTGTAACTGCTGAGCCTGCATCATCCCTGAGTATTTGTAGGCCTCTGCCATGGCTTCAATCTCTTTACCACTCTGCAGCTGGTAGTTCTGGTTGACTAATTTTCCCTGACGCAATCCATGGGTCTTGCATTTTTCAAGACCAAATTCCATCCTAATATCCTTGCTGAATTCTTTGGTGATCTGGAGTAGTTGCTGAAGGTGCTTCTCGGTTCCCGCGTAGAGTTTGATGTCATCCATATACATCAGGGGGGTGAGGGTATACAGGTTCTTCCATCCTCTTTTGAAGTTATATCCGTACTTGCTACTGTTGAGCATGGTAGATAGTGGGTTAAGTGCTAGACAGAACCACAATGGGCTCAGGGCATCTCCATGAAAGATTCCTCTCCTGATGGGGATTGGCCTGGTTATTATTATTGTTGTTGCTCTTATATTATTTCTCTCTGATTGGGGGGTTCCACTCCATGACGGGTACTTCTACCAAGTACACAGGGTGGTTGTAATGTTTGGTGTTACTGGCGGTCGAGGAAATCTCTGACTATCCTACAGGTGTTCAGGATTGCCTATTGCTGCTAAACTGATATGTAGAATGTTTGGTACCATACCGGTGGTTGACATGATGATTGGGATGGTTGATACTTCTTGCATATGTCACATCTCCTTGATCTCATGTCTCATGTTCGTGTACATCCTAATTTTTTCCTTATGGGTTTTCTGGACATTGCTAGTGTTCGGCACCGCTATGTCAATCAGGTAGGTAGCCTTTTCCATCTTTTCCACAAGGGTTATGTCCGGTCTGTTGTGCGGGATGGTCTTATCCGTTATTATGGCGCGATCCCAGTACAGCTTGTGGGTTCGTGTCTCTAATACTGCCCGGGGTTCATACTTATAGTATGGTACACTTTCTTTGGTCAACTGGTATTTCCTCACTAGCTTCTGATGTATTATTCTGGCTTCCTGGTTGTGTCTATGAGTGTACTCAGTCTGGATGATCACCTTGCACCCCACGGTGATGTGTTGTATCATTTCTGAGGCCAGGTGGCATCTTCAACATGTGTTATCTGACATTCCGGGCTCCTTTGCGATGTATTTTCTATAGTTTCTGGTGTTGATTACCTCGTATTGGATGGCCAGCATGAATCCTTCAATCTCGGGGAAGAGCTTCCTACTTGTGAGCCATGCATTCGAAGCAATAGTGTGTCGATGTGATCTTGATGGAGGTCATTGTAGTGTTTGCCATGGAGTATCTTCTTCGCTCATCTTTCTAACTTTGTTTTTTGTACTGTCTGGGCAGGAAGGGTTTCCTTGCTTAGGTTGAGTGGGGTATACCACTTATCTATCTAGGAGCAGCAGCAGCAGTGCATAGCACACGCTTCTTGATTAGACCGGGGTTCGAGCCCGTCACCACCAAATACGGAGAATGCGGAAAGGTCAGGGAATGACCACCGCATATCCCGGAGCAATATGGCCTTAGTTGCTAATGCTCCTAAAAACCAAATAACAAACAAACTTATCTATCTTCCTTTTGGCCTGGTGGAGTGGTGCTGTGTTGTTCTCGAAGTAATCCTTCAGGTTAAATATTGCTGTTTTCTGTTGTTCTCTCAGGTCTGTCAGGCCCCTTCCTCCCTCTCTCTTTCTGAGGTATTGTTATTCTCTCCACTGCTGACTTCGGGTGGTGTTGGTGACTCTTGGTCATCATTGTCCTCGTCTTTCGCACGATATCTTCTAGCTCGGTGTTAGTCCAATCTATGACCCTGAATGTGTATGCTAGTACTGGAGCTGCATAGGCGTTTATGGCTTTAACTGTGTTCCCTCCATTCAATTTAGCTTTTAGCAGGCTTCTGAGTCTCTGATGATATTTTTCGGTCAGGCACTTCTTGATTTCCTTGTGCTCTAACTGCTGAGCCTGCATCATTCCTAGGTATTTGTAGGTCTCTCCTTCTGTCATAGCTTTGATCTCTTTACCAGTCAGCTGTTGGTAGTTTCGGCCAACTAATTTTCCCTGGTGTGTGGGTCTTGCATTTTTCTAGACCAAATTCCATCCTGATGTCCTTGCTGAATCCTTCAGTGATCCGGAGTTGTTGCTGGAGTTGCTTCTCGGTTGCCGCGTAGAGCTTGATGTCTTCCATGTATATCAGGTGGGTGAGGGTGTACAGGTTCTTTCTTCCTTCTTTGAGGTTATATCCATACTTGCTGCCGTTGAGCATGGTGGATAGTTGGTTTAGTGCTAGACAGAACCATAGTGAGCTCAGAGCATCTCCCTGAAAGATTCCTCTTCTAAAGGGGATTGGCCTGGTTGTGATGTTCTCGACCTTAATTGTGGTACTCCATTTTGCCATTGTTGCTCCTAGGAAGTTTTTCACTATCGGATTGACCTTGTAGATCTTCAGGGTCTCTATTAGCCAGCTATGAGGTACGGAGTCGAAGGCCTTGCGGTAATTGATGTAGGCCGTGTATAGGCTGCAGTGATTCTTGAAGGCCTTCTCCATAACTGCGGCATCTTTGGTTAATTGCCCCTTGCATCCTTTTCTCCTCTACTTGCATCCTTTCTGTTATTCAGCCGTTATGTTCTGACTTTCTAAGTGGGCTGATATCTTCTTAGTTATGTAGGTCAGGATCTTGTACATCGTTGGGAGGCATGTGATTGGCCTGTATTTCGGCCTGTAATTATTTATTATTATTATTATTAGCATATGGTGCAAGGAAGCCCGAGGCTTATGCTGCACCAGCTAAAAAAAAAAAAAATTCTGAATTACCCTGAGAGAGAAAGAGAGAGAGAGAGAACAAGAATTAGAAGTAGAAGGGAATTACCAAAAAAGAGAAGAATGATGATGATATCCAGCTCAGGACCCTGGGTGTGCCAAGCCCATAGTCACCAGATGTGAGCCCCTGTATGGTAATAACATGAAGAAGTTGAAAACGTTGAAAATGAAAAGTATCAGAAAAACTTATCATTGGATACTAAACAACATCATAAATAAAAGCACTTATGCTACATTTACACTACATCGATAGTTTTGAGCACTTTGAAAATTAATAGTTTTGCAAGTAGTTATTGTAAATTGAAATATAGCAAAAGATTAATAGTTCAGTACCTACTCCTTAAACCATTTAGATACTGAACTATTAAGCTTTTGCTATATTTCAATATATGGTTATACCAACAGTACCTTAAGTCATAACTATAAATTTACTGTGTAGTTATTGTAAATAATGTAAATACAGTGTACATAAGGTTCTATAATTTTAAGTTTAGTTTTTAAGAATTTTATTTTCATAATTTATATTTGAAGGTTTAAATGTTTCTGCTATATTTAATATTGTTATATAGAGAAATGGTTCCTTAAAATCAGTTAGAAATACTGGTCATGCCAACCAACTAAAATATTAATATTATCTCCTATGGATAAATCTCTTATCACTTAAATCTAGATTTTTTAGTCTTGTACTTTTACAGCCCCAATTAAAAGTGCTAAGCAGAAAATTCTTGTATTTATGGAAGCTTTTTGCTAGCAGTAAGAATTAGAAATGTATTTGTGATGAATCTTTGATGAAAAATTAACAACTTTTCTTTTCTTATCAGATGTTTTTCTTACTAGATTTTTTCTTCCCTTGGGAGTCTTTTTTTTTTTTTTTTTTTTTTTCTCTCTTCAAAACTATGTCTAAAGGACTTTTTGTTATTGTGTGACTCAGACGAATAGATTTTGGCCAGAATGATATTAATAGATAAAAACAAAATTTATGGAGGCTTTTCATACTTCAGATTTCAACTCATTTCTGTTACTGCAGCTGATAGGTGTATTAAACCAGGATTGGACAATAAACAATTTTAGCAGTAATTTTTAAAAATTTTTTCTGTTTGGTCCTTTCTTCAAAATATATATAGGTAGACATTATCTTTAGGAATAATTATTTATTTCTGACAATAATTTATCTGTTCATTTCATTATTAGTTGAGTTTGCCATTCATTATTATGAAGGTACATTTACTCCTTCTTATGATTTTTTTTTTTTTCTTTTTCAGGTGGCAATTAGTACAAGCGGCCCTTCCTTATGTTATGCATTGCTGTGCTGCACTTCTTTATCATCGCAAAGACAGATGCTTAGATAAACTTGGTTCTGCTGAAACAAAACTTTTATATACTCTTCACTGGATCATGTTGGATGCAGCTGAAGAATGTGCTGATGCAGAGATGGAACAGGGTATCATTCATCCATCATCTCATTATTTGTTTCCCCTTACAAGTATTCAGGTAAATTTTGATCATTATTTTGATGTTAAAAGAGATAAAACAGCAGCTATCAAAATTCAGCCATCCATGTTTAAAACTTGCTGCTTTTTCCACGAAACACAAAATTCGTCATTAGCAAAGTAGCAGGCCTCAACATGAGGAAGTTGAATCATGCAGTTATTGCTGTTGCTCACCCATTGATTTTTACATTACTTTGGAAAATCGTGTTTATAAATGACCATTAGAAACCATAATTTACACCATCCAGGTTTTATAATCTACAGGAACAGCTAGATGTCTGTTAGCAGTCAGTGCTACCCTTCACAATAGGAATCTTTGAAGAGAAGCTTTTTAATTTAAAGAAACATCATTGTGTTTAATTTCTCTCATAACGAACACATTTATTTCATTTAGATGTGTTCACATTGTTTCTTCTTTTATTGCTTCTCGTCAACTAGTTTTGAGTTTATTTTAGTCACTCAGTAAATTTGGATATTTTTGAAAACATTTTTAACCATCCAGCTGGCACGCTTGATGTCTTTTATATACCAAACACAATAACACTTATAAATTTACATTATCAGTTAGAATTACATCAGTGTGAGTTTTTAGTATTCTTCTAGTATGAGATTCCCTTTTGATCGCTATCAATAATTATTTTTTAAATGGAAAAGTTTATCCATTAAAATTCATTATAGCACCAAGGAAGTAGAAGAATAGAACCTACAACTTTAAATAAAGTTCATCTAATAGTTCAGTTTCATTGATGATACAAATGTATCAACATTTCTTGTGCTACACTTAAGTTCTCAACTTCTGTCAGTTTGATTTACTTTGATCAGCACTTAGAATGTGCTCTTGATAGTTTTACTTCTTGTTTTGTACACAGAGAAAAGGATGTTGGCTGGTTAGTCTATGTGCCTGATATACGTACATTGTCTCTGAATATTTTTGCTCATTTGATTTTATATTCCATCCTTTAATATTTTTAAAATATTAAAATATTAATTAATACATTATTAATTATTATATGATTAATATATATTATTAATATAATATATAATAATATTAATTAATATTTTAAGTATTTTTTATTTATTTTATCATTGAAAATAGCTGGTGAAAACTTAGTCACATCAATAAAAAGTTTCACATTAAGCATTGTTCTCTAGGAAAATTAATTTTGACTTAGAGCACATTTTCTAGGCATGCAACCTGCTCCAAATCAACAACTGTATAATCAAATAAAAAAGAGCACATTTTCTAGGCATGCAACCTGCTCCAAATCAACGACTGTATAATCATATAAAAAAGAGCACATTTTCTAGGCATGCAACCTGCTCAAAATCAACAACTGTATAATCATATTAAAAAAAAAAGTTCTTATAACTGAGTTGTGCAGCTGAAATAAAATTTTATTTTAGATTTGCTTGATTTCATGGAAAATGATTATTTATAAAAGTTATTTGTATCTTCTTTTTTATTATATTTTTATGATGTGGCTTGTTACTAATATATATATATATATATATATGCTATTTATTTTTAGGTGTTTGTTTACCTTTTTGGACCACTGATAGACTTCATTAAGCACTCAGATTTTATAACAAGCTTTCGACTTGAAAATGGCCTCAAAATTTGGGAATCACTCTGGCATTATCAACATCCAAGTGTTCCTTGTTTTAATACCAATGTATATGTTAAAAGTACATTGATGAAATCGCGAAGGAGTAAACAGAGTCACACAAAGTTTGGAAATGTTTTTCTTGGAGGAGGTGGTATGTATTCAGAATTGTTTTTTTTCTCGAATTATGATGTATACTTTTATGAACATAATGATTTCGAAACTTAAGTTTAAAATTATGTTGATAACATAAAAAATTTTTAGTTCAACAAATGTGTGGGGTATGTTGGATAGCTAGCATCTAGTTAACCAGTTTACAAGCATCCAGAAATAACAACATTCAGATTAGTGCTGCCACTAAGTTTTTATGAATATGGTCCCTTTTGTTTTTATCGCTGGTCACTGACTTTGTATCTTGGAGTGTGTTGTGATTTTTTTCTGGAGAAGCCTAGGGAGAAAAGGAAAAAATAAATTATAATCATATTTAAAAATAAATTATAATAGTGTATATATTATATTTGGGAGAGTGGAAGTGTAATTTATATTTATTACTCTAACTCTTATTTTTAAAATTAATGTGTTGGGTTTTGCTGCACACTAACCATGGATTCAGCATATAGTATATAAGTAGTTTGCAGTTAACATGTGTTAGTAATATAGGGGGGCATGAATACAAAATTTATAATCTAGTGCATTTGATACAAAAGTCATATATAGGAACTCTATTTTTGTACAGCAATTTACTATTGTATTTTTTATTATTGAAGAACCTGTTTATGATCCTCCTGGTATTAACACTTTTGTGAGACTCAGTGCCGTAACAACAAAATATGTCTGTATAAGTACAGCTTCTTTGGAACTGTGTAGTGTTCCAAAGATTCTTTTATCTTGGGAACTCTACACAGACATTATACTACCCATTAACTGTTTTTACAAGTACAATACCATTATTCTATTTATAGTAGTTTTGAAATTAGTCAGGAGGTGTATTCTTTCAATAAGATTCAACATGGTGTGGGCTTACATAAGCTGAAATTTAAGAAATTCTCTGGAATTTGGGTACAGAAGTTTATGAAACCAAATAAAATAAGATATACATAATGTGTTTATATATAAGCAGAAAGTGGTTATAACCGCAAATAAAAAATAAAAATAATGATATGGTTTTATTTCTATGGTTTTTTGATTCTTTAAAATTTTAAATTTTTAAAAATGAAATCAAAAATTTTGTTTTTATTTTTATCAGTAATCCTGCTCTAATGTTTGTTGATAAACTTAAAAACAAAAAAAGAAAAAAAAAATATATGTATATATTTAAAAGCATTAATGTACATGAATTTTCGGTATTTGAAAATTTGTTTACAGGAGAGACTGTTTTTACCATGATGGGATAAACTTAAATAGAACAGGTGCTAGAATATTTCTTGATGCTATCGAGGTAGTAATTGGTGGATCGGAAAATGGCTAACTTGGGGCGTGGGTACACAGACTAATAGATTAAACAAAGCTGTAGGTAGAGGGGAAGTTGAACCGTGTACTGCTTTTATTGGAAAATGCAGCAGCCTGGAAAGCATGGTGTCAGGCATTAGCAATTAGTAATGGCATATTATTATTATTAGCCATATGGTGCAAGGAAACCCAAGGCTTATGCTGCACCAGCCAAAAAAAAAAAATATTTCTGAATTACTCTGAGGGAGAGAGAGAGAGAGAGAGAGAGAGAGAGAGAGAGAGAGAGAGAGAGAGAGAGACAGACAGACAGACAGACAGACAGACAGACAGAAGTACAAGGGAATCACCAAGAAAGAGAAGAAAGATGACATCCAGCGCAGGACCCTGTTGTGCCAAGCCCATACTCACCAGATGTGATGCAAGAAAGTGAGCTTATACAGCATCACACACACACACAAAAAAAAACCTTCCTATTTCACTTATTCATTTGCTCAAAAAGTTTGTCAACTTCTTTCTTGGATCTATGTAAGCTATCAACTTCCGCAACGACAGATGAAAGTTTGTTCCTGCAGTCAACCACTTGTGGCACCTCCGTAGCCAGGTGGGTAGAAGCAGCAGTGCGTAGCACGTGCTTCTTGATTAGACTGAGGTTCGAGCCTATGAGCTACCAAAAAAGGAGGATGTGGAAAGGTCAAGGAATGACCACCACATATCCCCGGAACAATATGGCCTTAGTTGATAATGCTCCTAAGGCCATAGGAGCATTGCTCCTGGGATATGTGCTGGTCATTCCCTGGCAAATTTCCACACATCTATTCTGCAACTGTCTTTCCTCAATTTAAATTTGTGCCCTCTCAAGAGCATAATTTGACCAAGAGGAAGCGTTCCAGCTTGTTCAAACCATTCAAAGCCTTATGCACCTCATTCGGATCACCTCACAGGTGCCTAAACTCCTGACACTGCAATTTGCAGAACTTAAGTCTTTCTTAAAAGGAGGACCATTTGTTCCCCTTACCAAGCTCATTGCCCTTCTCTGTATTTGTTCCAGCAGCTCTACATCCTTCCTAATTTGAGACCGCCAGACCTGTAAGCAGTACTCAAGGTGGCTTGACCAGTACATTGTACAAATGGATAATCACCTGCTTATCGCTGCTAGCAAAGATCTTTTATATCATTGACAAGACCCCATGAGCTGCTCTGGCAGCCTGTCTACAATGCACTGGAAACTTATATCTGACTGCACAATTACACCCAGGTCTTTTTCATTCTCCATTAGGCTAAGTGTAATACTGCACAGCTGGTATGTTACTCTGCGGATACTGCTACCCATATGCAGTACTTTGCATTTGTCAATGTTAAACTTAAGTTGCCACCTCTCAACCCATCTACCCAACTTTTCTAGATCCTGTTGCAGTAGTATACTGTTAGTACTGTCATTATCAACCCTGCCAACCTTTGTATCATCTGCAAACCTGAACATTAAGTCAATATCATGGTAACTCCACTGTATCCCGGGGACCTTTTCTCTCAGTTAATAATCCTGGGGACTTCACTAGTAACATTATTCCAAGAAGAGCAGGGTTCACTGACTACTGCTCTGTTTTCTTGCACCAAACCATTCCTTTATCCATAGCAGAAACTTACCCTTAATGCTATACTGCTCCAATTTGTACAGCAGTCTTTCTTGAAGTCTTTCTTGAAATCAAAGTATATGATTTCAAAGTTATTTTTACATCCAGGTAATTTGTCACCATATTGTAGTATCCAATGAAATTGATAGGACAAGATTTTCCCTTAATAAACCCATGATTTATCTGAGCTATAACTGTAGTCTTGTCTAGATGATCTTGCAATAATTTTTTACCCAGTGACTCGATTATTTTCCCCAGAACAGGAAGTTAAACTAACTGGTCAATAAATACTTGTGTCAGCCTTTGATCCTCCTTTGTGAATTGGGGTACATTTCCACATCTCTAGTCCATGGAGAACTCCCCTGAATCCAAGGATGCTCTCATAATTATGTGTAAGAGTTTACTTACTTCCTTTGCTGCCTCCTTTAATATAACTGGATAGAGCCTATCCACCCCAGGTGCCTTTCTTATGTTTAACTTCAACAATATCTCCTCCTCTTTGCTCTCAGTTAGAGTTAATAAACTTCTGGCCTCTACTTCCCTAGAGAATTCCTAGGGAAAAGACAGAGAGTGGTAATCAATGGACACTGCTCATCGTGGACTAATGTTATTAGTGGAGTCCCTGAGGGTTCAGTGTTGGGTCCATTATTGTTTTCTGTATTTATAAATGATATTGATGATGGTATATCAAGCTTAATGTCCAAGTTTGCAGACGATACAAAGGTTGGCAGGGTTGTTAAGGACACTACTGATGCTATGCTGCTGCTGCAACAGGATCTGGAAAGGTTGAGCAGATGGGCTGAGAGGTGGCAAATGACGTTTAACATTGACAAATGTAAAGAACTACATATGGGAAACAGCAACCCCAGAGCAACTTATCAACTCTGTGGTACTACACTGACAGTGGTAGAGAATGAAAAGGACCTGGGGGTAATTGTGCAGGCAGATATGAAGTTCTCTGAGCAGTGCAGATGGGCTGCAAGAGTAGCTCATGGTGTCTTGTCAATGATATACAGGAATTTTTCTAGCAGGGATAAGCAGGTGATTATTCCCTTGTATAAGGCAATGGTCAGGCCACACCTTAAGTAGTGTATACAGGTCTGGATGCCTCATTTCAAGAAGGATGTAGAGCTGCTGGAATGAGTACAGAGAAGGGCAACAAGATTAGTGAATGGAACAAAGGATTGCTCTTATGAAGAAAGGCTTAATTTTGAAAATTACAGTGTCTGGAGACTAGGCACCGGCGTGGTGATCTGATAGAGGTGTATAAAGCTTTGAATGGTTTGAGCATGCTCAATGGTGATGGGATTCTTCCTGTTGCTCAGAATAATCACCTGAGAGGGCAGAAATTCAAATTGAGGAAAGACAGATGTAGGATAGATGTGTGGAAATTTGCCTTTAGCCAGTGGGTAGTTGGTTGGTGGAATAGACTTCCATCCCTTGTTGTGGAAGTTGATAGCCTAAATAAATTTAAGGCTCAGCTGGACAGGTATTTCGAACAAACAGAGGGGTGAAATGGGAGTCGTTTTTTTATTTTTTTTTATTTTTGGTTGATGTTGCATAAGCTTGCTTTCTTGCATCATGTGCCTCTACTAATGTTAATGCATAATGCTAATGCTAATTATTCATGTGTGAATGTAAATGCAAAATACTCATTCAGTTTGTCAGCTACCTGAGCAGGATCACCAACACTTGAACCTTTAATATCAAGTTGACCAATCAGATTCATCCCATTCCTTTTAGAGTTTAGATAAGTAAAGAAGTCTTTTCTGTTTTTTTTTGCATACCTTGTCAAGGATTTCTCATAATCTGCCTTTGCTTGCCTAACCTCCTTTGTGACTTGATTACACACATTTTTTCCCATGCACTTTTCCTCTGTCACAAATCTCATTAGTTCATCTGACATCTATTTAGGCCAAAAATAGATGTCAGATGAAGATCTTGCTCAGGTGGCTAACAATCTAAACGAGTATTTTGCATCTACATTCACGTATGAGGAGTTATTCAGGAAGGAGAATGATGTAGGTAAAGTAAACATTGGCAGTGAGCTGGATGATTTTGTAATAACTGAGAGGAAAGTGGAGGAGAGATTGTTGAGGATAAACATAAAAAAGGCACCTGGGGTGGATGGGATCTATCCAGTTATATTAAAGGAGGCAGCAAAGGAAGTATGCAAACCCCTAGCCATAATTATGAGAGCTTCTTTGGACTCAGGGGAGGTACTCATAGACTGGAGATGTGCAAATGTAACCCCAATTCACAAAGGAGGATCAAAGGCTGACACAAGTAAGACTTCTTCTGGTTGCCTGTTGGACATGCTGCTGTAGAAAATATGCATTTTTTGAGCCAGGCCATTCAGAAATGGAGCATGACACAATGCACTGTAAAGTTGAGAGAAAAACAAGTATGTACTAGTGTATCAAAGAGAGGGATGGGCCTAAATAATTAGAGACGCAAGATTAAAACCTATACCATTCTGTGTAACTGTCTCGCAATGCAATGGCTTTTGCAATTTTACTTTTCTTGCTAAACAACTTAAAGGTGCTGTTCCTTGGAGAAAAGTCTGCTGCGTTGAATTTCAACAAGGACAGGATGGTCATGTCACAATGTCTTACAAAACAAACTATAAAGATGAATTTATAACAGTAAACCTAAAAAGACCTAAAGGAAGATTCGGCAGTGTGCAACCTAACCATCCCAAAGTCTATAACGAGAACTTTGTATATCTCAAATTAAGTCTAAAGATTTAATGAAAATGTGCCAAGCTTTTACAATACCAAAGGAGTATCACAAATTCTATTTAAAATTAAAAGCATCAGTAGAAATAAGGGATATTACCAGCACCAGATTTAAGTGAAGAATCTGAATATGAAAGAATCTGAATATGAATCTGAAAGGGGAGGTACCCATAGACTGGAAATGTGCAAATGTGACCCCAATTCACAAAGGAGGATCAAAGGCTGACACAAGTAATTATAGACCTGTGAGCTTAACTTCTGTTCCAGGAAAATTAATGGAGGCACTGGTTAAAGAAGCACTGCAGGATCATTTAGACAAGACTTCAGTTATAGCTCAGACACAGCATGGTTTTGTTAAGGGGAAGTCTTGCCTGACCAACTTGATTGGATACTACGATGCAGTCACAAAAGAACTGGATGCAGGGAATAACTTTGATATGATATACTTGGATCTTAGAAAGGCTTTTGATACTGTTGCAGATGGAAGACTGCTACACAAATTGGAGCAGTGTGACATTGGAGGCAAATTGCTGCTATGGATAAAGGGGTGGTTGAGGGGGAGAAGACAGAGAGTGGTAATCAATGGACACTGCTCATCGTGGACTAATGTTATTAGTGGAGTCCCTCAGGGCTCAGTGTTGGGTCCATTATTGTTTTCGGTATTTATAAATGATATTGATGATGGTATATCAAGCTTAATGTACAAGTTTGCAGATGATACAAAGGTTGGCAGGGTTGTCAAGGACACTACTGACACTATGCTGCTGCAACAGGATCTGGAAAGGTTGAGCAGATGGGCTGAGAGGTGGCAAATGAAGTTTAACATTGACAAATGTAAAGTACTACACATGGGAAAAAGCAACCCCAGAGCAACGTATCAACTCTGTGGTACTACACTGACAGTGGTAGAG
Organism: Mastigoproctus giganteus; assembly: GCF_048544385.1. Taxonomy (NCBI): domain Eukaryota; kingdom Metazoa; phylum Arthropoda; class Arachnida; order Uropygi; family Thelyphonidae; genus Mastigoproctus; species Mastigoproctus giganteus. The sequence continues at coordinate 126,823,133 of NC_143581.1, read as the reverse complement.
AATGAAAGGGACTTGGGGGTGATTGTGCAGGCAGATATGAAGTTCTCTGAGCAGTGCAGACGGGCTGCAAGAGTAGCTCATGGAGTATTGTCAATGATATACAGGAATTTTTCCAGCAGGGATAAGGAGGTGATTATTCCATTGTATAAGGCAATGGTCAGGCCACACCTAGAGTACTGTATACAGGTCTGGAGGCCTCATTTCAAGAAGGATGTAGAGCTGCTGGAACGAGTACAGAGAAGGGCAACAAGATTAGTGAATGGAACAAAGGGGTGCTCTTACGAAGAAAGGCTTAAGTTTTGCAAATTACAGTGTCTGGAGACTAGGCACCAGCGAGGTGATCTGATAGAGGTGTATAAAGCCTTGAATGGTTTAAGCATGCTCAATGCTGATGGGATTCTTCCTCTAGCTCAGAAAAATCACCTGAGAGGGCATAAATTCAAATTGAGGAAAGACAGATGTAGGATAGACGTGCGGAAATTTGCCTTTAGCCAGCGGGTGGTTGGTTGGTGGAACAGACTGCCATCCCTTGTGGTGGAGGTTGATAGCCTAAATAAGTTTAAGGCTCAGCTGGACAGGTATTTTGAACGAACAGAGGGGTGAAGTGGAAGTGGGTTTTTTTTTTTTTTTTTGGCTGATGCTGCATAAGCTTGCTTTCTTGCATCAAATGCCTCTACTAATGCTAAAATGCTAATGCTAATATGAAGAAGATATTGAAAATTAATTTATACCAACTTGTATGTTATTGTAATTAAACCTGTTATTAATATATTTTTCATTTATTTATATGTACATGTTATTCTAACCTTGTTTTATTAATAAGTTATTCATTTCTGACCAACAAAAATGTGTTAAAAATTATTTTTTCACCTTTTCAATTCTTTATGAATCTGACAAACTTTGAAACTTCACAATGTCAAACTGCAAAAGACTTTTTAAGCCCCTACATAATGGCAATCTAAAATTACCAGTATGGATCAAAAATGGCATCTTTGGAAGGAACTTATAAAACAATATTTAGTTAAATAACTTTAAAACTTGATTTTTCTGAAGTCAAAGAAACTTTAAATGTGTTTTTCTCAAAACTATCTTTGTGCTGATTCCTGGTTTTGGCAAGGGATTGACGATATGCTCTAATAGTGTTCAAAATTTTAGGTGACATTTTGGTTTCTAGTGGTTATGTTTTCAGCCCAACAAAACCATAGAGCTAGCATGGCCAAGTTAGATGGGCTTGGGTGAGGATTACATACTTCTTCCTCTGAAGAGTTGGAATTTTTCATCCAGAAAAATAGGCACACCAGCTATAAAATACTGGCATTATTTGTAGTGATGCAAGGAAGCAAGCAAGCTTATAGAGCAGCATCTAATTCTTCTTTAAATTTATTAAACTACTCACCTCCACAAAACCAGATGGAATTTTTTCCCATGATCAGTTATGCTCTGATCTGGCTGAAAGCAAATTTTTGCATATCCATTGTGCAACTATTCCTTTTCAATTTAAATTTATATTCCCTATAATGTACATAACTCCAGGGGCTCACATCTGGTGAGTATGGGCTTGGCACACACCCAGGGTTCTGAGCTGGATATCATCATTCTTCTCTTTCTTGGTGATTCCTGTCTACTTCTCTCTCTCTCTCTCTCTCTCTCTCTCTCTCTCTCTCTCTCAGGGTAACTCGGGAATTTTTTTTTGACTGGTGAAGCATAAGCCTCTGGCTTCCTTGCACCATATGGCTAATCATAATAATAATTGTAATAATAATAATAATACCCATTTTTGTAGTGAAAGCAAAAATGAGGGTAGGAGTGTGTTATAGGACAAATGATTCTGATGGGTACAATGAACAACTATACAGAGAAATAGAGTAGCATTAGTTAAGGCATATGATGCAAGAAAGCAATTTATAAAGCATCAGCCAGAAAAAAAAAAAAAAAACCCTTCCCATTTCACCCATCTGGTCACTCCAAATGTTTGTCTAGTTCAGCCTTAAATTTAAGATATCAACTTCCACAACGACAGATGGAAGTCTGTTTCTGGCAGTCAACTACCTGCTGGCTAAAGGCAAACTTCCTCACATCTATTCTACAACTGTCTTTCCTCAATTTGAATCTGTGTCCCCTCAGGTTCTTAATCTGAGTAAGCAGAAGTATCCCATCAGCATTGAGCCTGCTCACACCATTCAAGACCTTATACACCTCAATCAGATCACCTTGCAGGTGCCTAGTCTCCAGATGCTGCAACTTGCAGATCTTAAGCCTCTCTTGGTAAGAGCACCCCTTTGTTCCTCTCACCAATTTTGTTGACCTTCTCTGTACACATTCTAGCAACTCTACATCCTTCCTAAAATTAGGCTTCCAGACCTGTACGCAGTACTCAGGGTATGGCCTGACCATTGCTTTATAGAAAGGGATAATAACCTCCTTGTCTCTGCTGGCAGAATTCCTATATATCATTGATAAAACTCCATGATCTGCTCTGGCAGCCCATCTGCACTGCTCAGATAACTTCATATCTGACTGCACAATTACCCCCAGGTCTTTTTCATTCTCCACCTCCTTGAGTGTAGTATCACACATTTGGTACGTTTCTCTTGGGTTTCTGTTACCCATGTGCAGTACTTTGCATTTGTTAATGTTAAACTTTAGTTGCCACTTCTCAACCCATCTGCCTAATGCCTGATATACCTTCATCAATATCATAAAACAACAATGGACCCAGCCACGAATCCCAGGGGACTCCACTAATAACATTAGTCAACGTAGAGTAGTTTATTATGAGTGGGCCAGTAAATCAGAATGTGCAAAATGAAATAGACCTCTGCTCTCAGGATTCATTATAACAATATTTAGCTTTCTGAGAAAAAATGGATAACATAGGTTTTAGGTAAAAACTCTTTAATAGAAACAGGTTAAAGCACACATTAAATAAAATAAAAATAAAGTAAACAAGTCACCAAAGCTTTTGGACAGAAGTTGTCCTCATTGGGAAAAGCGTTATTACAAAAAGCATCAATACAAAAAATAATAAAGAATGCTCGGTCATGGTGGTCATGCGAGATGAAACACGTGCCACAGGTGCAGAAACATTTAGCAGTTGGAAGAAGAGGCTTGTGGTTATAACAGCAACACCTGGGTGTGCTGTGTACACTAAGGTTTATCATTCAGGAGGATGGCTGCTTCAATGATGTGGTGGATGCGACCTCCTTTGTACCGGTTAAAGGAATTGCGACAACATGAGATATGCCCGGGGTTCGAGCCCGTCACCACCAAATACGGAGGATGCGGAACGATTAGGGAATGACCACTGCATATTCCCGGAGCAATATGGCCTTAGTTGCTAATGCTCCTAAAAACCTAATAACAACAACAACCTTATAGTGCAAGGAAGCCTGAGGCTTATGCTGCACCAGCTAAAAAAAATTTCTGAGTTACCCTCAGAGAGAGAGAGAGAGAGTCAGATGTAGAAGGGAATCACCAAGAAAGAGAAGAATGATGATAGCCAGCTCAGGACCCTGGGTGTGCCAAGCCCATACTCACGTAAGCCTCTGGGGTTGTGACAGGTTCGGCTATTAGTGGATAAAGGTGGTTGAGGCAGGGTCATCACTGTGTGCTGCTCTAGGGTTTGCTGTGCAGCCACTGGCTTGTAGCACTGCTAGGATTTAGCCAGATCTGCTTTTACTCTAACAATCTCAGTGCACCTCTCATCCACAGAACTGGAGTGGGTCCAGGCACCGGTTAATAGGGCTTCTGTGGTACCGAGAAGCTGACTGTGAGCATGTGCTGAACAGTATTTGGTGAATTGGCCAGCACACATTAGTTTGTGATGGACAGAGGTTTTTAAATGCATGCCTTCGTGCTGAACAAGGGTATTCAAAAAAGGAAGAGCATTGTCACTCCAGTACATTGGTGAACTGAATAAAGGGCGACAGAGAGTTGAGGTGTCGTAAAAGTCAGTCTCCTGACTCATGGGGAATGATGACAAATACATCATCAACATAGCGACACCAAAAGGCTATAGAATCTGGCAGACTCACAAATGTGCATTCCTCCAGTTCCTCTATGGAGATGTTTGCTGTGACTGAGCTGATGGGTGCACCCATGGTTGTACCATGAATTTGACAGAAAAGGGATTCACCGTACATAACCACCCCACCAATCAGGCACAACTTGAGGGCAGTGCAAATTTGCAGATAGTGAAGTTCTGCTGCCCAGGGTTTGGTTGTTGTCCAGGAGTTGTTTGGCATACGTGATGGCCAGTTGGATGGGAACAGAAGTGAAGAGCGATACTACCTTGATCTTCTGAAATTGTTAGACTGGAAACCAGGTTTAGAAACTCTCCGCTGTTGGAAATTGTGTGAACAGTCTTACCTACCAGGGGCTAAAGCAGGTTTTCAACGAACTTCAACAACTCATACGTCGAGGAATTACAGCAGGAGCGGCGCCTCTGTAGGCAGGTGGGCAAGAGCAGCAGTGCGTAGTACACGCTTCTTGATTAAACCGGGGTTTGAGTTCGTGACCACCAAATATGGAGGATGTGGAAAGGTCAGAGAAGGACCACCGCATATCCCCGGAGCAATATGGCCTTAGTTGCTAATGCTCCTAAAAAAAACAAAAATCTAAATCTAATCTAAACAACAGGAGCTGATTGGTCATAAGGGAACACCTTGCTTGTGGACTTTCGGTAAGCCATAGAATTGTGGAATCTGGCATCCAGAGGCATTGTAGTTGCCAGCACAAGGATCTAGAGATTTTGCCATACTTGTACCAACCATAGACCAGGCTGTTGACTCTAATTTCCCATTGTCCTAGGATCTTCATGGGAAAGTCGGGTACAGGCTCGTAGACGGAAGTGTCCTGTAGGAGAGGTAGGGCTTTCATATCATAGTCAGAATGATTTAGAACAGCCGTTCAACATCTTTTATCTGCTGATAAAACAACAATGGAATCAACCCATTTCAACAAGTTGAGGGCAGAGATTTGATGCCAGTTAAGATTAGGGCTAACCAGACAGGCATGCTGTAGGATAGCTGTGGTTTTGAGGTGAACTGCATTGGCAGTCTCTTCGGGCAATCGTGACAATGATGCTTCAACACCCATAGCAAGTTCCGTGACTGGGGGACTGGGGGGGAGAACGGTGAACTTCATCCCTAGATAAGTAGATCTAACTGCTCATCAGACAAGCGTTTGTCACTCAGGTTTAATACAAACTGAGAGCAGTCCACTTTAGGGGCTCTTTGCTGTTGACCAGTGTTACAGGCTTCCTGAACTAATTCGTTAAACTTACTTTGCTGTCGAGAGTGATAACAGTCAGATTCTTGGACTGCTTTAATACATTGGAATATACTGAATCACATTGGAATATACAGAGAAGAGGACCAGGCTCCTGAGTTCGAGCATAAGGACGGCTTTGATGATGGAAGCTCCCCCTGCCCACAGGTCTTGGTGAAGATAGCCAATCCAGATATTTAGAGTTCTGAAACTGAAATTCCAACAGGCACCAATCTGTCCTCTAACTTGTTTCTATTAAAGAGTTTTTACCTAAAATCTATGTTATCCGTTTTTCTCAGCAAGCTAAATATTGTTATAAATCAGAATGTCTTATAATGGGGGAATTTAACTTTCCAAATATTGACTGTTGCTTGTGGATTTGTCACTAACACACTAACAAGGCTTTTTTTGTGGATTTATTGGATAATTGTTTTTTACAGCATCATGTTCGAGAGGCAACCAGAAGGAGTAATACTCTTGATCTGATTATCAGCAGTGATTATTCATACATTAAGAATTTGCAGAGAAAGGAACCACTTGGTGGCAGTGATCACAGTGTACTGATGTGGGATTTACTTAAAGATGTAACTACCATCAGGGGTAAAGGGAAGTGTTTTTGCTTTTATAACAGTTTTCAGAGAGTTTCTAAATTCTATACAATGGGACCAACTGATGATATTACAAACAGCTAATATTCACTTTACAAGAGCCAGCTGTGCATTACAAGCTTCAGAAAAAAATCGGTGGTTTGCTATTTTATTGACTTAATTGTCCTATTATATTGCGGCACCTCCGTAGCCAGGTGGGCAGGAGCAGCAGTGCGTAGCACACGCTTCTTGATTAGACCGGGGTTCGAGCCCGTGCTCACCAAATATGGAGGATGCGGAAAGGTCAGGGAATGACCACCCCATATCCCCGGAGCAATATGGCCTTAGTTGCTAATGCTCCTAAAAACCAAACAAGAAGAAGAACAACAACAGCCTATTATATTGCGCTTTATAAGAACCTTTATAGTTCTAGTTATGCTCATTATTTTTATTTTTAATTTAGATAAGAGTTTTTTGTAGGTTACTGCTTAATATACGTAAAATTGTTGTTTCGCTCGTATCTTGCAGCCATTGTTTTCATGGTAGGGAATTCAAATGGTATGGAATGCAAATTTTTAATTGTGGAAAATAGGTAGCTGTAATGTAAAACTAGATAGCATGATATGAATCACTGCATTTGGGAATCTATTAGATAGTGTAGTACTGATAATTAATTATTTTATTAAATTTATTAATCTTATTAATTTTCATTGTTAATTTCAATATTGATATTGATATTGATGAGTCACTTGATATTGATGGGTCAACTGTTGATGATCCTGCTCAGGTAGCTAACAAACTAAATGAATATTTTGCATCGACATTCACACATGAGGAGTTATTCAGCAAGGGGAATGCCAGAGGTGTATTCAACTCTAGCAGTAAGCTACAGAATCTTGAAATAACTGGGAATAAAGTGGAGGAGAAACTGTTGAAGATAAACACAAGAAAGGCACCCGGGGTGGATGGGATCTATCCAATTATATTAAAGGAGGCAGCAAAGGAAGTAAGCAAACCCTTAGCCATAATTATGAGAGCTTCCTTGGACTCAGGGGAGGTATCCATAGACTGGAAATGTGCAAATGTGACCCCAATTCACAAAGGAGGATCAAATGCTGACACAAGTAATTATAGACCTGTGAGCTTAACTTCTGTTCCAGGAAAATTAATGGAGGCACTGGTTAAAGAAGCACTGCAGGATCATTTAGACAAGACTTCAGTTATAGCTCAGACACAGCATGGTTTTGTTAAGGGGAAGTCTTGCCTGACCGACTTGATTGGATACTATGATGCAGTCACAAAAGAACTGGTTGCAGGGAATAACTTTGATATTATATACTTGGATCTTAGAAAGGCTTTTGATACTGTTGCACATGGAAGACTGCTACACAAATTGGAGCAGTGTGACATTGGAGGCAAATTGCTGCTATGGATAAAGGGGTGGTTGACGGGGGAGAAGACAGAGAGTGGTAATCAATGGACACTGCTCATCGTGGACTAATGTTATTAGTGGACTCCCTCAGGGCTCAGTGTTGGGTCCATTATTGTTTTCTGTATTTATAAATGATATTGATGATGGTATATCAAGCTTAATGTCTAAGTTTGCAGATGATACAAAGGTTGGCAGGGTTGTCAAGGACACTACTGACACTATGCTGCTGCAACAGGATCTGGAAAGGTTGAGCAGATGGGCTGAAGGGTGGCAAATGAAGTTTAACATTGACAAATGTAAAGTACTACATATGGGAAACAGCAACCCCAGAGCAACGTATCAACTCTGTGGTACTACACTGACAGTGGTAGAGAATGAAAGGGACTTGGGGGTGGTTGTGCAGGCAGATATGAAGTTCTCTGAGCAGTGCAGACGGGCTGCAAGAGTAGCTCATGGAGTATTGTCAATGATATACAGGAAGTTTTCCAGCAGGGATAAGGAGGTGATTATTCCATTGTATAAGGCAATGGTCAGGCCACACCTAGAGTACTGTATACAGGTCTGGAGGCCTCATTTCAAGAAGGATGTAGAGCTGCTGGAACGAGTACAGAGAAGGGCAACAAGATTAGTGAATGGAACAAAGGGGTGCTCTTACGAAGAAAGGCTTAAGTTTTACAAATTACAGTGTCTGGAGACTAGGCACCAGCGAGGTGATCTGATAGAGGTGTATAAAGCCTTGAATTGTTTAAGCATGCTCAATGCTGATGGGATTCTTCCTCTAGCTCAGAAAAATCACCTGAAAGAGCATAAATTCAAATTGAGGAAAGACAGATGTAGGATAGACGTGCGGAAATTTGCCTTTAGCCAGCGGGTGGTTGGTTGGTGGAACAGACTTCCATCCCTTGTGGTGGAGGTTGATAGCCTAAATAAGTTTAAGGCTCAGCTGGACAGGTATTTTGAATGAACAGAGGGGTGAAGTGGAAGTGGGTTTTTTTTTTTTTTTTTTTGGCTGATGCTGCATAAGCTTGCTTTCTTGCATCAAATGCCTCTACTAATGCTAATGCTAATATTATACCCGAGACTAGAGCAGCAAAGCAACGGACACAAAGTAGCAGTAATGCTGTGACTCGGGGGAGAACCGAGGGGAGAGATTCTCCAATGCTTCACAGCATAAAAAAATGTGCAATATGTGAAATGTTTGCAGAACTCTCTGGAACAGGACATGATCTAGCCAAGGAGTATGTCTTTGTGTGTGCTAGGCGCAGTGAGTGTCAAGAAATTAGGTGCCAACTCAGCGTTCTGATGGGTGCTTATGAGAGTTTGAGGAGTCGGGTATATGCTCTTGAAGGTATTAAAATGGGACAAAATGCGCTAGTCCCACAGATATTGACTGGAACTTGTGGATTGGTCACTCGCACACTTGCAACACTTTTGTGGATTTATTGGATGATTGTTTTCTGCAGCAACATGTTCGAGAGGTAACCAGAAAGGGTAATACTCTTGATCTGGTTATCAGTTGTGATTTTTCGTGTATAAAAAATTTGCAGATAAAGGTACCACTAGGTGGCAGTAATAACAGTGTACTGATGTGGGAAAAACCAAATACCAACAGCAAATTCTAAGTGGGAAGCATTAAAGAAACTAATCATGGAAACTACTAGGCTTTTCATACTGATTAAGTTGTTGTTGTTGTTGTTGTTGTTGTTGTTATTTGGTTTTTAGGAGCATTAGCAACTAAGGCCATATTGCTCCGGGGATATGCGGTGGTCATTCCCTGACCTTTCTGCATCTTCCGTATTTGGTGGTCACGGGCTTGAACCCCGTTCTAATCAAGAAGCATGTGCTACGCACTGCTGCTCCTGCCCACCTGGCTATGGAGGCGCCTACTGATTAAGAAATATTATTCAAAGTTTAGGCCTAAATGGATGTCAGATGAACTAATGAGACTCATGGCAGAGAAGAAAAATGCGTGGGATGCATGGCAGATATAGGCTAGTCTGTTATCAAGTTAGAAAGGAGATTAGGCAAGTGAAGGCAGATTATGAGAAATCTTTGGCAAAGGATGCTAAGAAAAACAGCAAGGACGTCTTTACTTATATAAGCTATAGAAAGAACGGGTTGAATCAGATTAGTCCACTTGATATCGATGGTTCGACTGTTGATGATCCTGCTCAGATAGTTGACAATCTGAATGAGTATTTTGCATCTACATTCACTCTTGAGGAATTATTAAGAGAGGAAAATGCCAGAGTTTTTTTAAACTGTAACAGGGTGCTTAATGATTTTGTAATAACTGAGAGCAAAGTGGAGGAGAAATTGTTAAAGATAAACATAAGAAAGGCACCTGGGGTGGATGGGATCCCAGTTATATTAAAGGAGGAGGCAAAGGAAGTAAGCAAACCATAAGTATAATTTTGAGAGCATTCTTGGACTCGGGAAGTCCCCACGGACTGGAGATATGCAAATGTTTCTCCAATTCACAAAGGGGGAGGATCTAAGGGTGACACAAGTAATTACAGACCAGTTTGTTGCAGGGGAAAATAATGGAATCGCTGGTTAAAGATGCATTACACGATCATCTAGACAAGACTCCAGTAGTAAATCAGACAGAGCATGGGTTTGTTAAGGGAAAGCCTTGTCTGACAAATTTGATTGGATACTATGATGTGGCTACGAAAGAACTGGATGCAAAAAATAATTTTGATATCATATACTTGGATTTCAGATAAGCTTTTGACACTGTTGCACATGGAAGACTACTTGGAACAGTTTGGTATTAAGGGTAAGTTGCTACAATGGATAAAAGGGTGGTTGAGTGGGAGAAGATAGAGAGAGTGATAATCCTTGAAGGATGGGTTGAAAAATGCTTATTGTGCTTGCTGGAAGAAATAAAAGTTTTGTGTTTTTTATATTGCTTCTTTCCACTTTGTGTGCTGCACAGTTTTCCAAAACAGTAGAATGTTTTACTCATATCTCTCTAATTCATGATCCATGAAGCGGTTTTAATTCTAACCAGGCAGATTTGTCCTATATTGAACAGATAGCTTTTTTAGTGTTTTTGCTGTGGTGTGGATTTTTAGATTTTCCTGCATCAAACATTTATTTTCTGCGCCATTCAAATTTACACAGATGCAGACTGATACAAATGCTTGATAATTTCCTGCCTATGTTCTTTTTGTCCTTTTTAAACTTTTTGAAGTTTAACACATTCACTGCCGGAATGGCAGACATTCATGAAAACAAGCACTGTAATAGAAAAGGCACATGATATGAACAACTCTTTGATAGTAGCATACTGATTGAACCATGGGGTTATTTACATTATAATTGGAATTCTGGAATTTTGTTTAGTGTTAATCACACTGTCTGGAGAGAGCTATAAAAGCTGTATACGTGGTTTTACAATTTTATATGTTCTTTCCTTATGTTGAAGTTATTTTATCTAGTTTAATATTTTCCACAAGAAGGAAAGGTAAATTTTTTTGAAGATTATGCTTGCTGAATTTTAATTCTTTAGTTTGTGTAAAACAGAACGTCATTCTTTGTGTGTTTGTGGCATCAGGAATGAAAAGGAACAGGGAAGGACTGGTTGCAGCTGATAACATTGAATCAGTTCTTTATAATGTGTCATCTAATACTGAAATAAACTTCTATTCAAACAATGTGGATTCTGAATCTCATTCAGATGAATCTGTTGATTTTAGAACACTATAAACAACAGATACTTGTGTTACTCGGAGTGGTGATTTTTCACACATGACATCCCTTCTATTTACTAAACATCAGTGACTTCTTATTCCAACATCACACAGAGACACCCCACAGAAGTGTCCCAAGATACACAGAAATTAACACGTTAATGATCTGTCAGGAGTTAATTTAATAAAGAGGCCACATTCATTCACATTAAACATGTCTTTGTCTGTTTCCTTTATGCACTTTGAGCCATATAAAATTTAACTAATCCAAAACGGTTGTATTGTTTATATCTTTAAACATTAAAAGTGAATAACTTACTGAGATATTTTCACTTCTTTGCTATTTTAAAAGAACCTTGAACATCAAAATGTTTGGATTTATGGATGCAGTTCATTCTACTGCAGTTCTTTTCAAATGATTTGATAATATTTTTGTTTTGAATTCCAAATTGTGGGCACTGTTCAATTTGATGTTACATTCATGAACAACAACACATTTTTTCTTTCCTTCCCATTTTCAGTTTCTCTAATAACTTTCATTTTACTCCCCACACTTAAAACATGTCTTAATGAACCCCAGGGGCTCACATCTGGTGAGTATGGGCTTGGCATACCCAGGGTCTTGAGCTGGATATCATCATCCTTCTCTTTCTTGGTAAATCCCTTTTACTTCTCTCTCTCTCTCTCTCTCTCTCTCTCAGGGTAATTCAGAAATTTTTTTTTGGCTGGTGCAGCATAACCCTCAGGCTTCCTTGCACCATATGGCTAATAATAATAATAATAATAATAAATTACTACAGCAGAATTATGGAAACTGACCTGAATTGAAAACAAAAACAATGTTCTTCAGCAGTGGGTGAAGAACATTGTTTTTCTAAATGCTGAAGAGTTTTCTTTTTTAGTTCTTGAAATGTAAACCCATTTCAGTTTCTTTATAGCCAACTTGTTTACAAAGAAACCAATTTACAGTACAGGACTAAATGGGCCACAAGGAATGGCATGGTTACGTAATCAAAGCCTCACATGCACACAGTAGTATGCATCGTCACCTAGGCCTACAGGCATAGGTCATAATAACAAGGTTTTGGTTTCATAGCCTTCTACATAAGGGAGCTGCATACATTTATTACCATTTTCTTTACAGTTTATTGTGGAGTGTAATACATTTTATAATGTAAACCTTTTAAAGAAAGAATAGAAATAATTGAATTTAAAAGCAGTGAATACTAACACAGATTTTCTTATAATACACCAACACATGAAATGCAAAAGTTGACTATTAAAAAGGGAGTTTATTTTATAGCTGAGGTATGTAATTTTGAAATGACATAAACAGAGTAAAATAGCAAAATTTGTAATGAGATATTTCTTAAATGACTTAATTGTGCCATTATAGCTGAGCTGTTATTTCCAATGTCATTTTAATAGAGTTTCACTGTATTGATAGTTTGTTTGTCTCTGGGGAAAAAAAAAATTTACAGTATACACTATATTGAGTACTTAAATGACTTTGGATATCTTCCTGAGTATAATTTATTAAAAACTTTTATAATTAAATATCTTTGTGCCGCCATTTTAAAAATTCCTATTCTGATCTGTTTAGGTCCAGATGAGGATAATCCTATTCGCCATGGTGATACTTTGCATTCACATGGCAGTAGTGATACTTCTCCTGCACTTACCATTACCAGTCCTGTATCATCTGGCTCAGCAAATGCACATGGGGTAAGTATTATTTTTATATGAAATGTGGCAATAACGTTCCCAGATTGGTGTAATAAAAAGAACGGAGTGTGAAGAAGCAAAAAACAGTGTTATTTTTATTAAAAATAATCATCATCTGATTGAATGCACTTGTTACACCATTCTAAAGGTTTCTGAAAAGAGCCAGTGAAGTATCCAAAGACATCAATGAAGGTGTCCATGATGTTCAGTTCTGCAGTTACATTTTTCCTTACGTGCTGAACATCCTGAAATCTCTTTCCTTTGAGGGCAGTTTTCATCTTGGAAAAGAAGGAGAAGGATACTGGTGCTAGATCAGAAGAGTAGGGTGGCTGGCTGATCTGTACAATGCCATGTTTCATCAGAAATATCTTCACAATAAGTGTGGAATGGGCAGGGGCATTGTGGAATGGGCAGCTGCCTCTTGAAATTGCGGCCTCACCCAGGAAATGCTTCAATAGTCTTTTAAGGCTATTGAAGTGCATTTCTCAGGTTACTGTAATAGTATGGGTGGCTATACAGGGTGTCTCAAAAATACATGGCATAACTTCAGGAACGAGTTCATCATATGTAGACAATAGAAATATTTTATATTAACATAGTTCCGGAAATGCTTGGTTCCCGACTTATTAACCAGAATGTCTTATCTCCCACAGGTGATTTCCTTCATCATAAGGTACTGACAGAATCTGGTGGTTTTCCATTCCGACCATGTACTCAAATAAGGAGCAAGCGGATATGCACTTTATGTACAGTTTAGCAGAAGGCAATGCTCTGGAGGCTCATCGTTTGTACCACAAAAGGTTCCCAGAACGAAGATGTCCAGACAGGAAAATGTTTGAAGGTATCCATCGCCGCCTTTGGGAACATGGGACCTTTAGACCTTGTGCTACTGACAGAGGACGACCAAGATCTACAACTCCTGAAGTAGAGGAGGAGGAGAGAGAGAGAGAGAGAGAGAGAGAGAGAGAGAGAGAGAGAGAGAGAGATTTTGGTTGTTGTGCATGCCACTCCTGGAATCAGCACATGGAGAATAGCAATGCAACTGGCTGTTTAACATTCGACTATTTGGAGAGTGTTGAAAGAACACCAACTATATCCTTACCATCTGCAATGGGTACAGGCCATGTCACCAGCAGATTACCCTGCACGAGTAATGTTCTGCCAGTGGTTCTTATAGCAGTGTGGTACAACTCCTCACTTTCCTGCCTTAGTGATATTCACAACTGAAGCACAGTTCACACGAGACAGAATCCAAAACTTTCACAATCAGCATGTATGGGCTGAAGAAAACCTACATGCAATTCTTCCATTACATCACCAACAGCGGTTCAGCCTCAACATCTGGGCGGGTGTTTTTGGTGATAAGTTATTTGGGCCCCATATACTTCCAAACAAACTCACAGGGCAGGCGTACAGAAACTTTCTGGAAAACAACATGCCTGATTTCTTTCACGACACGCCACTGATCATTTGTCAACAAGCACACTTCATGCATGATGGTGCTCCCCCACATTTCAGCCACCTAGCCCATAATTACCTGAATCGAAGATTTCCTGGTCAGTGGATAGGTAGAGGTGGACCAACTGCCTGGCCTCCATGCTCACCTAATTTAAACCCACTAGATTTCTTCTTGTGGGGCCATTTAAAGTCATTGGTGTATTTGACTCCTGTAGCTGATGTTGAAACTCTTCGCAATCGAATTGTGGCAGGTTGTGAGACAATACGAAACATGCCAGGAATTTGGCATCATCTTCGTGAGTCCATGAGATGTCAATGTGAGGCCTGTATTTAGGCAGAAGGTGGACATTTTGAACAATTACTATAAGGTGATGTGAACAGTTAAGTGTCATAGACAGACCTTCAAAACTTGGAAACCAAGCATTTCCAGAATTATGTTGATATAAGATATTTTTATTGTTTATATATGAGGAACTCATTTCTGAAGTTATGCCATGTATTTTTGAGACACCCTGTATAACTGCATGTAGAATGTTGCTCTCTCTCTCTCTCTCTCTCTCTCTCTCTCTCTCTCTCTCTCTCTCTCTCTCTCTCTCCCTCCCTCCCCCCCTTCAGGTACAAGTTCCTTGTGAATCACACCCTGTTTGTCAAAAAACATGATCAGCATTGTCTTGGTGATGATTTTGAAGTCCATTACTTGCTCACTGGTTCATACTGCATTTTGAGAGGTTGGCAGATGCCCACCTTTTGGGGTCATTGTTACTGTCCTCACATCCATCTTTGAAGTCTTTATACAATTCAAACACACTAGAATAACAATGTTTCATCACCATAAATAGTTTTTAACGTTTCATACATTTTTGTTGCATATTTTCCTAGTTTAAAGCAAAATTTCACATTCATTCATTTCTAGATTGCAAAATTGTGACAGATAAGGAACATTAATGCCACTAATGAAACTGGTTGTTACTTGCAACCTGTCACCCTTCTGGACAATATCTGTACCACTGTTAGAGGAAGTTTGAACTACAACATGCCACTTCTATTTTCAAACTTATCGAATAGGATTGCAACAGCACCTCATATGGTAAATTGATTGTTAAAATTGATAATTTTAATTAATAATTAAAAGTAAGTAAGAAACATAGCATATAAATACAAAAAGTTTTGCATGTAAAACCAGTGCATTACAGTGTTGGAAATAATATTGAATATGAACAGATAAACAGAAAATTGTTTACAGATAAACCATCACTGTACCTGCGGGCCCCTATTTCTCATCAGTATTTTCAAATTTGTTTATTTTATTATTCTGGAAATCAATCAAGTTTTGACAAACATTTCTCTGTCTTAACAAGAACTAGAAAAGTTAGGCAGATGGGCTGAGAAATGGCAGTTGAACAAATTCAAGGTACTGAATACTTTGAAAAATTCTAGGTACTACATATGGGTAGTAGTAATCCCAGATTAAAGTACAAGTACTACCTGTGTGAATTACACTCAGGGTAGTGGAAAATGAAAAAGACTTGGGGATTTGCTGTCAGATATGAAGTTCTCTTAGTGGTGCAGATAGGCTGTCAAGACAGTTCATGGAGTTTAGTCAATGATATAAGGAGGTGATTATCCCATTATACAAGGCAGTGGTTAGACTGCATCTTGAGTACTGCATACAGGTTTGGAGGCCTCATTTTAGGAGGGATGCAGATCTACTGGAATGAGTGCAGAGAAGGGCAGCCAATTTGGTGAGAGGAACAAAAGAGTGCTCTTACCAAAAAAGCCTTCAGTGCCAAATTGCATCATCTGGAGACTAGGCACCTTTGAGGGGATCTGATTGAGGTGTTTAAGATTTTGAACGGTTTGAGCAAGCTAAATGTTTATGCTATTTTTCCTCCTGCTCAGACTGCACATATATGGGAGGGACATAAATTGAAATTGAGGAGGAATGGTTGCAAGATAGATGTCAGCCAGTGGGTGGTTGATTGTTGGGACAAACTTTCATCTGTTATTGTGGAGGTAGGTAGTTTGAATAAATTCAAAGAAGAAGTGGACAAACTGTTGGAGGGGATGAACAGGTGATGTGGGTAGTTTTTTTTTTTTTTTTTTTTGGCTGATTGCTTTATGCGGTTGCTTTCTTGCATCATTTGCCACTACTAATGCTAATACCATTAAATAATACTTAAATCATTCATATTTTCTTTCTTGGCTGCCTGCTAATACTTTCATGGGCAATTGTATCCTAAGTGTCATTTCTCATTTACATGCATCAGCTCTCTTGTGCCTAGTCGTAAGTTATTCTTGGGTTATTATTTCCCAGTTGTAAAATCTTAAATTTGGCAGCATTAAAACATCTACAATTTCTTCAGTTATGCAAGAAGCCTGTTAATATCACTCTGAAAAAGCTCAGTTTGAATTGCATTATTAACCATCCTTCTGACCTTTATGTTATTTTCAAATTTTGACACCGTACCCTTTCTCTTATCAATATCATCCAAGAAGATTAGAAATAAGAGTGTTCCATTCTCATTTCTGATTTATCACCACATTTTGAGACCCTTTACTTATAATTCTGGTTGACACTGAAAAATGTTCATTTATAACAACTCTTTGTCATCTTTCTCAATCATCCTGTAATCCACCTCAGGATTGAGGTGGATTACATAATCATAATATTTCCCATAATCATAATATTTCCACTTGTACAGTGGCGCCTCCGTAGCCAGGTGGGAAGGAGCAGCAGTGCGTAGCACACGCTTCTTGATTAGACCGGGGTTCGAGCCCGTCACCACCAAATACGGAGGATGCGGAAAGGTCGGGGAATGACCACCGCATGTCCCGGAGCAATATGGCCTTAGTTGCTAATGCTCCTGAAAACCAAATAACAACAAATAACAACATCCACTTGTACAGTAGTTAATCTCTCACATGGAAGTTTAGTCAGTAATAAGAAACCTAGTAACTTATTTGATGGAGGTAAGGTTAGTAGAAGGAAGAATAATATACAAAAAAAAAGGAAAAAGAAGAGAATATAAATTAAAATATATACAAAACTTATCGCTGTTTACCCACAATTTAGGTGACTTATTCTGGGGCCAACCACCCAGACTGAAGGCAGAAAATGACAAGGAGTTTTCTGTTTCTGTAATGATCAATATCTGCTAAGTTATATAAAATAATTATAGTAATAAATTTAGAGATTAAATAATTTGAATCTAAACTATAAAAGGTAGTTAAAAATTTTGAATCAAAAGAAAGATAATATAAAGTAATAATGCAAGCACATATTGAACATCGTTGACCTGACAGAGAATGTAATTTATTAATTCAAATATGAATAAATGTAAGGCATATCTACTGTATCCAAGATGTGACCCAAATGTAGTAACAACAACAGTCGTCATGAAAGAAATGTAAATCCCTTGAGTGAGAGTTAATGTGCACGTGGTGACCCCTAAATGATGGAAGTGGTGAAATGCTTGTAAATAGCCAATTAGTTAAAATTAAGTTAATGCAAAGAGAAACATGCAGACAGTAAGGTGAACTCTTTGTTGTTTTTTGCCTTCAGTCTGGGTGGTTGGCCCCAGACGAAGTCACCTAGTTTGTGGGTAAATAGCAATAAGTTTTGTATATATTTTAATTTATATTCTCTTCTTTTCCCTTTTTTTTTGTATATTATTCTTCCTTCTACTAACCTTACATTATCCCTTGCATTTTCTATAAATCTACCTTGGTATATATGATTGTCTTCAATATTAATTACTATATACAACATATTACATAGGCATTATGGTCGTAATGCATCATTGCTATTGCAAGTGCGTTGGCCCATAAATATTAGTTAGAGTGTTTAGGTACAATTTATTAACATTTCTTTCCATATTACTCATTATATATATGAGATGTGACTATTAAATAACGAGACTGCATGTGCAGCCACCACCCACCAAGTGCCACCTGCCAAAGCATAGCATTTGAACCTTTCCCTAGTTGTCTGCCAAATCTGTCTACTCTGCCAATCAAACTTTCAATATATTTGCTAACCCCAATCTTATCGGGGGTAAGATTCACTAACTCTGTCTTTGGACAGAGTAGGATTCTAGTGGTCTTTGACAACTACTATACCTTTGGCGATTACCATTCAGGTCCCTTCCTGACCTTCTTCCCTTTCCTGGGGCTTGTTTCCCTCCCCTCCCCTTTCTTTCACCTGGTGGAACAAATTTGCTCCACTGAGCTCTGATGGCTACCTTCTCTAAAACCACTACACCTTCTCCCAGCTTTACCCCCTCTTGCACTATATACCCGTGCTCAACTATAATAATAATAATATATATTTTTTGGACCTACCATGGAAAGTTTAGGCATCTCTGTGGTGGGCCTTGCCACAGTATCATTGCCTTTCCTTTACTGCCTGGCCTACCTCCACGTAGTGAGTGACAGGGTCCCAATAGGGGCCCCCAGGTTGCCCGTCACTCACTACCCAACACTACACTTACACATAGTGGGCTTTACAGTGAACTGTATGCATCACAGAGCTGGGGGAGGCCCCTGGTACTGCTCGACACTGAATGCTGTCACATCACATTGTCTACACATACAGGTTATTTTATTTCCCTATAATACATATATGTATGACAATGGTAAGGTTTAATAAAAAAAAAAATAAATTTAAAAACCCTCGAAATATTTTTAAGATTTTTTTTATTAAGAATTGAAAAATTTGCATAAAAAATATTGAAATGATTAATATTAACAACTATAATGATTTTTCATCAAAATATTCTCCACTGGATTTTATCACTGCCTTATACAGATGTAGCATTCTGGCAATTAATTTTAAAATAGTGTCCTGACTAATATAATTCCAAGTGAATTGCAAGGTTCCATATAAATTTTGTGAAGATAGGCAGACTTCACGAATTTGATGGTCTAAATCAGTGGTGTCCAACCTACGGCCCGTGTGGAAAGTAAACTAAAATAGTGTTTTAGAGAGTCATGCCACTGCATGTACAGGCATGCAAGCATCGAGCTTGACTGTATCAAACATGTGCATATGGTTCAGTGCAGTCATTAGCATTAGCATTAGTAGAGGCATTTGATGCAAGAAAGCAAGCTTATGCAGCATCAGCCAAAAAAAAAAAAAAAAAAACCCACTTCACCCCTCTGTTCGTTCAAAATACCTGTACAGCTGAGCCTTAAACCTATTTAGGCTATCAACCTCCACTACAAGGGATGGAAGTCTGTTCCACCAACCAACCACCCGCTGGCTAAAGGCAAATTTCCGCACGTCTATCCTACATCTGTCTTTCCTCAATTTGAATTTATGCCCTCTCAGGTGATTATTCTGAGCGAGAGGAAGAATCCCATCAGCATTGAGCATGCTCAAACCATTCAATGCTTTATACACCTCTATCAGATCACCTCGCTGGTGCCTAGTCTCCAGACACTGTAATTTGCAAAACTTAAGCCTTTCTTCGTAAGAGCACCCCTTTGTTCCATTCACTAATCTTGTTGCCCTTCTCTGTACTCATTCCAGCAGCTCTACATCCTTCTTGAAATGAGGCCTCCAGACCTGTATACAGTACTCTAGGTGTGGCCTGACCATTGCCTTATACAAGGGAATAATCACCTCCTTATCCCTGCTGGAAAAATTCCTGTATATCATTGACAATACTCCATGAGCTACTCTTGCAGCCCGTCTGCACTGCTCAGAGAACTTCATATCTGCCTGCACAACCACCCCCAAGTCCCTTTCATTCTCTACCACTGTCAGTGTAGTACCACAGAGTTGATACGTTGCTCTGGGGTTGCTGTTTCCCATGTGTAGTACTTTACATTTGTCAATGTTAAACTTCATTTGCGACCTCTCAGCCCATCTACTCAACCTTTCCAGATCCTGTTGCAGCAGCATAGTGTCAGTAGTGTCCTTGACAACCCTGCCAACCTTTGTATCGTCTGCAAACTTGGACATTAAGCTTGATATACCATCATCAATATCATTTATAAATACAGAAAACAATAATGGACCCAACACTGAGCCCTGAGGGACTCCACTAATAACATTAGTCCACGATGAGCAGCGTCCATTAATTACCACTCTCTGTCTTCTCCCCCTCAACCACCCCTTTATCCATAGCAGCAATTTGCCTCCCAATGTCACACTGCTCCAATTTGTGTAGCAGTCTTCCATGTGCAACAGTATCAAAAGCCTTTCTAAGATCCAAGTATATAATATCAAAGCTATTCCCTGCATCCAGTTCTTTTGTGACTGCATCATAGTATCCAATCAAATTCGTCAGGCAAGACTTCCCCTTAACAAAGCCATGCTGTGTCCGAGCTATAACTGAAGTCTTGTCTAAATGATCCTGCAGTGCTTCTTTAACCAGTGCCTCCATTAATTTTCCTGGAACAGAAGTTAAGCTCACAGGTCTATAATTACTTGTGTCAGCCTTTGATCCTCCTTTGTGAATTGGGGTCACATTTGCACATTTCCAGTCTATGAGTACCTCCCCTAAGTCCAAGGAAGCTCTCATAATTATGGCTAAGGGTTTGCTTACTTCCTTTGCTGCCTCCTTTAATATAACTGGATAGATCCCATCCACCCCGGGTGCCTTTCTTGTGTTTATCTTCAACAATTTCTCCTCCACTTTACTCGCAGTTATTTCAAGATTCTGTAGCTTACTGCTAGAGTTGAATACACCTCTGGCATTCCCCTCGCTGAATAACTCCTCATGTGTGAATGTCGATGCAAAATATTCATTTAGTTTGTTAGCTACCTGAGCAGGATCATCAACAGTTGACCCATCAATATCAAGTGGACCAATCTGATTCATCCCCTTCCTTCTAGAGTTTACATAAGTAAAGAACTCTTTGCTGTTTTTCTTTGCATCCCTTGCCAAGGATGTCTCGTAATCTGCCTTCGCCTGCCTAACCTCCTTTGTAACTTGGTTGCATATCAACTTGTATCTATCATAGGCTTCTGTGTCATGTGTTAATTTGTAAGTATCCCATGCATTTTTCTTCTCTGCCATATGCCTCATTAGTTCATCTGACATCCATTTTGGCCTAAACCTTGAACAATATTTCTTAGTTGGTATGTAAAGCCTAGTAGCTTCCAAGATAAGTTCTTTGAATGCTTCCCATTTTGAATTTGCTGTTGGTAACATCATCAGTTGGTCCCACTGTATAGAATTTAAATACTGTCTCAGTCCATCGTAGTCACCTTTACGGAAGCAATAACCATTCCCTTTACCCCTAATGGTAGTTACCTCTTTGAGTAAATCCCACTTCAGCACACTGTGATCACTGCCACCTAGTGGTTCATTTATCTGCAGATTCTTAATGCATGAAGAATCACTGCTGATAATCAAATCAAGAGTATTACTCCCTCTAGTTGCCTCCTGAACATGCTGATGTAGAAAACAATCATCCAATAAATCCACAAAAGCCCTGCTAGTGTGTAAGTGACCAGCCCCCAAATTCCAGTCAATATCTGGGAAATTAAAATCTCCCATTATAAGACTCTCTGATTTGCTGGCCCACTCTATTTCCCTGTACAGTTTCTTATTATACTCATCAGAGTCATTAGGCCTATAGTACACTCCTACTCTCAATTTTGATCTCCCAATGCTTATTCACACCAAACTGACTCAACACTGCACTGTCCAGCGATGTCGACTGGCTTCACTTCCTTGGTTTTTATGTGTTTCTTAACTAATAGCATAACCCCTCCCCCCTTCCTATCCTGTCTATCCTTTCTGTAGACGTTGTACTCCCCAAATTGCAGTTCTGCATCCCTTATATCTGTGTGACACCACGTCTCTGATATCCCAACAATATCTGCCTTTGATGTTTTGAGCAATACCTCAAATTCATCAAATTTATTTCCTAAACTCCTAGCACTGGTGTACACGCAAGTATACCTGCACCTGTTTCTATTCTTAGCTACCCTAACACAACCCATGTGTTTACTTGTACCGCAATGGCTCCCAGCAATCTCTGAAATATCATCCATCTTGTTTTTCAGGCTTCTGCTCATTGTAATAGAAGCAGTGCAAGAATCTCTTTCACCTCTGCCAGTGGCTACTGTCAATCTATTGGTCTTTGTCTCCCCCAAGCTAGCAGTTTTCCGACCCACCTAACACTGTCATATGTATGCTAATACAGTTATGTAGGTGTCAATCTTTTCATATTGTGAAATTCCACTATTTTAATATAACTTGTTCATTATATTGAATTACTATTAATTTATATTGAATTAAATCATCCTTAAAAATGTTCCAAAAGAGGAAAATCGATTTGGAGTGTCATGTTTTTGATCACAGATGGACTGAAGACTATTTCTTCATTGATTACCATGAAAAGGCAGTGTGTTTGGTGTGTAAGGAGACTGTGTGAATTTTTAAAGAATATAATTTAAAATGACACTATGATTCCAAATATAAATCCTATGATCAACGTAAAGAAGTGTTGCGAAGAGAAAAGTGTTCAGAGTTACAAAACAAATTAAGAAAACAACAAAACACACTGAAAATGTATCAGTCAAGAAATTTATATGCCGTAAGTGCCAGTTATCCAGTTGCACATTTGATCACTTTTGAATGAAAACCATTCAGTGATGATGAATTTGTTAAGCATTGTTTGTTAAAAGTTGTGGAAAAATGTGTATGGAGAAACAAACAATGATATTAGTTTGTCTCAACAAACAGTTATGTGAAAAGCAGAAGATATTGGAAAGAATTTGTTTGTACAACTTTTGGAAAACATAAAACAAATGAAATATTTTAGTGTGGCACTGGATGACACAGATGAGACAGTACTCATGTAAATGACACAGCCTAACTTCTTATCTTCATATCTGGAATTAATGATAATTTTGTATCAGTTGATGATTTGGCTGGAACAGCTGCAGGTAAAAATCTTTTTGAAAATTTTTGCCAATCTGTTGAAAAGTTAGGATTAAATATTAAAAACCTGGTAGGAGTCACAACTGGCAGTGCAAAAAATATAACTAGTAAAAACATTAGTCATATGGGTAGAATAACCAAGAAAATTATAGATATCCGAGCTGAACCTCTGATTGAAATTCGCTGCTTTGTGCATCAAGAAGCTCTCTGTGGGAAAGAATTAGGAAAGCGAGGTTAGCATGGTTTTTTTCTCCTAGAAACTTGGGTTTTTCGTCCAGAAAAATAGAAAAATCGACCCCAGAACACACGCAATTTATAGACAAAATACACAAAACAACATGACCTTAGTCGCCGATGGTCCTAAAAAAAGTGTGATTACTGAAGACATTCAAGAATTACTGGTAGAAAAAGAGGGTGGTGAAGTGGATTTGGTGGAAATGGTATTGGAGTCAAATCAAATCAATTCAGAGGATGATAGCGCAGATAAAAATTCCGAAGTTCCAAATTTTACACTAAAAAGTGTACTGGAAGGCATAAAGTTAGCCGAACAATTAGAATCTTATTTTTTGAATGCAGATTCTTTGACTGAAAGGAGCTGAAAGTTCAAAAGGATCTTCAAAAATGCTTAGTTCCATATGATGAAATTTACAGAGATCAATCAAGAAAAAGCAAAAACAAATCCAGATTAATGATTTTATTTAAAGAGAGCAGAAGATACACGAAATCTAGAATGGTGTATTTTTGTTAGTTTTGTTAACATTGTTAACGAAGTGTTTTATTTTTGTTAGTTTTGTTAACATTGTTAACGAAGTGTTGTATTTTTGTTAGTTTTGTTAACGAAATGGTGTATTTTGTTAGCTTTTGGAATGTAAACCCCCTTTTTGTACTGGTTCTTAGTCCCATATAACACCATTTTGCACTATGCAAAATTTTATAGGAACCTGACTACCACATTGCACGAGGGTACCTGTATATTGACTGCAAAAATAAACTACTTGAAATAAATTCTACAATTTCTCCCATCTGAAGATTTTCTGCTAATAAAATGAAATGTCATGAAAATAGCTATTATATAATAGCTATACATAAAAATGTATGTTTGCAAGCAAGTTTCTTTCATGTATGAAATCAAATATTTATGGCAAAACAATATGGCCTTAGCAACCCTTGTGCCATTAAACAACAAACCAACAACATCAAATATTTAAAAAAAAAACAGAATAATACATGAGCATCTTCATTCCGTATTGAGAATTGGCGTCACAAATTTTCAACCAAATTTTGAACAATTATATATAAAAATGTCCAGCCTCAATCATCTCATTAAATGTTAAGCTTTTTTCAGTAAATATTATTGTGTATTGAACTTAATAAAATTTTCAAATAATTTCAATTTTAGATGTATCATTATATTTATTTATTCACCTTAATATTGAAAAGCAGTGATCCTTTTCAGGTTGTAAATTTTTTTAAGTGGCCATTTAAAAGCAGAAGTAAAGTATTTTTTTTTAAAAAACAAAAGCAAGTCATATTTTTATAATTTTAATAAAATATAAAAAATAAATCACTGACATAGATTTGTTGCACAACAAAGCATTGAGAATTTGCCTGAAATTATTATATATAGCCTGAAAATAAAAAAAATGGTAACATGAAAATAGAAACTTTCTTTTACGTGTAACAAGATAAGGAAAATGCAACACACAATTTTTTCTCAAATCACTCAGTGTGGCCAGCGAAAAGAATCTAACATTGAATATGGCCCCCATACAGAAAAAGGTTGGACACCACTGATCTAAATTATCGCAGAAAAACTCTTAGATTTCGTCTGGCAAGGGTGCCTCCGTAGCCAGGTGGGTAGGAGCAGTAGCATGTAGCACGTAGCACCCACTTCTTGATTAGACCGGGGTTCGAACCCATGACCACCAAATACGGAGGATGTGGAAAGGTCAGGGAATGACCACCACATATCCCCGGAGAGCAATATGGCTTTAGTTGCTAATGCTCCTAAAAACCAAATAATAACAACAACAAGTCTGGAAATTGGGGTGGCCACACCAGAATTTGAATTCCTCCCACCTCCTGTCGTTTAGTTGCTAGAAAGTCCCAAAGCACAGCTCTAAGCTGTGCTTTGGTTCATTGTCTTATAATGTAAATTCTGATGCTGTCACCTACTCCAGAAAATAGAAGCAACTCCAGATTATTATGGCCCCCCTATTTGCGATGATAACTTGTTATGTGCCGGTAGAAAACAGATTGTTAGCAGTGAAAAAGGAATTAATTTGCCAGTAAACAAAGGGGATGACAAAGAGCTCCATGGAATATTTCAATGCTGGCTCTGGTACAGACAATCAGTTGATTCCCTTGGGAAAATACAGAAAAGGATTAGAGGAAAGAAGAAATTAGAAAGTGCAAGTGGATCTGTGACTTAGTGAGTATTCAGTAAAATTAGTAAAGCAGAATTCCCATTGAACCAAAGGCAGCTGCACTGTCCAGAAAAGATGAGAGTTCAGATTTTAACTGTGGTTGTCTTATATCTTAATGTGTATTTTTTCCATAATTTTAAGCCATAAAGGGGATATCAAAATTGATTGTAGTTTTGCAGACAATTTTGGTTTGGAGCTAGTTAATTATTAACTAGGCCATGACATTACAGGCAAGTTACTGCCTGATTTTCAGAATATAGAGATCACAACTGAAACATACACACACACACACCTACTGAAGGTTGTCTTGTCTATAATTTCAGCTGTGAATAGATGAAGTTTATGAAATTTGCTTAGTAATATCCCACAAACTCCAGAAATATTCTCATTTCTTCTTAAATCAGAAGAAAAAATTTTCTTATTCCAAGTTCTTCACTCAATAATTACAGGTTTTATTATTCAATAAAAAATAATAATAATAAATAAATAAATAAACAAAATACAACCAAACAAATGAAAATGAATAAAATAACTTTTAGAAGTAGTGTTAGTCTGTGCTACTTGGATTAGCCCTTGTATATTCTCAGGGGAAGTCCCCACAGACTGGACACGTGCAAATGTATCTCCAGTTCACAAAGGGGGGTGAAAGGGTGACATGAGTAAATACAGACCTGTTAGTTTGACTTCTGTTCCAGGGAAAATAATGGAGTCACTGGTTAAAGAAGCATTGCAGGATCATCTAGACAAGACAGTAGTAATTAGGTCCTTGGGGTTGTCACATACATTCTCTCAGATATGCCAGACAAGCTGTACTGCTACCTGGAATTCTAAAACGATAATGGAACTGATATTTGGGTGACATTAAAGTCAAGTGGACCCAATTTCGACGATTTCCGGATGGTTTGTGACAGCCAAATGCTCTGCTTGAAACTTCACAATGATGAGACTGTTATTAATCGTGGGTATAACCTCCATGCACAAGCACACTGGGGGTGACCACCCAGGTGAACCAACGTAAACAGGGGTTGGTTGTGGTACCCACACCACATGGAGGAATGCCGCCCCTCTGTTTTACCATGCAATACTAGTGGTAGATGACTCTCATCAACCAGTGCAATACCACCACTTTGCAATTGGAGGCTTGAAGTGGTGGAACCCATGTTTAGTCTCCAGAGCTAAGTTCTGGTCAACCTTTCCCCATTTCTTCCATCATGCAGTATGACTGATGACTTTTGAGGTTATGATGTTTTTAGCGAGACCCAATCTTCCTTACATTTCGAGGGTACAGCTCTAAAATGGTGATTGCAGGCCGGCCGCTAGTTAGTACACCAGACCGAACCTATTGGTAACTCTCTAGGAGGCTTCCGGATCAGCTAGTGTATAATCTTGCTGCCTCTACTCTACTCTGCCAGATAATGACTGGAGAGAATCCGAGTAGTGTGTATGCGGGCGAGCATTGTCGAGGCCACGTTATATCAAGGATCTGGGTATATCCAAAACTTTCATTACTACATACAATAATTACCCCCACCCCCACTTTTTTTGCTATTGAATAAACGATGAATTCTCAAACTAATAGAGTAAGCTTATCTGTGAAAAGATCGAAACCTCCCAAACACTTCCTTGTTCATTTCACAAATATATGTTGTCTCAATTCTAATCTGAACGATGACCATTTCCATTTGCAGTCTGCCAAACCCCATGTACTTTTTCTAACTGAATCTCAGTTATCGGTTGATTCAATGACTGCTCATCTAAGTTGACCAAATTATTCTCTGTATGATTCCTTTTGCCTCAAAGTGGTACTTGTGCATATATTCGTTCTGATATTCCCTGTCAGAGACTTAGTAATTTGGAATCTCCTCTTTTCGATCTTCTCTGGTTTAAAATCTCTTTACCTCACTGTGTCAAATTTATCTGTTGTCTCTACCATTCTCTCAACTCCACTAATCACTTGGAGCTCTTTGAATGTCTCTCTTTGCAATTCGACTTTCTCCAGTCCAACTTTCCTAACAGTGAGGTAATTTTCCTTGGTGATTTTAATGTTCACAAGTCCAGCGGGCTTCCGTTTTCTAGTCACAACGACCCAGCTGGTCGAAATGCTGAGGCTTTTATAATTACTAATGACCTTGCACAGATTGTTCATTTGCCTACAAGAATACCGGACAATCCTAATTATACAGCCAACATACTTGATCTTTTTCTCACAAACAACTGTTCTAAGTACACGGTCGAAGTAAGTGGTCCTTTAGGCACCTAAGATCACAACTTGGTGATTGTCTCTTTTCCCATGGGGCCTTTATCTCATTACTATTCCCAACCTCTTATTGTTTGGCATTACAAGAATGCAAAATGAGATGACCTGCAAGATTTCTTTTCTTCTTTTCCTTGGTCGGATTACTGTTTCAAAACTGCTGATGTCAACGGTTGCTCAGATCGTGTCAGTGAAATTATTCTTGTAGGAATGGAATCCTTTATTCCACACTCCACTTTGAAATCTCTTCCTTTATCTAAACCTTGGTTTTCCAATAAATGTGCTAAGGCTGTTCAAGAGAAGAACGTTGCACATCCTAATTGATTTGTTTCAATCCTTCAGTTTCATTTTCTGCCTACACCAAAGCTCGCAAGAAATGTAAAGCAGTTATTAACCAGTCCAAACTAGAGTTTGAACAGGCTAACAGTAGAAAACTTGCTTCTTGCCCTAATGGTAGCCGAGAATTCTGGTCTCTTGCCAAAGCTATTGGCCGCAACTTTTTTGCCTATCTCTGCTCCCACTTCTGTCCAAACCAGATGGTTCTGTTGTCACTTCAGCCAAGGATAAAGCTGACCTGCTAGCATCCCATTTTTCTTCCAGCTCATGTATTAATGATCTTGGTAAAAAACCTCCCACCATTCCCAACACGCTCCATTCAATGCCTCCTGTGGTCTTACATCAAAAGGATGTCAGAAGGATTTTGACGAATCTTGATGCCAAGAAAGCTCCAGGTCCTGATGGTATTTCTCCACTTGTTCTCAAAACCTGTGCTCCCAAACTTACTCCTGTTCTTTGCGGACTTTTTCACTTTCTTATTCCAAAGGTGTTTTTCCTTCTTCTTGGAAATTTGCTCATATCCAGCGAGTTCCTAAAAGGGTTACAAATCCCTCCCATCCAATTATTGGCTCATTGCAATTACTTCTACTCTTTCTAAAGTAACGGTAAAATCAATTAACCGCCAACTCTTAAACTACCTAGAAACCTTCTGTCTGATCAACGATTGCCAATATGGATTCCATCAGTGTCGAACCACTGCTGATATTCTGGCTTATTTTATCCGTTTATGGACAAATTCAATGGAAAAGTTCGGTGAAACACAAGCAGTTGCTCTTGACATCTCAAAGGGTTTCAATCGTGTTTGGCATAAAGGTCTTCTAAACAAGCTTCCATCTTCTGGTTTGCCAACTGTTTTTGGTATTCCAGTTTTCTCTCTGATCACTCACTGAGGGTGATGGTAGATGGCTCTCTGTCTTCTAACCTCCACTAATGCTGGTTTCCCCCATGGTTTAGTTCTTTTCCCCACTCTTTTCCTCTTATATATTAATTACCTTCTTCCATTGACTGGAAATCCTATCCATAGTTTTGCCGATGATAGCACATTGCATGCCACTTTCCATTTTGAGAAACCTTGCCTTGCTCAATCAGCTTCAACTTCTCGAACATCCGCTACCAATACCTTAAATGCCGATCCCCAGCTTATCCTCCAGTGGGGGAAAGACAACTTAGTTGATTTCAATTCTTCTAAAACTTAGTCTTGTCTTATATCTCACAAAAAGGATTCTTCTGCTGCTATGCTTATCTTTGGTGACAATCCAAAGGATATAGAGCTGCTGAAACGAGTACAAAGGAGGGCAACAAGATTAGTAAATGGAACAAAGGTTTGCTCTTACGAAGAAAGGCTTAAGTTTTGCAAATTACAGTGTCTAGAGACTAGGCACCAGCGAGGTGATCTGACAGAGGTGTATAAAGAAGCTTTGAATGGTTTGAGCATGCTCAATGCTGATAGGATTCTGCCCTTGCTCAGAATAATCACCTGAGATGGCATAAATTCAAATTGAGGAAAGACGGATGTAGGATAGATGTGCGGAAATTTGCCTTTAGCCAGCGGGTAGTTGGTTAGTGGAACAGACTTCCATCCCTTGTTGTGGAAGTTGATAGCCTAAATAAATTTAAGGCTCAGCTGGACAGGTATTTTGAACGAACGGAGGGGGTGATGTGGAAGTTTTTTTTTTTTTTTTTTTTTTGTCCGATGCTGCATAAGCTTGCTTTCTTGTATCATATGCCTCTACTAATGCTAATCCGATTTCTATGCAAAATGATATATCTCTTTTGGGGATTACCTTGGCTTCTAATCTCTCTTGGCACAAGCACATTACAAATACTGCTTCCTCTGCATCTAAGAAACTTGGTTTTCTCTTTCCCTCTCAGTGTTACTTTTCTTCCAAACAACTGTTCACTCTGTACAAATCACAAATCTGCCCTACCATAGAATATTGTTCCCACATCTGGGGCGGTGCCCCCAAAACCTCTCTGAGGCTTGTAGATTTCATTCAGAAGAGGGCAATTAGGTTAATTAATGACTCATCTCTAACAGAATTCCTCCACTCTCTGTCTCATAGACATTCTGTTTCTGCTGCAAGAATTTTCTACAGATACTTCCATGAGCACTTTTCTTCTGGATTGGCTTCTATAATTCCTGCTCTCTCTTTAAAAACAGTCTGAACATGTGCTGCCACCAGTCAACATCCATTTACCGTCCAACTTCCAACTTATAGAACCAAGTTTTCCTCTTCCTCGTTTATTCATTCAGCTGGTGTTTTCTGGAACAACCGTTTTTCATACATTTTTCCTGAAAATTACAGTCTACATAAGTTCAAGTCTAATGTCAACAAATATCTTCTTTAACCTCCAACCCAAGCATGGTACCATGTACTATGGGTTCTAATACCCCTCATGTTTGGGGTTTTCATAAAAAAAAAAAAAAAATTTTTTTCAGATACAGAATGGGTTTTTTAACTGGAAGTGTTGTCTGACCAGTTTGATTGGATACTATGACATGGTCACAAAGGAACTGGATGCAAAAAATAATTTTTATACCATATACTTGGATTTCAGGAAAGCTTTTGATACTGTTGCTCATGGAAGACTACTGTACAAATTGGAGCAGTATTGTATTAAGGGGAAGTTGCTACAATGGATAAAAGGATGGTTTGTTTGTTTGTTATTTGGTTTTTAGGAGCATTAGCAACTAAGGCCATATTGCTCCGGGAAATGCTGTGGTCATTCCCTGACCTTTCCGCATCTTCCATATTTGGTGGTGACGGGCTCGAACCCCGGTCTAATCAAGAAGCATGTGATACGCACTACTGCTCCTTCCCACCTGGCTACGGAGGCGCCCCATGGAAAAAAAAAGGATGGTTGAGTGGGAGAAGACAAAGAGTAGTAATCAATTTATACTGCTCTTTCTGGACTAATGGTATTAGTGGTGTTATGCTCATTGTTGTTTTGTATATTTATCAATGATATTGACGAAGGTATATCAAGCTTAATGTCAATGTTTGCAGATGATACAAAAGTTGGGAGGATTGTTAATGAGTGTGCTCCTGCAACAGGATCTGGAAAAGTTGGACAGATGGGCTGAGAAATGACAACCGAAGTTTAACATTGGCAAATGCAAAGTACTGCATATTGGTAGCAGTAACCCCAGAGAAATGTACCAACTAGGTGGTGGTACACTCAGGGAGGAGAATGAAAGAGACTTCGGGGTAATTGTGAAGTCAGATATTAAACTGTTCTGACAGTGCAGACAGGCTGCCAGAGTAGGTCATGGGGTCTTGAGAATGATATATTCAGGAATTTTGTGAGCAGGGATAAGGAGGTGATTATCCCTTGTATGAGGCAATGGTCAGGGGCCCATCTTGGGTACTGCATACTGGTCTGGGAGCCTCATTTTAGGAAGGATGTTGAGTTGGATGTTGAGTTGCTGGAACGAGTACAGAGATAGGCAACAAGACTGGTGAGGGGAACAAAGAGGTGCTCTTACAAAGAAAGGCTGAAGTTCTGCAAATTGCAGGGCCTGGAGACTAGGCACTTGTGAGGCGATCTGATTGAGGTATATAAGTCCTTGATTTGATTGAGCAAGCTCAATGCTGATGGGATTCTTCATCTTGCTCAAATTACAAACGTGAGGGGGCATAAACTAAAACTGAAGAAAGACAATTGTCAAATAGATGTGCGAAAATTTTCCTTTAACCAATGGGTAGTTGATTGCTGGAACAAGCTTCCATCTGTTGTTGTGGAAGTTGATAGCTTAAAAAAATTCAAGGCAGAACTATAAAAAATTTGGAGCGACTGGATGGGTGAAATGGGAAGGGGTTTTTTTTGCTGATGCTGTATAAGCTTGCTTTCTTGCCTTATATGCCTCTACTAATGCTAAGTCACTTTGTAACATGCTTGTTTGCTTTGTAGTGAGACAGATTTTCATTACTTTTGCAATTTGTAATTTAAGCATTGGAATGGTTGCATCTAAACTCAATATGTACAGACAAAACAGTTAGGCAAATTTTAACTGAAAATTTGTTGCAAATTCACTCAAAATATTGAGTGAAAGATCAGAGAATGAGAAGATTCGAGTTTGTGAAGCTCCAGACTTTCTGAATTCTGTAATTGCTTGTGATAAAAGTTGGTTGTTCCAGTACAACCCAGAAACTAAAACACAGTCAATGCATGGAAGACAAACATTTACATATAAATCACATGTTAATTTACATATAAATTAACATGACACAGAAGCCTATGATAGATATAAGTTGATCTGTAACCAAGTTACAAAGGAGGTTAGGCAGGCGAAGGCAATTTATGAGAAATCTTTGGCAAAGGATGCAAAGAAAAACAGCAAAGAGTTCTTTAGTCATGGAAATTCTAGAAGAACGGGGATGAATCAGTTTGGTCCACCTGATATCGATGGTTCAACTATTGATAATCGTGCTCAGGTAGCTAACAAACTAAATGAATATTTTGCATCGACATTCACACATGAGGAGTTATTCAGCGAGGGGAATTCCAGAGGTATATTCAACTCTGGCAGTAAGTTAGATAATCTTGTAATAACTGAGAGTAAAGTGGAGGAGAAATTGTTGAAGATAAACACAAGAAAGGCACCTGGGGTGGATGGGATCTATCCAGTTATATTAAAGGAGGCAGCAAAGGAAGTAAGCAATCCCTTAACCATAATTATGAGAGCTTCCTTGGACTCAGGGGAGGTACCCATAGACTGGAGATGTGCAAATGTGACCCCAATTCACAAAGGAGGATCAAAGGCTGACACAAGTAATTATAGACTTGTGAGTTTAACTTCTGTTCCAGGAAAATTAATGGAGGCACTGGTTAAAGAAGCACTGCAGGATCATCTAGACAAGACTTCAGTTATAGCTCGGACACAGCATGGTTTTGTTAGGGAAAAGTCTTGCCTGACCAATTTGATTGGATAGTATGATGCAGTCTCAAAAGAACAGGATGCAGGGAATAACTTTGATATTATATATTTGGATCTTAGAAAGGCTTTTGATACTGTTGCACATGGAAGACTGCTGCACAAATTGGAGCAGTGTGGCATTGGAGACAAATTGCTGCTATGGATAAAGGGGTGGTTGAGGGGGAGAAGACTGAGAGTGGTAATCAATGGACACTGCTCATTGTGGACTAATGTTATTAGTGGAGTCCCTCAGGGTTCAGTGTTGGGTCCATTGTTGTTTTCTGTATTTATAAATAATATTGATGATGGTATATCAAGCTTAATGTCCAAGATTGCAGACGATACGAAGGTTGGCAGTGTTGTTAAGGACACTACTGACGCTATGCTGCTGCTGCAACAGGATCTTGAAAGGTTGAGCAGATGGGCTGAGAGGTGGCAAATGAAGTTTAACATTGACAAATGTAAAGTACTACATATGGGAAACAGCAACCTCAGAGCAACGTCAGGTCTGGAGGCCTCATTCCAAGAAGGATGTAGAGCTGCTGGAACGAGTACAGAGAAGGGCATAGTGTGCATAGTGTGCATAGTGTTAGGGTCGGGCGCCACCTGTGGTTTCCCACATCTGCGCCATATGTACACTGTGAAGAAATACAGAACACTGTAAATGCCAGAAAAAGTGTAGTGTGTTGAATGTGTAGTTTTGTGTTGGGTTCTGTTGTGTGTCCTGGCATTTGGCCGCAGGGCCCCTGGTGGAACCCCACGTTGCCCGCACACACCACTAAGAGGTAGCCAGGCTGCCCATTATTCTCTAGCAGGTCTCCGTCAGGGTCGCCTGAGCTTTCTGAACGGAGACCAATTAAAAAATAATAATAATAAAAAAAAATAAAAATTTAAAAAATTAAATTAAATAAAAAAAAATAAAAATTTAAAAAATTAAATTAAATAAAAAAAAATAAATAAAATAATAAAATAAAAAAATAAAAATAATAAAAATAATAATAAAATAAAATTAAATTAAAAAAAATAATAATAATAATAAAAAAAACAAAAAACCGATGATAATAATAATATTAAAAAATAATAATAATAAAAAAAATAAAAAAATAATAAAAAAAAATAATAATAATAAATAAATAAATAAATAAAATAATAAAAAATAATAATAATAAAAAAAATAAATAAAATAAAATAAGAAATAAAAAAAAAAAATAAATAAATAAAATAAAATTAAAATAAAATAAAAATAAATAAATAAAAATAAAAAAATAAAATAAAATAAAAAAAAATAAAATAAAAAAAATAAAATAAAAAAAATAAATAAAAAAAAAGTAAATAAATAATAAAAATAAATAAAAAATAAGGTAGAGTGCGGCAATACAGAGTGTATGGAAGAAGATGGGGGATGAAAGCAAGAGGAAGGGGATGTAGGTAAGGGCATCCCGTAAATTGACGGTGGAGCATATGCCCCACCAGGAGAAAAGGGGGAGGGGATAACTCCAGAAGGGTAGAAAAACCACTCAGCGAGAGTGCTGAGTGTGACTTATATTTTGTGGTGGAGTGGTCAAGACCACTGGAGCCTACCAAACCATATGGAAAGTTAGCAGGTAATCCTACTTTGGATGTTCCAGGGTTAGCAAGTCGATGCTGGTAAAACAGTCAAGTACAGATTTTTTATTTCAAGTTTGAGTAAGTCCTTTACAGGTTTCTATCCCTTGCTTGAGTTGGTTGTAGAGTCCTGCGCCTAGAAAAGAGGTTCTGTGTGTACTCAGTTAATGATTTATAATATTGTTCTTCAGAAATTAGCAGGTACTCCTGTCCTTGAGGTATGTGTTGTAGCCTGGTGTACAGTGTTCCTCGAAGATCGTTATAAATTGGGCAGTTATAAAGAAGATGGTCCCAATCTTCAATTTCTCCACATGTACAGTAGGGGTTATTGATGATTCCCAAGGTAGTTAACTTATGATTTATAGAACCGTGTCCAGTTATAATATATGTACAGTAGAGTCCAGGAGAGAACCAAGGCGGCGACTTTGGATAAACTAGTTTGACATCCGGGATGAATTTCTTAGTTATCAGGCCCTTGTCTGTCTCCTCCCATCTTGTCTGCCAGATTTGTAGTAGCATGGCAGCTAGTTTTTTCTTTTCTTGCTTGCAGTCAGTGCGGGTGTCGATGGTATGTCCAAAGATGGTAGCTGGGATTCCCCGCGACAGGCAGTAGTGCAATCCTCGACGGATAACCTCCAAGTCAAGTGGGAGGACACCTGCAAGAACCTGTAGAGCCGGAGTACTTACTGTGCAACAGGCCCTGGTAATGGCAAGCAGTATATTTCGCTGAATTGTTTCCAGTTTGCATTTATTGCGAACAATTATTGCTCTGTGGTACCAAATCCCGGATCCGTATGTAATAACAGGGAGGAATATAGCGTTATACAGGAGTTTGAGTGTTCTCCGGTTCAGACCCCAGTCACACCTGCTTATTCAGACGATTAAGGCTGCATAATTTCTGATTTTTACTTGAAGGTATGAGAGGTGCGGGAAGAAGGAGAGCTTTGAATCCAGGATGATACCCAGGTGTTTTAGGGAAGTTACCAGCTTGATGGTTTTTCCTTGTACCTTGATCTGAGGTGGCCTTGATATTTGTAGGGTGCCTTTGAGAAGTATGGATTGTGTCTTCTGTGGAGAAATCCGGAGCTTGTGTAGAGTTGCCCAGTCCTGTACGATCTGTAGTGCCTGATTTCCAGCGGCCTCGAGAGCTGCTCTGGTGTCCGCTGCGATGGAGATGGTAATATCATCTGCGAATGCTTGGATAGTAACAGGGCCCAGATCCAGTCCAAGTAACTCATCAAGGACGATGTTCCAGAGGAACGGGCCGAGGACCGAACCCTGTGGGCAGCCTCTGTAGATAGATTTGGTGAGCTTCTGGTATGGCGAGGAGATGGTGATCTTCCTGTTGTTAAGGTAACTTTCTATACACCTGTATAAGTTGGCTGGTATGTGCGCCAACCTTAGCCTGCGAAGAATGCTTGGCCACCAGAGCATGTCAAAGGCCCCGGCAAAGTCAGTGGTTATGAGGAGAAAGTACTTGTAATTAGTGTTGGCTGCAGCTTGGGTTATTTGGTAGAGAGCATCCTCTGTGCAGCGCCCTGGGCGAAATCCATACTGTGAATTGGACTGTAGGCCAGCTTCTGTGTAGTTTGTTAGGAGTCTGGTATGGAGAAGGCGTTCAAGTAGTTTGCTCAATGTGGACAAGAGGGCAATGGGTCAGTATGAGTTAGGCTGTTCTGGAGGCTTCGATGGATTTTTCAGTATTAACTTTAATTCAGCTATTTTCCAGCTTTCTGGGAAGGATCCCTGCGTCAGGCATTTATTGAACAGGTCAAGCAGAAATTGGGGATTTACCTGGGCGACCTTTTTTAGTATTTCTGGTTCAATGCGATCTAGTCCTGGGGATTTTTTATCCTTCATTTTGCCAAGGGCTTGCTGCAGTTCTTCAGTGTTAAATTCTTCCTCCACAGAGTCAATGTGGTAATTGCCATTATCTAGACAAATTTGCTGCTGTTGTGTTGTGAGATGATCGGCGTCGCTGATAAAGAGAGTATCCAAGATATTCATCATGGATTGCTCCCATGACGTTGTCATGATTCCTTGTGGTGTTATTGTGGAATGGACTACTACTCCTCTTGGCAATTTGTTGGTAGTAACTCGGTACACCACTCCCCAAGGGTCCGAGTTACCAGTGGTGGTAACCAGCCGCTCCCATGTAGTTCTTTTTCGCTGCCTGATCATGGAAGTGTATTGGTTCCTGGTCCTCTTGTAGTCTTCACGAAGGGCTTCCACATCAGTAGCTGGCCAAGAAGTGCGAGCTCTCTGAAAAGCTTTCCTCTTGTTATGAACAGTCCAGCGTAGACGTTCGAGTTCCTGAGACCACCATGGTACAGCACTTGGAAGAGGTTTTTTCTTGGGCATAGATTGATTGCAGGAGAGGGTGATGATGTTAGTTACAAGCTTTTGATACTGCTCGGGATTCAAGGAGAGGATATCAGAAGGATGATCCATGATTGTTGACTGGAGAGAAGTGGTGAACAGCTCCCAATTGGCTTTGCTAATGGCATAGCGGTTGATATCGTAGTGCGGAGTAGGAGTTGATTCTATATTTCTTGTGAGGCTGTATGTGATTGCTCTATGGTCGGAGGTGGTCCAGGCTTCATTTACCTGCCACCCTGACACCTTACTTGAGATTGATCTTGTAGCAATTGTTATGTCTATTGTAGACTCCCACATAGTACTGGAGAATGTTGGGAGGTTATTGGGCCTGTTTATTATATTAAATGGTGAGGTGGCTAGAAAGTCTTCCAAAAGCCGCCCATTATGGCAACCAGGTCGGTCAGCTGTGAGGCTGTGCCAAGCAGGAGAACGGCAGTTAACATCTGCCCCCAGGATGATTTTAGCGTTAGGTAGAGTAGTGGTAACAGTTCTTAGGTAGTCAATAGCTGGGCCGATGTTTTGACTGGGTCTACGATAGAGTGATATTAAATAAAAGGCACCTAAGGGGCCAATTACATGGGCACACACCGCCCAACCTGTGCAGAGAGAAGAGATTTTGGTGACCATTATGTTCGGGTTCCGGACGACTATGGCAGCCCAGGGAGTATCTTCATCTGCTTGAATTATTTTATATGTGAGAGGATAGCCTCTAACTTTTTTGGAGTGGGTGTATGGTTCTTGCAGTAGTAATATATCAATGTTTTCTTCATCTGCCTTTTTTCTTATTTCCGCTGCTACTGCACGTGCTCGCTGAGCATTAAGTTGTATAAATTTAATAACACTGTTATTGAATGGCTTAGGCCTCACTACCATAGTCGGTCTTCAGTTGTTGGTTTCGCTTTGCCTTAATGTAAATAGGACATTTGTTGTCCCTGATTGAATGGGATGCATCCAGTTTTACTGCTTTGCAGTTTGCGCACGTCGGAGCAGATGATTTGTTTGGGCAACTGCTATAATGATGCCCTTTTTGGGAACAATGCCCACAGGTAGGATCCGTCTGTGTGCATGTGTGGGTGGTGTGCCCAAAACGACAGCATCTGAAGCATTTAGGAACAGCCACATGTTCCTTGAAGCGGTGGCTGCTCCAACCAATAAAGATCCTGTCTTGAAGTTTTAGCTGGTTCCACGCTTGTGGAGAGAGATCCACTACCCAATTGCAAAGGTTGGGAGACTTTGACTTGGTGCAGTATTTTGGTTTTATGTGCTCCTTGTCTCTTTTTTCTTGGGTCGAGTCTCGAATGTTCCTGTGTAAAATTTCGTCAGCGATGCTGTCTGGAGTAATTTCCCTGTCCAAGTCAAAAATAAGAATTGATGGACCCTTCTTCTTGGGGTATTCTGCTGTTAGACCGAGTGAACTAATTCTAGAATTAGAAATTATTGCCTGGGCCTCTTGTTTTGTTGCAGTCTCAATTATGACACCAGTGTTTCTAGTTTTCCTGATGGATTTTATTTTAGTTGTTTTTAAGTCGTGAGCAAGCTGCTGAACCACAAGAGTTTTAACTGATTCGCTCGAGTCCAGCGATGAGTTGTTTGTAGCTTTCAACAGGACAAGGTGAGGTTCTTTGAGAAGCGTTTTCCTTTGATGATGATGATCCGTCAGTTTGTTGGTGGTAGTTGTATCCGGTGGAATTGTCCTCAGCGCACGGGCGTATGTAAGGGGTGCTGTAGTATTTTCATTCACCCTTTTATCTAGGAAGGCGTCAAGTTTCGCTTTGGTTCTCTCGTGTTCCACGTTCAAATTTGATAGCACATGCTCCATTTTCGACCACACACGGATAATTTCTCCTCTAACTGCAGCAGTGATTCGATTATCCTTTTGGAGCATGATATCCTCCAGGTCCAGGCGCAATGACAGTACCTGGTCCGTGATGGTTCCGTTTGGTAGTTGGGTAGTAGTTTGGTAGTCATTGTTGGTTGTAATTGTCTCTTCATTTTGGCCCATTCCTGAGTTTCGGGTTCGCGTGAGGGCTACAGAGTTCTCAACCTCAACGAAATGTTCCTCAAAATCAGACATAGTTGGTGTGTGAATATAACTTGGTAATTATGGCTTCCGATTTGCGAGAGTTCAGATTTGCGGGGTTATTCCTACACAGGTGGTAAGTGTAGTTCGCAAGTGGTAGTTCAATTATCTCTGCCAATGTTTAGAAGCCAAGATATGCGGCATAATGAGAGTCAGCACATAGTAAAAAATTTTAAAGGACAGTGTTTTCCTGCAATATGATAGACTGAAATATTTTAACGCGTTCAAAAGTTACACATGGGTTGGGGGCAATAAGTCAGATGCAAGAAAACTTCAGTTAAAGCAGTTTGCCGGTCTGCGGTAATTAGCAGTCTTTGCTCCCGTTCATTTGCAGCGGTAAGTGTCGCAGCGGTAACTCACTCCCCTCAGTAGTGAGACATGGGAAGCTATCCAGCTGTGCTTTGACCTCTTTTAGGTGGGGTTGTGATCAAAATACTGTACGTTTGTTAGTGTGACCTTGTACTGCGAAGCATTCCGTGGCCTGGTTTAAACAATGAAAATCTGGCTGGGAATTCAATATTCAAAATTGCTAATAAAAATTTACCTGGTCATTCCATGGTGATGCTTTCATCAGATTTAGATACTCAGGACACTTGGGAATCACTGGATATCAAATACTTGACTTGGATAGAAAAATAGAATTGAAACAAAATACATTAAGCAGGAGCACAAGGCAATGCGACTGTCTCCCGTGGGCGCGCACTACTGCACAGAGAAGGGCAACAAGATTAGTTAATGGAACAAAGGGTTGCTCTTACAAAGAAAGGCTTAAGTTTTGCAAATTACAGTGTCTGGAGACTAGGCACCGCCGAGGTGATCTGATAGAGGTGTATAAAGCCGTGAATGGTTTTAGCATGCTCAATGCCGATGGGATTCTACCTCTTGCTCAGAATAATCACCTGAGAGGGTATAAATTCAGATTGAGGAAAGACAGATGTAGGATAGATGTGTGGAAATTTGCCTTTAGCCAGCGGGTAGTTGGTTGGTGGAACAGACTTCCATCTCTTGTTGTGTAAGTTGATAGCCTAAATAAATTTAAGGCTCAACCTGACAGGTATTTCGAACGAACGGAGGGGTGAAGTGGAAGTGTTTTTTTTTTTTTGGCTGATGCTGCATAAGTTTGCTTTCTTGCATCATATGCCTCTACTAATGCTAATTTCCAGAGACCAAAAAAAAAGCAATGATGTCAAAATCAAAAATGAAAACAATACGTCTTGTTTTCTTTGATGTTAAAGGAATTATTATGGCTGACTATATCCCAGCAATTTAGATTGTCAATTAAACATACTACATTGAAGTTCTGTCAAGACTGCATGAAAAAAATTGAAGAAAGAAAATTGAATTGTTATAAGATGGTTGAATGTTAGTATTCGTGTTGGTATTAGTAATGGCCATATGGTGCAACAAAGCCTGAAGCTTATGCTGCACCAGTCAAAAAAAAAAAAAATAATAATAATAATAAAAGAAAAGGAATTAGACAACCTCTGCATTTCCCTCCTCTGATAGGTAACTATCCAGCTAACTCGAATTTCCCTAAACTGCCCACCTCAACCACTATGTAGGTAACTCATTCAGTAATTTATAACTCACTGGCTAAAATAAAACTGCCTGCAAACCAGTCTAAACATCTTCTCCTGTAACTTTAATTTATGGCCCCTAGTTCTAGAATCATTTATAACTGTGAAAAATTCATATTCATTCATTTTATTTTTGTCTCTCAGATCCTTAAACACCTCAATCAAGGTTTCCTTTAAGGTGTCTAGTTTCCAATCTGTATAACCCATATTCAAAGTGTTTCCTCATATGGATGCACTTTTGCCAATCTCAACAGGCGAGTTACCCATCTTTGGACCCTTTCAGGAAGCTCAATGTCTTTTTTTAGGTGCGGCCTCCATACCTGAACTCAGTATTTCAAGTGTGGTCTAACAGTAGCCTTGTATAATGGGATTATGATGTCCTTAACTTTACTAGCAAATCTTCAATAAATCATTGATAGGACACCATGGACCTTCCTTGCAACCTGTTTACAGTGCTCAGAGAACTTCGTGTCTACCGTATCGTAACTCAATTCCCTTTTTTCCGCTACTGACTTTAGTTCAACTTCATCAACTGTATAAGTTATTTTAGGTTTACTGCTCCCCAGGGAGACTGTGAATTTTGCTGAATTGAAGCATAGCTGCCACTTTTCTGACCATCCTTGAAGTCTATCTAGGTCAATCTGAAGAAGCTGTGCTTTGCTGTGATTGTTAACTACTCTACCGATCTAATAACATTTGCAAATTTGGACATTATGCCCTCTATCCCTTCATTGATGTCATTTAAGAAAATCCAAAACAACAGTGGTCCCAGTAGTGATCCTTAGAGAATCTCACTTATTAAATTAATCCAATCTGGGGAATAACTATTTATCACAACCCTCTGCCTCCTGTCCTGAAGCCATCCTGCTATCCATCTAAGAATTTTCTCTGTGATTCCTACCTGTTCTAGCTTATGAAGTAACCATTCATAGCAGTGAGTCAAATGCTTTGCTGAAATCTAAATAAACAAATGTCAAAATTATTCCCTAAATCCAACTCATGAGTGACCCTGTCAAAATTGTTAACCAGATTTGATGAACATGATTTTCCCCCTTTACAAAACCATTCTGCATATCCTTCAGCATTCCATTTCTATCTAAACGATCCTGAATTCCACCCTTGCTCATTGCCTCCATGATTTTTCCTACTACTGAAGTTAGACTGACTGGTTGATAACTTAGAACTCTTAGAACACTCTTAGAACCACTATTATATACTGGTGATACATTGGCACTTTTCCAATCCAACAGAATCGCTTCTGAGTCCAGTGATGCTCTCATAGTTAGCCTTAATGGTTCAGTGCACTCACTTTCTACCTCCCTTAAAATTATAGGGTATATTCCATCAACCCAAGCCTTACTTGCCTGTAGGCTCAAGTTTTTTCATTAAATAATCATCTGAAATTTCAATATCATTGATTACATATTTATCATTAATTACATATTTTTCAACTTCACTCCCATAATTTCTCATTGACATAAAGGGTTTTTCTTCTGTAAATATTGATATAAAGTAACTGTTGAATTCATCTGCAACATCAGCTAGGGTATCTAATACTATCCCATGTCCATTACATAAGGGTCCGATCTGATTGATTCTTCTCTTCTTTGCATTTATATATGTGAAGAATTCCTTTGCTCTCTTTGCCATTGATTTCTGATAATCTGTCTTTGCCAGCTTAACCTTTTCTGTGGCACTATTACAGATGAATTTGTAGCCATTATAGGCTTCAGTACTTTTTATTGCTCTGTAACGTTTCCATGCCATCTTTTTTTTGCTCAAGTTATCTGGCAACTTCATTATTTATCCAACTTGGAATCCTCCTTACGGAGTATTTTTTAATGGTATAATGTGCATTCAAGGCTTCTGTGATTAATGTTTTAAAGGTATATCATAATTGAATTGTACTCACTCTCTGTGAGATATCTACCCAGTTAATATGTAGGCCATGTAGCACCTTTAGCTGTCGTAATATCCTTTTCTGAACTTCATTATAATGTTCCATCAGGAGAATGCTCAAGCACATAATTCACTCTCTGTGTACCAGTTTCACTGCAAGGAACAAATCCCTGTGTGATCATTCAC
The DNA here is from genome assembly GCF_048544385.1 of Mastigoproctus giganteus. Taxonomy (NCBI): domain Eukaryota; kingdom Metazoa; phylum Arthropoda; class Arachnida; order Uropygi; family Thelyphonidae; genus Mastigoproctus; species Mastigoproctus giganteus. The sequence continues at coordinate 126,780,405 of NC_143581.1, read as the reverse complement.
CTTTCTTGCTAGACCTAGCCTCTTGTGACTATTTTTTCTTCCCTAATGTGAAAAGTGTATTTAAGGGTTCCCTTAAGTATACTTTCAGTCAATTGAAGATATTCAATCAAGAATGGTTGTTAAAGTGCTTACATAAGATGTCTTCCAGAAATGTTTCTTTGCTTGGAAGAAAGATATAGAACAGTGTGTGCAAGTACAAGGCAGTTTGAAAGGGATAACTTGCAAGGTATGAAATATTTCATTATATTTATTTTATTGCAACAGTCTTGTTATTTAATAGCCAACCTTGTATATATCCGGGGGAACGGTGGGAAGATATATATACAGGGTGATTTAGGAGGAATAGTAAATATTTTAGTGGTTATAGTATTGATTATTCTGAGTAAAAAAGTTCATACAAATTTGTATAAACATGTGTCCAATTCTCAATGGATACAGAGATACAGCTGTTTGAAACTGATGTGCACAGCTCCCTGAATCAGATGTGACCAAGAAGCAGTTATTACCTGACACTGTTTGGTGTTAGAAGTGTTGTTAAGAAATTTGCACATGCTGAATATGGCAATATGGTGTTTGTCTATGGTTTTTGTGGTGGAAGTGCTACTGCTGCTTGTAGAGAATACCATCGACGGTTTCCTAACAGTAGAATACCAGATTCAAGAGCATTTACTAGTGTATACATCGAACTGCATTGAGACTGCTACAGTTCCCAGCACTCATATTTCTTCAAAATGTTCAAATGAACAAAATGTGGATGAAATAGAACACATTCATCTGTTGGTAGAATGTAGTCCTACTATTAGCAGATGAAGAATTTCTATGCATATCAGTGTTTCACAGACGAGTATGATGAACATTGCGTGAGCACAGCTTGTATCCATTTCACATACAGCTTATATTCATTTCACATTCAGACGACACCCAGCAATTGGAATTTTGTCAGTGGGTAAATGCTAATTGCCAATTAATTTCATTAACACTGTTCAGCAATGAGGCTACTTTCACCCGTGATGGTATCAACAACACCTGTAACTCTCATAGCCGAGTGGGTAAAGTACCTGCCCGGCAACCCAAAGGTCGTGGGTTCGATTCCCGCCTCGGGCTTGGATCAAAGTACTGCAAAAACCTTGGGAGGTGCAATATGGCCACAGAAGCCGATGCGCCAACAACTACCAAATCAAAAAAAAAAAAAAAAAAAAACTCTCATAGGTGGTCAGACAAAAATCCACATGCTACTGTAGAAACAAATTTTCAACATCGCTTCTCTGTGGTTTGGTATCACCACACCACACCACAGAGAAGCAGTCTGGTGTGGTGCAGTATGGTTGGGCCTGTTGTGTTACAAAATCATTTTACAGGGCCCATTTAACTAGAATTTCTGCAAAACGAACTTTCACTACTATTGGAGGATGTTCCTTTGGCTACAAGGATTGGTATGTACTTTCAGCATGAAAGAGCTCCTGAACAATGACTTTCCCCCGAACAATGGATCGGCCACAGTAGTCCCGTTCATTAGCCACCAAGGTCTCCAGACCTCACTCCATTAGATTTTTGTTTGTGGAATGGATGAAAAGCACAGTATGCAAAGAAAAGTTGAATACGAGAGACAAATTGGTCACTTGCATTTTGGGTACCGCTGCCATCATAAAGGAATGCCAAGATGACCTCAGAAGAACAACAACACATCATATTACCACAAGAGTTGCAAGGTGCATTGAGGTTGGTAGTGGGATTTTCAAACATTTATTATGAACTGTAAAAAAATTGTCGATTATTTCTATTTTATATCATTAAAAAAGTCAATAAATACAAACAATAAGTCATTTATCATTCTTTAATACCTCTCATAATGGCTTTGTGTTTACCAGTTACAAACAGCTGTATCTCCATATCCGTTGAAAATTGAACACATGATTATATGAACTTTTTTACTTAAAATAATTGATACAATAATCTCCCAAAATATTTACTATTCCACCTGAATCATATGAGAGCATTGATAATCCAAACTAATTGGGACCAGGGTAGTTCAGACTTCCAGTTTGTTTGGATTTTTGAACTTATCAAAACTACTGTTCTGGAGATCCCAAAAAAGGTTTAGTAAGTTTAGAAATAAAAACACTAAATTGGACTTATGTATATTTATTTATGGGGTAACAAAACAAATGGAACTTTCAACCACAATAATATATATGTTGCTTTCAACAAAAATAATTTCTTATTTCTGCTTGCCTCTCGACCGTGTTGCTGTTCTAGAAAAATTTTATTTTTCTCGAACAGCAACACGGTCGAGAGGCAACCAGAGGGAGTAATACTCTTGATCTGATTATCATTAGTGATTTTTCATGCATTAAGAATCTGCAGATAAAGGAACCACTGGGCAACAGTGATCACAATGTATTGATGTGGGAATTATTTAAAGATGTAACTAGCATCAAGGCTAAAGGGAAGGATTTTTGCTTTTGTAAAGGTGACTACAGAGGTCTCAGACAGTTTTTAAATTCTGTACAGTGGGATCAACTGATGACATTACCAACAGTGAATTCTAAATGGGAAGCCTTCAGGGACTTAATTTTGGAGGCTAATAGGCTTTTCATTCCAACTAAGAAATGCTGTTCAAGGTTTAGGCCTAAATGGATGTCGGATGAATTAATGAGGCTGGTGGCAGAGAAGAAGAATGTATGGGATGCATATAAAGTATCAGGTGACACAGAAGCCTATGGAAGGTATAAACTAGCCTGTAATTAAGTCACAAAGGAGGTTAGGCAAGTGAAGGCAGATTATGAGAAATCTTTGGCAAAAGATGCAAAGAAAAACAGCAAGGAGTTCTTTACTTATATAAACTCTAGAAGGAAAGGGATGACTCAGATTGGACCACTTAATATAGATGGTTTGACTATTGATGATCATGCTCAGGAAGCTGATAAACTTAATGAGTATTTTGCATCTACATTCACACATGAGGAGTTATTCAATGAGGGGAGTGCCAGAAGTTTATCAAACGCTAAACAGGAAGCTAAGTGATTTTGTAATAACTGACAGCAAAGTGGAGGAGAAATTGTTGAAGTTAAAAATAAGAAAGGCACCTGGGGTGGATGGGATCTATCCAGTTATATTAAAGGAGGCAGCAAAGGAAGTAAGCAAACCCTTAGCCATAATGATGAGAGTTTCCTTGGACTTAGGAGAGGTCCCCATGGACTGGAAGTGTGCAAATGTATGACCAATTCATAAAGGAGGTTCAAAAGATGACACAAGTAACTTATGACCTGTTAGACCTGTTAGTTTAATTTGTGTTCCGGGGAAAATTGAGGATACCTTAAAGGTTCAAGGAAACCGCTAGTTAGAGGGAATGTGGGTAATACTGACACGCGTTTATCTGATAATATTGGTCAAAGTAACTCTTGCACATACCTTAAGAGTTCTTATCTGTTATCCCAACTGGACGTATTATCTAGATGAACTGGGGGCAGAAACGTTTCACGTGAGCGGGTAGCTAATATCAGGGAAGAGAGCCTAAAAAACTTCAACAGATGTGTTAGGGTTGTTAAATATAAAAGAACAGTAAATCTTAATGGTTTATACAGTAATGTTAGCAGTGTCGTCAATAAAATGAGCGAATTCGAACTGCTGGTTAAAACAAGTAACGCGGACATAATAGGGCTTACAGAGACGTGGTGCCACCCGGAAATTGGGGATGATGAGTTTAAGTACAATACATTATACGATGATGAGTATAATGTATTTAGGAAGGATAGGGTGGATAGCAGGGGTTGGGGGGTAATGCTTCTTATCAGAAGCAGCCTGAGTGCGACGATAGCTTTCCCGGATTCAGCCTTTTTGCATGCTAGTATAGAGTCTGTATGGTGTGAGAAAGTTGGAAACAAAGGTATAATGCGAGTAGGAGTAATCTACAGACCAGGTGATTGTGAAGATTATGACAAAAAGCCTCTACATGCAAATGGAATGGGCAAGTAAGCGTCAATGCCTTATTATGGGTGATTTCAATTTATCTCTAATTGATTGGAGTAAATGGGAAGGAAACTCGACATGGGGAACAAAATTTTTAAATCACTAGATTGTTATTTGTATCAACATGTCAGGGAAAGTACTAAAGAAAAGAATATCCTAGACCTCATCATCACCCATGAATCAGATGACATAACAGGGCTGACAGTAGAGGAACCAGTAGCAGGAAGTGATCACGGAGTTCTACGGTGGATGATGACGATAGAGGAAGCAGAAGTAAAAGGCAAAGGAATGGGTTTTAATTTCAGAAAAGGAAATTACGATGCCTTAAGGTACTACGTGGCCTCTATTAACTGGGTAGATATCGTGCAGAAAATGAATACATTTGAACTGTGGTACACTTTAAAAACATTAATCACAGATGCCTTGAATTCGTATATACCATTAAAAAAAATACTGCACGAGGAGGATTCCAAGTTGGATGAATAGTGAAGTTGCCACATTACTTGAGCAGAAAACAGGGGCATGGAAAGGTTACAGAGCAATAAAAAGTACTGAAGCCTATAACAGCTACAAGGTGATGTGTAATAGAGCCACAGAAAAGGTTCGACAAGCAAAGGCAGTTTATGAGAAATCACTAGCAAACAGAGCAAAGAGGGGGGATAAAGAATTCTTCACATATATAAATGCCAAGAAGAGCAGGAAAAACCAGATCGGACCTTTACGTAAGGGAAAGGGGATAGTATTAAATACACCAGCTGCCATTGCAGATGAACTGAACAGTTATTTTGCATCGATATTTACAAATGAAAAGCCTTTTGTGGCAATGGAAAATTGTGGGAGCGAAGTTAAAAAATATGTAATTAATGATATTGAAATTTCACAAGATTATTTAATGAAAAAACTTTCGAGCCTACAAACCGGTAAGGCTCCTGGAGTTGATGGAATATATCCTATTATCTTAAGGGAGGTGGCAAGCGAGTGCATTGAACCATTGAGGCTAATTATGCGAGCATCACTAGACTCTGGGGAGATTCCCTTGGATTGGAAAAGTGCAAATGTATCTCCCATACATAAGGGTGGCTCTAAAAGTGAAGTTGGAATTATCGACCTGTCAGTCTGACTTCAGTAGTAGGGAAAATCATGGAGGCAATGATCAAGGGTGGAATTCAGGATCATTTGGATCGAATTGAAATTCTCAAGGATACTTAGCATGGTTTTGTAAAGGGAAAATCATGTTTAACAAATCTGGTTCGCTATTTTGAAAGGGTCACTCACGAGCTGGATTTAGGGAATAGTTTTGACATTGTTTATTTAGATTTCAGCAAAGATCAAGGATCAGTATTAGGACCACTGTTTTTTTTAATTTTCATAAACGACATTGATGAAGGGATAGAGGGCGTGATGTCTAAATTTGCAGATGATGTTAAAATTGGTAGAGTAGTTAATGATCACTGTCAAGCTGAGCTTCTTCAGAGAGACCTAGATAGACTTCAAGAATGGTCAGAAAAATGGCAGCTGTGCTTTAATCCAACAAAGTGTAAGGTATTACACCTGGGAAACAGTAATCCGAAAATAACTTATTCTCTTGGTGGAGTTCAACTAAACCCAGTACTGGAGGAAAGGGACTTGGTTGTTACGATACGGTCAGAATGAAATTCTCTGAGCATTGTAAACAGGTTGCAAGGAAGGCCCATGGCGTCCTATCGATGATCTATCGAACTTTTGCAAGTAGAGATAGGGACGTGATAATCCCATTATATAAGGCTTATGTTAGACCACACTTGGAACACTGTGTTCAAGTATGGAGACCGCACCTAAAGAAAGACATCGAGCTTCTTGAAAGGGTGCAAAGACAGGTAACTCGCCTGGTGAGATCGGCAAACGGGTGTCCTTATGAAGAAAGACTTCGAATATGTGGGTTGCAGAGTTTGGAAACTAGACACCTTAGAGGAGATTTGATTGAGGTGTTTAAGGCTCCGAGAGGCATCAGTAAAATGAATGAGGATGAAATTTTCAAGATTATAAATGATGCTAGAACTAGGGGACATAAATTCAAGTTACGGGGGGAAATGTTTAGATTGGACTGCAGGAAGTTTTATTTTATCCAGCGATTTATAAATTACTGGAATAGGTTGCCTTCATGGGTGGTAGAGGCTGACAGTTTGGGGAATTCAAAGGTCATCTGGATAGTACTTTCGGGTAAGGGAAATGCATAGGATGATATGTTTAATTTCCTTTTTTTTATTAATTATTATTATTTATTATTTTTTTTTTTATTTTTTTTGTTTTTATCATAGTTTTGTTCGATTTTTTTTTTTTTTTTTGGCTGGTGTAGCATAAGCCATAGGCTTTCTTGCACCATGCGGCCATTACTAATACTAATACTAAAATCACTGGTTAAAGAAGCATTGCAGGATCATCTAGACAAGACTGCAGTAATAGTTAAGACACAGCATGGGTTTGTCAAAGGGTGGTCTTGTCTGATCAGTTTGATTGGTTACTATGATGTGGTCACAAAGGAACTGAATGCCAAAAATAATTTTAATATGATATACTTGGATATCAGGAATGCTTTTGATACTGTTGCACATGGAAGACTGCTGTACAAATTGGAGAGTTATGGCCAAGAGTAAGCTGCTTCAATGGATAAAGGGATGGTTGAGTGGGAGACAACAGAGATTGGTAATCAATGGACACTGCTGTTTCCGGACAAATGTTATTAGTGGAGTTCCCCAGGGTTTGGTGTTGGGCCAGTTGTTGTTTTACATATTTATCAATGATATTGATGAAGGTATATCAGTTTTAATGTATAAGTTTGCAGATGATACAAAGGTTGGCAGGGTTGTTAACATTAGCATTAGCATTAGCATTAGCAGAGGCATATGATGCATGAAAGCAAGCTTATTCAGCATCAGCCAAAAAAAAACAAAAAAAAAAAAAAAAAACCCACTCCCATTTCACCCCTCCGTTCGTTCGAAATACCTGTCCAGTTGAGCTTTAAATTTGTTTAGGCTATCAACTTCAACAACCAGTGATGGAAGTCGGTTCCACCAACCAACCACCCGCTGGCCAAAGGCAAATTTCCGCACATCTATCCGACATCCGTCCTTCCTCAATTTGAATTTATGCCCTCTGAGGTGATTATTCTGAGAAAGATGAAGAATCCCATTGGCATTGAGCATGCTCAAACCATTCAAAGCCTTATACACCTCTATCAGATCACCTCGCCGGTGCCTAGTCTCCAGACTCTGTAATTTGCAAAACTTAAGCCTTTCTTCGTAAGAGCAACCCTTTGTTCCATTTACTAATCTTGTTGCCCTTCTCTGTACCCGTTCCAGCAGCTCTACATCCTTCTTGAAATGAGGCCTCCAGACCTGTATACAGTACTCAAGATGTGGCCTTACCATTGCCTTATACAAGGGAATAATCACCTCCTTATCCCTGCTAGAAAAATTCCTCTTTATCATTGACAAGACACCATGAGCTACTCTTGCAGCTCGTCTGCACTGCTCAGAGAACTTCATATCTGCCTGCACAATTACCCCCAGGTCCTTTTCATTCTCCACCACTGTCAGTGTAGTACCGCAGAGTTGATATGTTGATCTGGGGTTACTGTTTCCCATATGCAGCACTTTACATTTGTCGATGTTAAACCTCATTTGCCACCTCTCAGCCCATCTGTTCAACCTGTCCAGATCCTGTTGCAGCAGCATAGCGTCAGTATTGTCCTTAACGACCCTGCCAACCTTTGTATCATCTGCAAACTTGGACATTAAACTTGATATCCCATCATCAATATCATTCATAAACACCGAAAACAACAACGGACCCAACACTGAACCTTGAGGAACTCCACTAATAACATTAGTCCACGTTGAGCAGTGTCCATTGATTACCACTCTCTGTCTTCTGCCACTCAACCATCCCCTTATCCATAGCAGCAATTTGCCTCCAATGCCACACTGCTCCAATTTGTGCAGCAGTCTTCCATGTGCAACAGTATCAAAAGCCTTTCTAAGATCCAAATATATAATATCAAAGTTATTCCCTGCATCCAGTTCTTTTGTGACTACATCATAGTATCCAATCAAATTGGTCAGGCAAGACCTGCCCTTAACAAAACCATGCTGCGTCTGAGCTATAACTGAATTCTTGTCTAGATGATCCTGCAGTGCTTCTTTAACCAGTGCCTCCATTAATTTACCTGGAACAGAAGTTAAACTAACAGGTCTATAATTACTTGTGTCAGCCTTTGAACCTCCTTTGTGAATTGGGGTCACATTTGCACATCTCCAGTCCATAGGTACCTCCCCTGAGTCCAAGGAAGCTCTCATAATTATGGCTAAGGGTTTGCTTACTTCCTTTGCTGCCTCCTTTAATATAACTGGATAGATCCCATCCACCCCAGGTGCCTTTTTTATGTTTGTCCTCAACAATCTCTCCTCCACTTTCCTCTCAGTTATTACAAAATCATCCAGCTCATTGCCAATGTTTACTTTACCTACATCATTCTCCTTCCTGAATAACTCCTCATGCGTGAATGTAGATGCAAAATACTCGTTTAGATTGTTAGCCACCTGAGCAGGATCCTCAACTGTTGAACCATCAATATCCAGTGGACCAATCTGATTCATCCCTTTCCTTTTCGAGTTCAAGTATGTAAAGAACTCTTTTCTGTTTTTCTTTGCATCCTTTGCCAAGGATTTTTCATAGTCTGCCTTTGCCTGCCTAATCTCCTTTGTGACTTGGTTACAGACCAACTTATATCTATCATAGGCTTCCATGTCACCCATTAATTTGTATGTATCCCATGCATTTTTCTTCTCTGCCACATGTCTCATTAGTTCATCTGACAACCATTTAGGCCTAAACCTTGAACAATATTTCTTAGTTGGTATGTAAAGCCTGGTAGCCTCCAAGATTAGTTCCTTGAATGCTTCCCATTTTGAGTTTGCTGTTGGTAACATCATCAGTTGGTCCCACTGTATAGAATTTAAATACTGTCTCAGACCATCATAGTCGCCTTTACGAAAACAAAAACCCTTCCCTTTACCTCTGATGGTAGTTACCTCCTTGAGTAAATCCCACTTCAACACACTGTGATCACTGCCACCTAGTGGTTCATTTATCTGCAGGTTCTTAATGCATGAAGAATCACTACTGATAATCAGATCAAGAGTATTGCTCCCTCTTGTTGCCTCACGAACATGCTGATGTAGAAAACAATCATCCAATAAATCCACAAAAGCCTTGCTAGTGTGCGAGTGACCAACCCACAAATTCCAGTCAATATCTGGGAAATTAAAGTCCCCCATTATAAGACTCTCTGATTTACTGGCCCACTCTATTTCCCTGTACAATATCTTATTATACTCATCAGAGTCATTAGGCCTATAGCACACTCCTACTCTCAATTTTGATTTCCCTATGCTTATGTCACACCAAACTGACTCGACGCTGCCCTGTCCATCGATGTCGACTGGCTTCACTTCCTTGGACTTTATGTGTTTCTTAATTAATAGCATGACCCCTCCTCCCCTCCTGTCCTGTCTATCCTTTCTATACACATTGTATTCCCCAAATTCCAGTTCCGCATTACTTATATCTGTGTGACACCACGTCTCTGATATCCCAACAATATCTGCCTTTGATGTTTTGAGCAATACCTCAAATTCATCAAATTTATTTACCAAACTCCTAGCATTGGTGTACACGCAGGTATACATGCACCTGTTTCTATTCTTAGCTACCCTAACACAACCCATGTGTTTACTTGTACCGCAATGACTACCAGCAGTCTCTGAAATATCCTGCATCCTGTTTTTCAGACTTCTGCTCATTTGAATAGAAGCAGTGCAAGAATCACTTCCACCTCTGCCACTGGCTACTGTTAATCTATTAGTCCTTGTATCCCCCCCAACTAGCAGTTTTCCGACCCACCTAACACTGCCTCGACAGCATCAGCAAAAATTCTTGCACCCTTTCTATTTAAGTGTATCCCATCCCTGTAGAAGCAATCTCTCCTGTTAACAAGTACAGTCCAGGCTGAAAAAAATTCTACCCCTTGAGCCTTGCACAATCCCTCCAGGGCTGAATTGATCGACAAGGCTCTCATCATATACTCCCTCCTATCGTGTCTGGGCAGAATTGCAGACACTTTCAAGTTCAACCCTAATTCACGGCTTTTTTTCAACAGTGACCTGTACTTGCTAAGTAATTCCGCCGGTCTCCTACTCTTAATATCATTAGTGCCAACGTGTACAACTATATCACCTTTTGTGCCCTTAAAAGATGATATCCGCTCTACAACGTCATCAACCTTTGCCCCTGGCAGACATACCCTGGTCCTATTCCACCTATCCTTTTTACAAAGGATCGACAGTAAAGACATTATTCTACTCCAACTGGATCTAGATAAGTTGGGAAAATGGGCTGAGAAGTGGCAACTGGAGTTTAACATTGACAAATGCAAAGTACTGCATATGGGTAGCAATAACCGAAAAGAAACATACCAACTGGGTGGTACCACACTCAGGGACGTGGAAAGTGAAAAAGACCTGGGAGTAATTGTGCAGCCAAATATGAAGTTCGCTGAGCAGTGCAGACGGCCTGCCAGGGCAGGTCATGGAGTCTTGTCAATGATATATAGGAATTTTTATAACAGGAACAGGGAGGTTATAATCCCGTTATACAAGGCAATGGTTAGGCCACACCTAGAGTACTGTGTACAGGTCTGGAGGCCTCATTTTAAGAAGGATGTAGAGTTGTAGAATGAGTACAAAGAAGGGCTACAAGATTGGTGAGGGGAACAAAGGAATTGCTCTTACCAAGAAAGGCTTAAGTTCTGCAAAGTGCAGTGTCTGGAGAGTAGGCACCTGCAAGGTGATCTGATTGAGGTGTATAAGGGCTGGATGTGTTGAGCAAGCTGAATGCTGATGGGATTCTTCATTTTGTTCAGACTAAGAACCTGAGGGGGCACAGTTTCAAATTGACGAAAGATAGTTGTAGAATAGATGTGTGAAAATTTGCCTTTAGTCAGCAGGTAGTTGATTAGTGGAAGAGGCTTTCATCTTTTATTGTGGAAGCTAATAGCCTAAATAAATTTAAGGATGAGCTGGACAGGCATTTGGAACAAATGGGAGGGTGTTTTTTTTTTTTTTTTGGCTGATAGTGCACAAGATTGCTTTCTTGCGTCATATGCCTCTGCTAATGCTAATGCTAAAACAATAAGTAGAAAATTTTTGTTCAATATTTCATATAGATGCCGACAGGGCTAGCCGAGTGGGTAAAGTACCTGCCCGGCAACCCAAAGGTCGTGGGTTTGATTCCCGCCTCGGGCTTGGATCAAAGTACTGCAAAAACCTTGGGAGGTGCAATATGGCCACAGAAGCCGATGCGCCAACAACTACCAAATCAAAAAAAAAAAAAAAAAATTTCATATAGATGTTGACAAAATTGATTTTTATTAGAAAATTAAAATGTTTAGAACCATTGTACCTGTAGCCAGGTGGGCAGGAGCAGTAGTGCATAGCACACACTTCTTGATTAGACCGGGGTTTGAGCCCGTGACCAGCAAATACGGAAGATGCGGAAGGTCAGGGAATGACCACTGCATATCCCCAGCTCGGATAAAGGGTGAGGATTGGCGTCAGGAAGGGCATCCGGCTGCAAAAATTTCATGCGAAAAAAAATAAAAAAATAAAAAACGCCGACCCCATATATAATGGGAAAAAGCGAGGACAAAAAAAAAAAAAAAAGTACCCATCAATTTTACATCTTGAAGTACTCCAATACATATACTCCAAGAAATTATGGAGTTGTGCCCTAATATTACAATAGCTTTAAGGATAATATTAAGAAGTCCCGTGACAGTAGCTTCAAGTGAAAGATCGTTTTCAAAATTAAAACTTATAAAGAACGACCTGAAATCGTCAATCTGTGAAGAAAGGCTTAATTCATTATCATTATCATTATTCTTTCTTTATTCATTATTAGCTATAATGTTCGCTATGTAAGGGTGCATCACCCAAACCAGAACAAATTATAAATTTTTAGCCGAACCGCATAAATTAATATCAAACTGTTTTGTAGCATACAAAAATAGACTTATGTAAATCTATGTAGATGCCATTACAGAATTTTTAGTGCAAAACTCTGGAACACTTTTGGAAACCCCCAGTGGTTTGCAAAACCACCGATTGGGAACTATCGTGCTACTATACTGTGCAGTATTTCATATGTAACATTCTTTATGTTATATTTTTAATACTATTACATTTATTAAATTGTGTTGAAGTAAAGTTATAATTTTTAATTATTAGGGAGATGCTGGTCCACCCAATTGTACAAGTAGTACAGCTATTCATGACTCACAAAATGACAAGGTGGCTGAAGAATTACTTGAGAAACCAGTGACATCAAAATTAAGTACTCCTCATGATACACTTATGGCAACATATCTTGATGTTGCAGTTTTAAGATGCCTCTTTATTTCACAGTGGCTGGAAGATGGAATTTATTGGGCTTTGAGATATCTTTATAACAGGTAATTGTTTTCTAAGTCTTTTAAGTTTTAGTGCTCGTCTTTAACCATATTAGTGTATTATTAAAGACAAAAGCACTAAAATATATTAGTACAGGGTGATTATTTTAAATGGGAACTCATTTAAATGTGAATAATTTTGAGTAAAAGAGTGGGGAGACATGAAATTTACTTGTAACATTGTTTTGCCCATCTGTTGACACTCAATAATTTTACAAATTTGCATGTGCAGTGTATGCAGTAAATGAATGATAATTCAGCACCGAGGAGCATGTGTTCATAGTGAAGCATTGCCTCAAAACAGTCATGTGAATTTTTTGTTTGTTTGTTATTTGGTTTTTAGGAGCATTAGGAACTAAGGCCATATTGCTCTGGGATATGCGGTGGTCATTCCCTGACCTTTCTGCATCCTCTGTAGTTGGTGGTCATGGGCTCGAACCCCGGGTCTAATCAAGAAGCGTGCGCTAAGCATTGCTGCTCCTGCCCACCTGGCTACGGAGGCGCCGAATATTTTGTAAGCAGTCCCTAATTTTGTAAGATACCATTAAAATATACAATATTGAAGTTTGTGAAAATGTTTAGGGAGACTGGGAATTTAAATGTTGTGAGTTGTGTTTAGGAACTTTAACTAACCTTTAGGAGTTCTTCCTAACCTGTGCTAAAGACTGAGGAAGATTTAGCACAGGTTAGAGAGAGCCTGGCAGCAAGTCCATGTAAGTCACTAAGGAGGCTTGCGCAACAAAAAGGCATGACAAACTGTTATATGGTAGTTATTATACTGTAGTAGTGAGGAAATTAATAGCTTCCATAAAGTCCACGTTGCAACTTTTACTGTGAATGCTCCTGGGAAAGGTGGAAAATCCAGGAAAATTCAGCCATTACTGTGAATTGTTACTGGAAAAAGTGGATGAAGATCCTCAGATGTTAGACTGAACTTTTTTCTCTGATCAGGCCTGATGTCATATAACTGGGTATGTAAACTCTCAAAAACACTCATGGTATGTGAAAAATACCCACGTCAGCACATGAAACATCTTGCTGAGAGGGACAAGCAGCTCCTTGGCTTTCAGTAAGATTACACAAGTCTCACATAATGTGATGTTCCTCTTGTTTGGAAATTACATAATTTTAAAAGGAATATGGCCACCATACTCACCAGTTTTGTTGGTGTTAAACCTTGTTTTTTGTATGTGAGGATACAGGTAACCCCCGCTTCTGATAATTCGTTCTGGAAAAACAGAGCTCTAAGTGAATCCGTGCTAAGCGAGTGCCGCATTCCCATAAGGTAACATATGTATTTGTAAGTTGCAGTCGGTGCCATAGGATATTTCCTAATTAATAATGAACGGTAGTGAAAAGATGCACAAATGTCGGTCAAAATATTTAATATTCAAATATTTTTACATATAAAATATTCTGCATTCATCATCATCATCAGCCATTTTCAATCCACTGCAGGATGAAGGCCTCTCCAGCAACTTTCCAGTTCCTTCTGTTTTGAGCACTGGCCATCCATTTACTACCCACAAACTCATGAATTTCATCTATCCATCTCCGCCTTTGTCTTCCAGGTTTTCTTCTAGCTCCTCTTGGATACCATTCTGTTATTTTCTTAGTCCATCTGTCATCATGTCTTTGAGCTATGTGTCCTGCCCAAGACCATTTTAGTTCTTTAGTTTTAATAAGAATGTCCTTTACTTGAGTTTGCTGCCTAATCCATGTGTTTCTGTTCTTATCTAACAGTCTGATTCCCAATATAATTCGTTCCATTCTTCGCTGTGTAGTTCTCAGCTTCTCTTCCATTCTTTTTGGTGAGTGCCCAAGTTTCACTTCCATAAGTCATGGTGGGGAGTATACATTGGTTCATTATTTTATGTTTCAGACAAACTGGGATATTGCTCTACAGTATGTGACTATATTTCCTGAATGCTGTCCATCCAAAATTTATTCTTCTCTTGACTTCTAGCCATTTATCATTATTACAGCTAATAACTTGTTCCAGATAAGTATATGACTCCACCTTTTCAATTACTGCTCCTTCAATCATTATTTCCCTTTCCGTGGCATACTTGTTCATCATTACTTTTGTTTTAGCCATATTCATCTTTAGTCCAAAATCCTTACTAACTGTGCATAACTGATTAAGATTTTCCTCTAATTCTTTGGGATCGTGGCTTATGACCACAATGTCATCTGCAAATCGTAAATGGTTTAGGTACTCTCCTTCACATTGACTCCTTTCTGCTACCAGTCTAATCTTCTGAAAGGGCAGCAGTAAACAGCTTTGGAGATATTGTGTCTCCTTGTCGAACTCCTTTCTCGATTTTAAATTTGCTACTGTCTTTGTGTAGTCTAATAAAGGAGGTAGCACTCTCATATATTTTCTTCAAAATCATAATATATGGGGTATCTATGCCTTGTCTTTCCAGTGCCCTAAACATTGCCTTATGCTGTATGGAGTCAAATGCCTTTTCATTATCCACAAATGCCAGACATAATGGTGTTTTATATTCATTTGCTTTCTCCATTAGCTGTGATATTACGTGAAGGTGATCCATAGTTGAGAATCCTGTTCTAAAGCCAGATTGCACTTTCGGCTGATTCTCATCAAGTATTCTTTCTAATCTGTTAGTAATGACCCTTGTGAACAACTTGTAGATATGGGATAACAAGCTAATTGGTCTATAATTTCCAATTTCTGATTTATCTCCTTTGTTATGCAGCAAAACTATGATTGCATTATTTCACTGCTTAGGCATCACACCTTTTCTAATGCACTTTGTGAAGAGCCTTGCCAGTTTTTGTGTTGTCTCTTCCTCCCAATTTTAAGAACTCTACAGTAATTCATCTTCCCCTGGGGCTTTCTGATTCTTCATTTTCTTCAATGCATGTTCTACCTCATCAGGAAGAATATCGGGTATGTCGTATGTGTTGCTACTTTGCAATCCATCTTCCCCACTGCTGGCATCATTCCCTCGCTCCTTGTATAATTCTCTATAGTAGTCTTTTGCTATTTGAATTATGCCTTCTCTGCTGTTTATAAGTACACCATCGCTGTTCTTCAGTTTCAGTATCATTTGTCTTTCTGTATTAGTGCTCATGGCTGCTGATTTAAATCCTTTGTTTTTGCTTAATGCTTGTTCTACTTTTCTTGTGTGAAACCTTCTTATGTCCTCTCTGAGTCTCTTTCTAATGGCTTTGCATAACTCAGTATACTCAATTTTCTCCCTGTCAGTGTTTATCTTCCTCTTCATTTGTCGTCTTCGGTTCATCATGACAAGTGTTTCTTGACTAATTTTTTCTTCTTTGGATTTCTTTTTCCCTATAGGTTTCTTGGGCTTTATCACTTTCAGAAAGTTGTAATATTCCTCGTCGATATCTTGGTCCTGAGCAGTCTGCAGAAGCTCAAACTTGTTCTTAAGTTCCAGTACATATTGCTTTTTCTCCTCTTTTGTTATCTCAAAGACCTTTGTATTATTTACTGGAGTCATTGTTTTCCTTTCCTACATTTATATCAAGTGTACATCTTACCATTCTGTGATCACTTCCAACATTTACCTTATTCAGGACAGTAACATCATTCACAATATATCTTCTGTCAGTGAGGATGAAGTCGATTCCATTAGTTGTTAATCCATTTGAACTCTTCCATGTCCACTTTCTGTTCACCCTTTTCTTGAAAAAAGTGTTCATTAGTGACAGTCCTTGAGATTCTGCAAATTCCACAAGTCTTTCACCTCTTTCATTTCTTCCACTAATTCCAAAATTTCCTATAGTTCCCCTTTCTGCACTGTTTTGTCTTTTTCCAACCTTAGCATTGAAGTCCCCCATAATAATAGTGTAGTGGGTTTTCTGCTCATTTAGAAGACTCTCAATTTTGGTGTACATTTCTTCAACCTCTTCATCATCATGGCTCAATGTTGGTGCATAAATCATTATAATCTTTAGCTTGTACCGCTTAGAAATCTTGAGTATTAGTCTTGACACCCTTGGTAATGTACTTTTGAATTCCAAAATGTTGTTTTTTAAATCTTTACGGAGCAGAAACCCAACTCCACCTTCACTCCTTTCACTGTTTCCATTGGTGTACAGCAGATTTCCACTTGATAAACTCATAAGTGATTCATTTCTTCTTCTTGTTTCAGCCAAACCGATGATATTCCAATTCACATTTTCTAATTCCTTTTCCAGCTCTAATATCCTGTCTTCACCAATGAGTGATCTTACGTTATAACAGGCCAAGTTCAGTTTCTGTGCATGGCAGCCTGGTCGGACGCAGAGATTCTTAGCACCCTCTGCTTCCACTCTTATCCTCTTGTTGCTGTAAGAGGGAGAGTGAAAGCTTCTGGGACTGAGGGCCATTTGTTTTGTTGTGCTGTCATATGCTGGAGGGTTTGGTCTTTTTCTCTTCACGCTGACCAGGTGTCTTGAAGTGAACCACTCTACACGTACGTTGCCACCTAAGTGACGTAACAGGGCTTACCATCGAGAAGGTGTGCACGAGTGGATTTTAGGGAGGCAGGCCAACCGGACTTCTCCTAAATCTTCTGTAATAGAGAGATATTGGATCCATCGGTGTTTTAGGCTGAGTGTTTGATAACACACAGGATACCTGTTCCCCTCTAAGCCCCATTCTGCATTACATACGTATATAATTATGTGGTAACTACTTATGTATCAAAATTCGTTTGAATCTTGCAGCCATTGTTTTTGTATATAGTGGTAGGGAATTCAAATTTTTAATTGAGTTAGTTAGGTAGCTTTAACGTATAATTTATAGAGTAATACGCTTCACTGTTTCTATTAGATAACATAGTATTGACATTTAATTAATTTAATTTATTGATTTTATTAATTTAAAGTATCATGCCCCAAACTAGAGCAGCAAAGCAATGGGCACAAAGTGGCAGGAGTGCTGTGACTCGGGGGAGAACTGAGGGGGGGGGTGATTCTCCAATGCATCAGAGCCTAAAAAAATGAGCAACTTGTGAAATGTTTGCCGAACTCTCTGGAATGGAACATGATATTGCCATGGGGGGGATGTCTTTGTGTGTGCGCGATGTAAGGAGTGTAAGGAAATCAGGCAACAACTCAGTGTTGTTATGGGCCTATATGAGAGTTTCAAGGACAGGGTGGATGCCCTTGAAAGATCTAAATTGAGGGGCCCATCAGGCTCTCAGCTGTCCACATCAACGCCAGAGCTTGCACTTGGTCATCACGCAACACAGCGGCAACCCCAAGGCAGAATGCGCTGGTCCCACAGGAACTAGTAGTTGTTGGTGACTCTATTGTCAGGGAAATGGGAAACATGCTTTGTAAAAAGGATAGGTGGAACAGGACCAGGGTATGTGTGCCAGGGGCAAAGATTGATGACGTTGTAGAGCAGATATCATCTTTTAAGGGCACAAAAGGTGATATAGTTGTACACGTTGGCACTAATGATATTAGGAGTAGGAGACCGGCAGAATTACTTAACAAGTACAAGTCATTGTTGAACAAAAGCCGAGAATTAGGGTTGAATTTGAAAGTGTTTGCAATTCTGCCCAGACACGATAGAAGGGAGTATATGATGAGAGCCTTGACGATCAATTCGGCCCTGGAAAGAATATGCAAGGCTCAAGGGGTAGAATTTTTTTTAGCCTGGACTGTACTTGTTAACAGGAGAGACTGCTTCTATAGGGATGGGATACACTTAAATAGAAAGAGTGCAAGAATATTTGCTGATGCTATCGAGGCAGTGTTAGGTGGGTCGGAAAACTGATAGCTTGGGGGGATACAAGGACTAATAGTTTTAACAGTAGCCATAGGCAGAGGTGAAGGTGATTCTTGCACAACTTCTATTAGAATAAGTAGCGACCTGGAGCGTGGGGGTGTTGGGGGTTTCAGGGACGGATGGCAGTCATCCTGAAATAGGTGGGTATATGGGATGTGTTAGGGTAACTAGGAATAGGAGTAGGAGCATGTATTCTTGCATGTATACCAATGCTAGAAGTATAGTAAATAAATTTGATGAATTGGAAGTGTTGGTCAAGACATCAAAGGCGGATATTGTTGGGATAGCAGAGACGTGGTGTCACACAGACATAAAGAATGCTGAACTGGAATTTGGGGAGTACAATATGTACAGAAAGGATAGACAGGATAGAAAGGGAGGAGGTGTTATGCTGTTAATTAAGAAAAACATAAAATCAAAACAAGTGCATCCAGTTGATATAGATGAACAGTGCACTGTTGAGTCAGTTTGGTGTGACATAAGCACTGCGAAAGCAAAAATAAGAGTAGGAGTGTGTTATAGGCCTAATGACTCAAATGAGTACAGTGAACAATTGTACAGAGAAATAGAGTGGGCTAGTAAATCGGAATGTCTTATAATGGGGGATTTTAACTTCCCAGATATTGACTGGAACTTGTGGGTTGGTCACTCACACACTAGTCAGACTTTTGTGGATTTATTGGATGATTGTTTTTCTGCAGCAGCATGTTCGAGAGGCAACCAGAGAAAGTAATACTCTTGATCTGGTTATCAGCAGTGATCATTCGTGTATTAAGAGTTTGCAGATAAAGGAACCACTAGGTGGCAGTGATCACAGTGTACTGATGTGGGATTCACTTAAAGATTTAATTACCATCAGTGGTAAAGGAAAGGGTTTTTGCTTCCGTAAAGGTGATTACAGTGGTCTCCGACAGTTTTTAAATTCTGTACAGTGGGATGAACTGACGATGATACCAACAGTAAATTCTAAGTGGGAAGCATTCAAGGAATTAATCGTGGATGCTACTAAAAGTTTCATACTTATAAAGATAAAGAAATATTGTTCGAGGTTTAGGCCTAAATGGTTATCTAATGAACTAATGAGACTCATAACAGAGAAGAAAAATGCATGGGATGCATATAAATTTTCAAGCGACTCAGAATCATATGGCAGATATAAGCAGATATAAGTCTGTAATCAGGTCACAAAGGAGGTTAGGCAGGTGAAGGCAGATTACGAGAAATCCTTGGCAAAAGATGCTAAGAAAAAGAGCAAGGATTTCTTTACTTATATAAACCCTAAAAGGAAGGGGATGAATCTGATTGGTCCACTTGACATCGATGGGTCGAGTGTTGATGATCCTGCTCAGATAGCAAACAAACTGAATGAGTATTTTGCATCTACATTCACACATGAGGAATTATTAAGGTTTGAAAATGGCAGAAGATTATCAAATTGTAGCAGGATACTTAATG
Organism: Mastigoproctus giganteus; assembly: GCF_048544385.1. Classification (NCBI taxonomy): domain Eukaryota; kingdom Metazoa; phylum Arthropoda; class Arachnida; order Uropygi; family Thelyphonidae; genus Mastigoproctus; species Mastigoproctus giganteus. Next base: position 126,760,666 of record NC_143581.1, on the reverse strand, counting down.
ATTTTGTAATAACTGAAAGCAAAGTGGAGGAGAAATTGTTGAAATTAAACATAAGCAAAGCACCTGGGGTGGATGGGATCTATCCATTTATATTAAAGGAGGTGGCAAAGTAACTAAGCAAACCCTTAGCCATAATTATGAGAGCATCCTTGGACTCAAGGGAAGTTCCCACGGACTGAAGATGTGCAAATGTATCCCCAATTCACAAAGAGGGATCGAAGGGTGACACAAGTAAATACAGACCAGTTAGTTTAACTTCTGTTCCGGGTAAAATAATGGAGTCACTGGTTAAAGATGCATTGCAGGATCATCTAGACAAGACTTCAGCAATAATTCAGACACAGCATGGGTTTGTTAAGGGAAATTCTTGTCTGACAAATTTGATAGGATATTATGATGTGGTTACAAAGGAACTGGATGTAAAAAATAATTTTGATATCATATATTTGGATTTCAAGAAAGCTTTTGAGACTGTTGCGCATGGAAGACTATTGTACAAATTGGAGCAGAATGGTATTAAGGGTAAGTTGCTACAATGGATAAAAGGATGGTTAAGTGGGAGAAGACAGAGGGTGGTAATCAATGGGTGCTGCTCTTCGTGGACTAATGTTATTAATGGAGTCCCACAGGGTTCTGTGTTAGGTCCACTGTTGTTTTGTATATTTATCAATGATATTGATGAAGGTATATAAGGCTTAATGTTGAAGTTTGTAGATGATAGAAAGGTTGGCAGGGTTGTTAATGATAGTAATGGCAGTGTGCTACTGCAACAGGATCTAGATAATTTGGAAAGATGGGTTAAGAAGTGACAACTGAAGTTTAACCTTGATAAATGCAAAGTACTGCATATGGGTAGAAGTAACCCCAGAGAAACGTAACAACTGTGTGGTACTACGCTTATGGTGGTAGAGAGTGAAAAAGTCCTGGGAGTAATTGTGCAGTCAGATATGAATTTTTTCTGAGCAATGCAGACAGGCTGCCAGGGCAGGTCATGGGGTTTTGTCAATGATATATAGGAATTTTGCTAGCAGGGAGAAGGAGGTGATTGTCCCTCTGTATAAGGCAATGGTCAGGCCATGCCTTGAGTACTCGTACAGGTCTGGAGGCCTCATTTTAGGAAGGATGTAGATTTACTTGAGCATGTACAGAATTGATGTGCGGTAACAAGATTGGTGAGGGGAATGAAGGGATTCTCTTACCAAGAGAGGCTTAAGTTCTGCAAATTGCAGGGGCTGGAGACTAGGCACCTGCCTGGTGATCTGATTGAGGTGTATAAGGCCTTGAATTTGTTGAGCACGCTGAATTCTGATGGGATCTTTCCACTTGGGGGGGCATAAATTCAAATTAAGACCTAAGGGGGGGCATAAATTCAAATTAAGACCTAAATTAGGACCTAAGGGGGCATAAATTCAAATTAAGAAGAGATGTAGAATAGATGTGCAGAAATTTGCCTTTAGCCAGCATGATGTTAATTGCTGGAACAAACTTCCATCTGTCGTTGTGGAAGTTGATAATTTGAATAAATTTAAGGAGGAACTGGACAGGCATTTGGAGGAAATGGTGTGTTTTTTTTTGGCTGATGCTGCATAAGCTCATACACTTGCTTTCTTGCATCACATGCCACTACTACTACTACTACTATTATACTTAAAATTCCAATTAAAATTCCAATTTAATCATGAAAAATGTGTCGATTTTGGGTTGAACTTTGGCCCTCTTCCAAATAAACTAAAAGGGGTATTAATTTTAAATCCCCCGCAGCGTTACCACCCATCAGTAAAGTCAACTGATCCTTCCCCGCTTTGAAACCTGGCTTGTTAGGTGGCTCAGAAAACTGCTAGATTGGGGGGATACAAGGACTAATAGATTAACAGTAGTTACTGGCAGAGGTGAAAGTGATTCTTGCACTGCTTTTATTGGAATGAGCAGCAGCCTGGAAAATAAGATGCAGGATATTTCAGAGACTGCTGGGAATCATTGGGGTACAAGTGAACACATGGGTTGTGTTACGGTAGCTAAGAAAAAGAACAGGTGCATGTATACTTGCGTGTACACCAATGAGGGGAGTTTAGTAAATAAATTTGATGAATTTGAGGTATTGCTCAAAACATCAAAGGCAGATATTGTTGGGATATCAGAGATGTGGTGCCACACAGATATAAGGAATGCAGAACTGGAATTTGGGGAGTACAATGTCTACAGAAAGGATAGGAAGGGAGGAGGGGTTATGCTATTAGTTAAGAAATACATAAAATCCAAGGAAATGAAGCCAGTCGACATCACTGGACAGTGCAGTGTCGAGTCAGTTTGGTGTGACATAAGCATTGGGAGATCAAAATTGAGAGTAGGAGTGTGCTATAGGCCTAATGACTCTGATGAGTGTAATAAGAAACTGTACAGGGAAATAGAGTGGGCCAGTAAATCAGAGAGTCTTATAATGGGGGATTTTAATTTCCCAGATATTGACTGGAATTTGGGGGCTGGTCACTCACACACTAGCAAGGCTTTTGTGGATTTATTGGATGATTGTTTTCTACATCAGCATGTTCGGGAGGCAACTAGAGGGAGTAATACTCTTGATTTGATTATCAGTAGTGATTCTTCATGCATTAAGAATCTGCAGATAAAGGAACCACTAGGTGGCAGTGATCACAGCGTGCTGAAGTGGGATTTAATCAAAGAGGTAACTACCATTAGGAGTCAAGGGAAGGGTTATTGCTTTCGTAAAGGCGACTACGATGGACTGAGACAGTATTTAAATTCTATACAGTGGAACAACTGATGATGTTACCAACAGCAAATTAAAAATGGGAAGCATTCAAAGAACTTATCGTGGAAGCTACTAGGCTTTACATACCAACTATGAAATATTGTTTAAAGTTCAGGCCTAAATGGATGTTAAATGAATTTATGAGACATATGGCAGAGAAGAAAAATACATGGGATACATACAAATTAACATTTGACACAGAAGAAAAATACATTTGATACATACAAATTAACATTTGACACAGAAGCCTATGATAGATACAAGTTGATCTGTAACCAAGTTACAAAGGAGGTTAGGCAGGTGAAAGCAGATTACGAGAAATCTTTGGCAAGGGATGTAAAGAAAAACAGCAAAGAGTTCTTTACTTATGTAAACTGTAGAAGGAAAGGGATGAATCAGATCGGTCCACTTGATATTGATGGGTCAACTGTTGATGATCCTACTCAGGTAGCTAACAAACTAAATGAAAATTTTGTATCGACATTCACACATGAGGAGTTATTCAGTGAGTGGAATGCCAGAGGTGTATTCAACTCTGGCTGTAAGCTAGAGAATCTTGTAATAACTGAGAGTAAAGTGGAGCAGAAATTGTTGAAGATAAACACAAGAAAGGCACCTGGGGTGTATGGGATCTATCCAGTTATATTAAAGGAGGCAGCAAAGGAAGTAAGCAAACCCTTAGCCATAAATATGAGAGCTTCCTTGGACTCAGGGGAGGTACCCATGGACTGGAGATGTGCAAATGTGACCCCAATTCACAAAGGAGGATCAAAGACTGAAACAAGTAATTATAGACCTGTGAGTTTATCTTCTCTTCCCGGAAAATTAATGGAGGCACTGTTTAAAGAAGCATGCAGGGTCATCTAGACACGACTTCAGTTATAGCTCGGATACAGCATGGTTTTGTTAAGGGGGAAGTCTTGCCTGACCAATTTGATTGGATACTATGATGCAGTCACAAAAGAACTGGATGCAGGGAATAACTTTGATATTATATACTTGGATCTTAGAAAGGCTTTAGATACTGTTGCAAATGGAAGACTGCTGCACAAATTGGAGCAGTGTGGCATTGGAGGCAAATTGCTGCTATGGATAAAGGGATGATTGAGGGGGAGGACAGAGAGTGGTAATCAATGGACACTGCTCATCGTGGACTAATGTTATTAGTGGAGTCCCTCAGGGTTCAGTATTGGATCCATTATTGTTTTCTGTATTTATAAATGATATTGATGATGGTATATCAAGCTTAATGTCCAAGTTTGCAGAAGATACGAAGGTCGGCAGGGTTGTCAAGGACACTACTGACATTATGCTGCTGCAACAGGATCTGGAAAGGTTGAGCAGAAGGGCTGAGAGGTGGCAAATGAAGTTTAACATTGATAAATGTAAAGTACTGCATACGGGAAACAGCAACCCCAGAGCAATGTATCAACTCTGGGGTACTGCACTGACAGTAGTAGAGAATGAAAGGGACCTGGGGGTGGTTGTGCAGGCAGATATGAAGTTCTCTGAGCAGTGCAGACGGGCTGCAAGAGTAGCTCATGGTGTATTGTCAATGATATATAGGAATTTTTCTAGCAGGGATAAGGAGGTGATTATTCCCTTGTATAAGGCAGCAGTCAGGCCACACCTAGAGTACTGTATACAGGCCTGGAGGCCTCATTTCAAGAAGGATGTAGAGCTGCTGGAACAAGTACAGAGAAGGGCAACAAGATTAGTGAATGGAACAAAGGGGTGCTCTTATGAAGAAAGGCTTAAGTTTTGCAAATTACAGTGTCTGGAGACTAGGCACCAGCGAGGTGATCTGATAGAGGTGTATAAAGCCTTGAATGGTTTGAGCATGCTCAATGCTGATGGGATTCTTTCTCTTGCTCAGAATAATCACCTGAGAGGGCATAAATTCAAATTGAGGAAAGACAGATACAGGATAGACGTGCGGAAATTTGCCTTTAGCCAGCGGGTGGTTGGTTGGTGGAACAGACTTCCATCCCTTGTTGTGGAAGTTGATAGCCTAAATAAGTTTAAGGCCCAGCTGGACATGTATTTCTAACGAACAGAGGGGTGAAGTGGAAGTGGTTATTTTATTATTTTATTTTTGTTTTTGGCTGATGCTGCATAAGCTTGCTTTCTTGCATCAAATGCCTCTACTAATGCTAATGCAATTTTTTCTTTCAATATGAAACTTCTTTTAGGCATTCGATGAAGTCCTGCTTCATCTATGTTTAAAACTTGTTGGGAGTATAACACATAATACTCCTCTTCAATAATTTTAACAAGTTCTTTTTTGAAAGTTTCGGCTCCTAGATCTGCACTTGCGGCTTCTCCCTGGATTTTAAAGCTATTCAACCAGCCCTTACCAGTTTTAAATGGTTCCACATTTTTTTTTTTTATTTTAGGTGAGTTTTCTTCAGATAATCATATTGACTAATCTCTCTCTCTCTTTTATAATATTTAACTTAACTGTATTCTGCATTGGATATTATCTTCAATAAAATTAGTTAAAATCTTTCCATTTCAATCCTAATAGTCAGCCTAGCCCTAATTGCTTGCAGTGGAACAGCTATCTTTCCCACTGCTAAAATTAATTCTTTATTTTTTTATAATTGTTTTTACAGTGAAACTTGCAAGTCTTAAATTATGGCACACATCCACATGTCTTGACCGGAATCGAATCACTTCAAAACATCTAATTTAATTTTCAAATTCAGTCTTTTTCTTACATTTATAGTCTTTGTACTGCGCCCAGACGTTGTTGCTTTTTCATTCTTATCAGCCATTATTTACTTTTCAAAAACTGCGTTGGTTGCATTAATTAGGATACAATGTTCAAGTAAACTGTCCGTTACACACGATGTCTAATACTGTACTGAGTGATGACTAGACTTTGGATAAATGCATATAACGCAAATATTATAAGCAATATACTTGATCATATTTTAAAATGTTGATCTCGGAACTACGTAACAAGTCACTGTACTGCAATTAATTTAGCGTGCGAGAATATTTCTCAAGTTGGCGTGGGAAACGTTTTAATGCTGTTTTGGTATTCATTTTCAAGATATCAACTCTATCAAATGAAACGATTTGATTAAATATGCCAAAGATGCAATCTGTAAAAGAGCATTATAGTGATCTGTGACAGCATTATAGTCAGATGCGGGTTATAATATAAGAACAGCGTTATAGCGAATCAGCGTAAAGCGAACCGCATTATATCAGGCAATGCATAACTCAGTAACTCACTGCACTCTGGAAGAAATTCAAGGAAATCCTATCCAATGTCGATGAAATAATGTAATGAATGATATCCAGATTGATAGGCTTCATTTCCAACCTCACTATGATATGATACAGGCATTGTTTTCAAACATGGACTGTCATGTTCAGTTATGTTCAGTTACGTTATAATCACAGCATTAATAATTTTCAATTTTGTTTTTTGTGCCACATGAAGTAACATCTTTATTCTTTAGCATTCTCGTTAGTCAAAATTATTCTCATTTGAGAATCAATAAATTCACCCAATTTTATCATGGCATTTTTTTTTAAATAGAGCTTTTTGAATTTCCATTTCACTTTAGAAAATAAACAGAACAAATCAAAAGTGATATATGGTTAATGTCAGTTATTATGAGCATTCTTATTAAGAGTAATATAATATGAAGGATTGTATTAAGAGTAATAAGAAGGATACCATAATGAGTTTTATTTAATGTACTGACAACTTATAGGGAAATTCTGTGGTGTTTGTAGTGATAGTGTAATATTCTTGGCTGTCAGAAACACTTCACCAAAATTTTTAATGAATCTTATTGCTTCTCTTATTTTTCCAAAAACTTTTAGTAATCATAATGAACTTTTCCACTAACAGCATTTGTTATCATTGAAAATGAACTGAACCAATCTGTAAGATTCAAGAATTACTTTTGTAATGTATATGTTGTTTAAGGTATTAAGAAATAGATTCATATTTACTGTTTTTTTATCAAAATGTATTATAAGGATAATACATTAAGGTTAAATGTATTATCCTTATAATATAGCTGTTTGCCCACAATGTTTCAAAACTTTAGCTATATTGAAAGCTTTAATCACTATCCTAAGTAACAGTATAGTTCTGTCTTGCATCATTTGTTGCATAATGTTTGATACTGTGTGCGATTGCTAGAGTCGCACAATAGAAGAGGGATAAAGAAGAGTTCTCATTAGAGAGTACTTTGGAATTTTATATTTTCATGTTTTTTGGTTTGTTGTGCTGGAGTAATTCAAATGTTATAAAAAAAGCCATGAATTCAAATTGAAAAAGGATATAAAGTGATACAGTTGGAGAAGGGCATTGTGTGGTGGTTTTCCATGGAATCTAGATTTCTATAATGACCACCCTTTATAGTCATTATAGATGCTATTATCTATAGCTTCTGTAATGACCTGTAGCTTCTGTTTCTCTAGAATTAATTAAATCACTATACATAATTTAACATTTTGGGAACTTTGTTGGAACCCATCCTCAGACCATACATAGGCTATTTTTTAAGGAGAGAAAGAAAGAAGAATAAACCAAATTACTATTATATTAAAATTGATGTTACATATCCAAAACTTCTAGTGGATAATTACTATATACAATTATAATAATAATACAATATTAAATAATACAATATTATGTATTATTTATTACATTATATATATTATTAAGAGTTACTTATTCTATTCAAATTAAGCAGTATAATTACCAGGATAAATAAAATAAATTGAATAATTGAAATTAAAGTTAATCAGAATTTTTTACTTGTTGCCATCCCCACCTGCTTCCCGAATATCTCAATTCTGACTGTACATTCTGGCAAGACGTGCCATCAACAGTTTATTTATACATGAAGTTAATAATCAATTGCAGGGTGCCATGTAGGATATCCTGGTTCCAGTGATTTTTTATGAATTGTAGTCTTGAGGTGGATGGACCCAACTTTGTCCTCAGATCATCTGTGGGTTGTTGTGCTGCCTATTTCAAGTGGTGGTGGTGGGGAGGGGGGGGGTTGAGATTAGGCTGTTCTTCCAGTGTTTAGAATTTTCTTTCTTGTTAGCATTAGCATTAGTATATAGGCATATGATGCAAGAAAACAAGCTTATTCAACATCAGCCAAAAAAATAAAAAATAAATAAATAAATAAAATATATTCAAATATTGTTGGTTAAATTCAACCCCTTGTTTTCTGTTTATAGAAATGGCCCCAAACAGTTTTATAAAGAATACTTCCTTAAATTTTCCTTTGTTCCCCTGGTGGTCTGGAAAGGACTCTAGGATTATTGAACTGCTGATGTCCCTACATTCGAATGCATGCAGTGCTGCATTGTTGTGCTGGCCTCTGGCTACCCAAAAGCAGCAGCAGCATTCACCTGGACAGCTGCTTCTGAGCATACTTGTCTTTCTCATGGTAAAGTACTACCAGAAGAGAGTACTTGACCACAAGAAGGTGGGCCAGTTCTGCTGTAATACACTGACTGTCTCATTAGGAGGGGGGGTGTAATACCTGTATTGAGGACAGCCCCCTTGGTGGCCCAAGCCAGGGAGAGAAGAAAAGAGAGGGGGAGGGAGGGAATATAGGGACTCATCAAATAACCCCATCTGTACAGAATTATCCAAGGAATTAAGTTACTTCAAAATACAGAAAGGACTCAGTGTAAAGTGTTTCCTGTCTGGTAGCATCAGAGGATTTCCTAAATCTGTATTGTAATGATGGAATACAAACTCTGTGAAGGGCAGATAAGGTGCGGTGTGGTGTGGCTTGTATAATACAGAGTTAGGTTATGTTACTATGTTGTTTATCTGGCCACTTTGCCTCCTGGAACGTGGAACACCATCAGCCTCTGGTTTCCATCCTGTGCCCAGGAAGTGGGCAGTAAGTAGGGTCTCTGAGTAGCTCTGGTGGGGCAAACCCTGGCATCACCTAAGCTTACTTACCAGGAAGGTCTCTGAAAAAAATAAAATAAATAAAATAAGTTTCTGCTGGAAAGTGGTGTAGCAGTGACAGTATAAGTATGGAATATAGTTGAAGGCAATGGTGTTGGATGGTAGGTGGTAGGAAGACTCCAGGAGAAAAAAAAAAAAAAAAACTGCTTCCTATTTCACCTATCCATTCTTTCTAAACATTTGTGTAGTTCTTCCTTGAATTTATTTAAGCTATCAACTTCCACAATAACAGATCGAAGTTTGTTCCAGCAATAAACCACTGGCTGGTTAAAGGCAGATTTCTGCACATTTATTCTGCAATGGTCTTTCCTCAATTTGAATTTATGCCCTCTTAAATCCACCAAATACGGAGGATGCGGAAAGGTCAAGGGAATGACCACCGCATATTCCCGGAGCAATATGGCCTTAGTTGCTAATGTTCCTAAAAACCAAACAACAACAACAACAGCCCTCTTAAATGCATAATTTGAGAAAGAGAAAGAATCCCATTAGCATTAAGCTTGCTCAAACTATTCAAAGACTTAAACACCTCATCAGATCACCTTGCAGATCCCTAGTCTCCAGACACTGCAGTTTGCAGAACTGAAGCCTTTCTTGGTAAGTGCACTACTTTGATCTTCTCATTAATCTTTAGCATTAGCATTAGTAGAGGCATTTGATGCAAGAAAGCAAGCTTATGCAGCATCAGCCAAAAAAAAAAGTAAAATAAATAAATAAAAAATAACCACTTCCACTTCACCCCTCTGTTCGTTCGAAATACCTGTCCAGCTGAGCTTTAAACTTATTTAGGCTATCAACTTCCACGACAAGGGATGGAAGTCTGTTCCACCTACCAACCACCCGCTGGCTAAAGGCAAATTTCTGCACATCTATCCTACATCTGTCTTTCCTCAATTTGAACTTATGCCCTCTCAGGTGATTATTCTGAGCAAGAGGAAGAATCCCATCAGCATTGAGCATGCTCAAACCATTCAAGGCTTTGTACACCTCTATCAGATCACCTCGCTGGTGCCTAGTCTCCAGATACTGTAATTCGCAAAACTTAAGCCTTTCTTCGTAAGAGCACCCCTTTGTTCCATTCACTAATCTTGTTGCTCTTCTCTGTACTCGTTCCAGCAGCTCTACATCCTTCTTGAAATGAGGCCTCCAGGCCTGTATACAGTACTCTAGGTGTGGCCTGACCATTGCCTTATACAAGGGAATAATCACCTCCTTATCCCTGCTAGAAAAATTCCTATATATCATTGACAATACACCATGAGCTACTCTTGCAGCCCGTCTGCACTGCTCAGAGAACTTCATATCTGCCTGCACAACCACCCCCAGGTCCCTTTCATTCTCTACCACTGTCAGTGTAGTACCACAGAGTTGATACGTTGCTCTGGGGTTGCTGTTTCCCATATGTAGTACTTTACATTTGTCAATGTTAAACTTCATTTGCCACCTCTCAGCCCATCTGCTCAACCTTTCCAGATCCTGTTGCAGCAGCATAGTGTCAGTAGTGTCCTTGACAACCCTGCCAACCTTCGTATCATCTGCAAACTTGGACATTAAGCTTGATATACCATCATCAATATCATTTATAAATACAGAGAACAATAAAGGACCCAATACTGAACCCTGAGGGACTCCACTAATAACATTAGTCCACGATGAGCAGTGTTCATTGACTACCACTCTCTGTCTTCTCCCCCTCAACCACCCCTTTATCCATAGCAGCAATTTGCCTCCAATGCCACACTGCTCCAATTTGTGCAGCAGTCTTCCATGTGCAACAGTATCAAAAGCCTTTCTAAGATCCAAGTATATAATATCAAAGTTATTCCCTGCATCCAGTTCTTTTGTGACTGCATCATAGTATCCAATCAAATTGGTCAGGCAAGACTTCCCCTTAACAAAACCATGCTGTGTCCGAGCTATAACTGAAGTCTTGTCTAGATGATCCTGCAGTGCTTCTTTAACCAGTGCCTCCATTAATTTTCCGGGAACAGAAGTTAAACTCACAGGTCTATAATTACTTGTGTCAGCCTTTGATCCTCCCTTGTGAATTGGGGTCACATTTGCACATCTCCAGTCCATGGGTACCTCCCCTGACTCCAATGAAGTTCTCATAATTATGGCTAAGGGTTTGCTTACTTCCTTTGCTGCCTCCTTTAATATAACTGGATAGATCCCATCCACCCCAGGTGCCTTTCTTGTGTTTATCTTCAACAATTTCTCCTCCACTTTACTCTCAGTTATTACAAGATTCTCTAGCTTACTGCTAGAGTTGAATACACCTCTGGCATCCCCCTCGCCGAATAACTCCTCATGTGTGAATGTCGATGCAAAATATTCATTTAGTTTGTTAGCTACCTGAGCAGGGTCATCGACAGTTGATCCATCGATATCAAGTGGACCAATCTGATTCATCCCCTTCCTTCTAGAGTTTACATAAGTAAAGAACTCTTTGCTGTTTTTCTTCGCATCCCTTGCCAAGGATCTCTCGTAATCTGCCTTCGCCTGCCTAACCTCCTTTGTAACTTGGTTACAGATTAACTTGTATCTATCATAGGCTTCTGTGTCACGTGTTAATTTGTATGTATCCCATGCATTTTTCTTCTCTGCCATATGCTTCATTAGTTCGTCTGACATCCATTTAGGCCTAAACCTTGAACAATATTTCTTAGTTGGTATGTAAAGCCTAGTAGCTTGCAAGATAAGTTCTTTGAATGCTTCCCATTTTGAATTTGCTGTTGGTAACATCATCAGTTGATCCCACTGTATAGAATTTAAATACTGTCTCAGTCCATCGTAGTCGCCTTTACGAAAGCAATACCCCTTCCCTTTACCCCTAATGGTAGTTACCTCTTTGAGTAACTCCCACTTCAGAACACTTGTTTCCTTTCTCTGTACCCATTCCAACAGCTCTATATTCTTCCTAAAATGAGGCCTACAGACCTGTATTGCAGTACTGAAGTTGTGGCCTGTCCACTTATACAAGGGGATAATCACCTCCTTATTCCAGCTAGCAAAATTTCTCTGTGTCATTGACAAAACCCTGGGGGCTCACATCTGGTGAGTATGGGCTTGGCACACCCAGGGTCCTGAGCAGGAAATTCTTTTTTTTTTTTGTCTGTTGCAGCATAAGCGTCAGGCTTCCTTGCACCATATAGCCAATAATAATAATAATAACCCTAATAGCTATCCTTCAGCCTCTGCACTGCTCAGAGAACTTCATATCTGGTTGCACCATTTCCAACACGTCTTTTTCATTCTCCAGTACCTTTCATTTTCCTCTTGTACCACACAGTTAATCTGGTACATTACTCTGGGGTTGCTGCTACTTAGTGCTTTTTTTGGGACAGTACGCAATGGTGTGGCGTACTGGCACCTTTAGTAACAGTGGCTTGTGACATTTGGATACAGCACACTTCAAAATTTGTAATATTCTGTAAATTTTTTCACATGTTTACTTGTTATTCAAATAAGCTTAAAGTTATTTAACTAAATTTGCATTTTTCACTGTCTATTGTTAAGATATTTTCTATATAAAACTTTTTAACCATTTTTAGAATTCGAAATTACTCATTCAGACTTCCGTTTAACGAACTTCTTTTATAGCAAATTTTTTTTAAATTCCCCTTGGAAATTACATTCAAAATAGTTTCTGTTGAGAAAAGAAAATTTTAATATAACGGACAGCTTAGGAGAGACTAAACTGGGTATGCACTGTTTGCACTTCTGGCCTTCAGGCAATTTAGGAAATAGTGCTGCTGCTAAGAAGCAAGCAAGAGTTGAGAGGGTTAAAGGGATTACCATTCTACAACTTAGGGGTACCTGGTAAAACCTATCTGACCACCTGTCCCACATACGGAGAAGTAGCGCTGGTCAACAGTGAAAAGATCAAGGGGTATTCTTAATGGGCCCACGTTCTACTGAAGTAGTGTTCAGCCTTTTCCTGTAAAGGGGCTATATTAAAAGTTAGATTTCTTTCAGGGCGGCACTGAGTGATTCAAGAAAAATTAGTGCTGTTGAGAAATTTATTGTAAATTAGTAATACCGGTTTATTTTATTAAACTATTAATTTTGTTTTTTGTTTTTTGCTTTATTATTTCAATGCAAGGTTGGTGTAAACTACTAAAAATTTATATTATGAATATGCCCAACCCCAGAGGCCTATTTGAAAAATTAGTGTGTTCATTTTCCCTATTTTGTTGCATGTAAAAGGAAGTTTCTGTTTTTTTATTTTCAGGCTATATATAAAAAGTGCAAATTCCCAATACTTTTATGTGCAACAAATCTATGTCACTAATTTATTTTTTAGAATTTATTAAAATTATAAAAATATGACTTTCTTTTGTTTTTCAGAAAAATACCTTACAAAAAAATGTCTTTAAATGCTCACTTTAGAAAATTTACAACCTGAGAGGATCACTTTTTGAGATGAATATAAGGTGAATAAATAAAAAATAATGATACACTTAAAATTTTATTAAGTACGATACACGATTACATTTACTAAAAAAAAAACAGGTAAAGTGCAGCCATTATCAACCCACTGCAGGATGGAAGCCTCCTTAACAATTCATGCTGAGGGAAATGGACCATAATCTGCCACGCTTTTTAATGATAAAATTTTTTTGATAATTAGCAAAATTTAAAATGCTGTTTTAATTCACTCTCCGCATGGGCCATAGATTGGACACCACTGTGAATCAGCTGTAAGCGCCCTGTTCGAGAATTATAAGTAAGTGATTTACCCCTACAAATAATCATCTGTTGTTTCGCAGAAGTGTGTTATCCACGTTTTTCCATAAATTTTCCCTATCTCTGTTTACATGGTCACAGTAGCTGAATATCCACAATGACATGTTGGTAAGTTAAAAAAAAAAAAAAAAGAAAAGAAAAGAAAAAATTCAAATTTAAGGACTAGTGACAATATCGATGACAAGACAAGGAAAATGAGGACAACAAAGGTATTAAACCTTCAAACATGAAATGTTGGCATTTGGTGAGAATGAAGTTAGAAAATTGTCAATTAGGCTTAAGTTAAATGAAAGAGATACAATTCACGAATTTCAAGAATACCTAATCGAAAAGACGGTTTTGGAAAAATTGAAGAGCATTTGATAAATGCTCTGAGTATGATATCAATTTCATCAAATGAATGTGAATGAGGATTTTCTCAAATGAATCTAATCGTCAGCCCAACCAGAGCTTCGTTGATGACAAAAAAAAATTTCTTCATTACTATTTCTTTAAATTGTAGGCCCACCGGTGACACACTTCGATCCAGCAAATATGTTGATTCATGGCTGCTTCAGAAATGTCATTCAGCAATAGACACAAACAAGATAAGAAGTCGGCATAGCGTGTTGGATGACAACTCAATAAAAAGTTGGAATATTCTATAAAAACTTTATTATGAAATTATTTTTACTTATTATTTTTTACTTATTACTTATTTTTTTTTATCTTTCTATACATTAAAATAATTTTCCTCCTAGTGATATTTATTCAGCCAATGGGAAAAGAGAGATATGGGTTATGTGGTAATACACAACAAATATTAAAATACATAACAGAAGCTTGTTTTACTGTGGTAAAACAAACTTCTGTTTAAGTGTGTTCATACTAGATAAACCTCATATATGCACTTTGTTTATTCAACATGACCATGTGGTACCATTATTCATTTCCATATGTAATGTATTTATATATTCATAGCTAAGGAAGAGACACACACACACACACACACAGTGTCTTAACAGAAGTGTCGCTTCTGTTAAGTATTTTATTTAATTTTATCAAAAGAAGCAAGTGCAGCCCCCTAGTATACTTGAATAATAAATTTATGCTTTGTAAACTGTGTGTTAATAACTTAATTTGTTGTTCTTATTCCAAAAACATTACTACTAAAGTAACAATATCAGGAAATAATTTTTTAGGGTACTATACTTTTTATGTCCTTTTAATTTTTAATTTTTAATTTTTCCTGATATCAAAGAATGAGTACCGGCACCTATACTTTTACGAAAAAAGCACTGCTGCTACCCATATGCAATACTTTGCATTTGTCAATGTTAAACATATGCCACTTCTCAGCCCATCTGTCTAACTTTTCTAGATCCTGTTGCAGTAGCATATTGTCATTAACAACCCTGACAACCTTTGTATCATCTGCAAATAATGTCTATTGATTGCCACTCTCTGGCTTCTCCCACTCACCATCCCTTTATCCATAGCAGCAACTTCCCTTTAATGCCACACAGCTTCAATTTCTACAGCAGTTTTTTGTGTGCAATAGTATCAAAATCTTACCTGAAATGCAAGCATATGGTATCAGAATTATTTTTTACATCCAGTTCCTTTGTGACCACATAATAGTATCCAAACAAATTGATCAGACAAGATTTCTCCTTAACAAACCAATTCTGTGTCTGAACTATAACTGCAGTCTTGTTTAGATGTTACTGCATTACTTCTTTAACCAGTAACTCCATTATTTATCCCCGGAACAGAAGTTAAACTAACAGGTCTGTGGTGCCTCCGTAGCCAGATGGGCAGGAGCAGCAGTGCATGGCACATGCTTCTTGATTAGACCAGGGTTCAAGCCTGTGACCACCAAATACGGAGGATGCGGAAAGGTCAGGGAATGACCACCGCATATCCCCAGAGCAATATGGCCTTAGTTGCTAATGCTACTAAAAACCAAATAACAAACAAACAACAACAACAGGTCTTTAATACTGATTTCACCTTTTGATTCCTTCTTTGTGAATTGGGGTTACATTCGCATTTCTACAGTCTGTGGGAGGTCCCCTGAATCCAAGGATGCTCTCATAATTATGGCTAAAGGTTTGCTTACTTCCTTACGTCTATAGTCTGTGGGAGCTCCCCTGAATCCAAGTATGCTCTCATAATTATGGCTAAACGTTTGCTTGCTTCTCTTGATATAATTAGATCGATCTCATCCCCGCCTCCAAGTGCCTTTCTTATGTTTCACTTCATCAATTTCTCTTCCACTTTCCTCACATTTATTAGTGTTAGCAATGGCCACATGGTTCAAGGAAGCCTATGGCTTATTCTGCACCAGACAAAAAATAAAATATATAAATTAATTAAAAAATAAATAAATAAAATTAAATTAAAAGTTAAAAATTACAAAATCATTTAGCTCACTGTTAGAGTTTAGGCATCCCTAAACTCTAACAAACTCTAAACTCTACAGTTCTGGCATCCCCATCCCTAAAGAATTGCTCATATGTGAATGTAAATGCGGAATACTCATTCAGCTTGTCAGCTACCTGAGCAGGATCATCAACAGGAACATCAAATACAAGTGGGCTAATCTGATTCATCCTCTTCCTTCTAGAGTTTACATAAGTAAAGAGGTTGCTGCATTTTTTCTTTGCATCCTTTGCCAAAGGTTTCTAGTAATTAACATTAGCGTTAGTAGAGGCATATGATGCAAGAAAGCAAGCTTATGCAGCATCACCCAAAAAAAAAAAAAAAACCCCTTCCACTTCACCCCTCCGTTCGTTCGAAATACCTGTCCAGCTGAGCCTTAAATCTATTTAGGCTATCAACTTCCACAACAAGAGATGGAAGTCTGTTCCACCAACCAACTACCCGCTGGCTAAAGGCAAACTTACGCACATCTATCCTACCTCTCTCTTTCCTCAATTTGAATTTATGCCTTCTCAGGTGATTATTCTGAGCAAGAGGTAGTATCCCATCAGCATTGAGCATACTCAAACCATTCAAAGCTTTGTACACCTCTATCAGATCACCTCGTTGGTGCCTAGTCTCCAGACACTGTAATTGCAAAACTTAAGCCTTTCTTCGTACAAGCAACCCTTCGCTCTGTTCACCAACCCTGCTGCCCCTCTCTGTACTCGCTCCAGCAGCTCCACATCCTTCTTGAAATGAGGCCTCCAGACCTGTAGACAGTACTCAAGGTGCGGCCTGACCATTGCCTTATACACGGGAACAATCACCTCCCCATCCCTGCCAGAAAAACTCCTGTATATCATTGATAAAACACCATGAGCTACTCTTGCACCCGTCTGCACTGCTCAGAGAACTTCATATCTGCCTGCACAATTACCCCCAGGTCCTTTTAATTCTCTACCACTGTCAGTGTAGTACCACAAAGTTGATACGTTGCTCTGGGGGTTGCTGTTTCCCACATGTAGTACTTTACATTTGTCAATGTTAAACTTCATTTGCCACATCTCAGCCCATCTGCTCAACTTTCCAGATCCTGTTGCAGCAGCATAGCATCAGTAGCGTCCCTAACAACCCTGCCAACCTTTGTATTGTCTGCAAACTTGGACATTAAGCTTGATATTTCCATCATCAATATTATTTATAAATACAGAAAACAACAATGGACCCAACACTGAATCCTGAGGGACTCCACTAATAACATTAGTCCACGATGAGCAGTGTCCATTAATTACCACTCTCTGTCTTCTGCCACTCACCATCCCTTTATCCATAGCAACAATTTGCCACCAATGCCACACTGCTCCAATCTGTGCAGCAGTCTTCCATGTGCAACAGTATCAAAAGCCTTTCTAAAATCCAAATATATAATTTCAAAGTTATTCTTGCATCCAATTCTTTTGTGACTACATCATAGTATCCAATCAACTTGGTCAGGCAAGATCCTCCCTTAACAAAACCATGCTGTGTCTGAGCTACAACCGAATTCTTGTCAAGACGATCCTGCAGTGCTTCTTTAACTAGTGCTTCCATTAATTTTCCTGGAACAGAAGTTAAACTCACAGGTCCATAATTACTTGTGTCAGCCTTTGATCCTCCTTTGCGATCTGGGGCCACATTTGCACATCTCCAGTCTGTGGGTACCTCCCCCGAGTCCAAGAAAGCTCTCATAATTATGGCTAACGGATTGCTTACTTCCTTTGCTGCCTCCTTTAATATAACTGGATAGATCCCATCTGCTCCAGGTGCCTTTCTTGTATTTATCTTCAACAATTTCTCCTCCACTTTACTCTCAGTTATTACAAGATCATCTAACTCACTGCCAGTGTTTACTTCATCTATGGCACTCCCCCTCCTGAACAACTCCTCAAGTGTGAATGTAGATGCAAAACGTTGATTTAGTCTGCCAGCCACCTGAGCAGGATTATGAAAAGTTGAACCATCGATATCAAGTGGACCAATCCGATTCATCCCCCTCCCCCTAGAGTTCACATAAGCAGAGAGCTCCTTGCTGCTCCTCTCTGCATTCCCTGCCAAAGACCTCTCATAATCCGGCTTTGCTCGTCCAACCTCCCCTGTAACTTGGCCACAGATCAACTTATATCTATCACAGGCCCCTGCATCACATGCCAATCCATATGCATCCCATGCATCCTTCTTCTCTGCCACCTGTCTCATTAGTTCATCTGACATCCATTTAGGCCTGAATCTTGAACAATATTTCTTAGTTGGTATGTAAAGCCTAGTAGCTTCCAAGATAGGTTCTTTGAATGCTTCCCATTTTTAGTTTGCTGTTGGTAACATCATCAGTTGGTCCCACTGTATAGTAAATACTGTCTCAGACCACTGTAGTCGCCTTTACGAAAGCAATAACCCTTCCCTTACCCCTGATGGTAGTTACCTCCTTGAGTAAATCCCACTTCAGCACACTGTGATCACTGCCACCTAGTGGTTCCTGTATCTGCAGATTCTTAATGCATGAAGAATCACTACTGATAATCAAATCAAGAGTATTACTCCCTCTAGTTGCCTCCCGAACATGCTGATTTAGAAAACAATCATCCAATAAATCCACAAAAGCCTTGCTAGTGTGAGTGACCAACCCACAAATTCCAGTCAATATCTGGGAAATTAAAATCCCCCATTATAAGACTCTCTGATTTACTGGCCCACTCTATTTTCCTGTACAGTTTTTTATTATACTCATCAGAGTCATTAGGCATATAGCACATTCCTACTCTCAATTTTGATCTCCCAATGCTTATGTCACACCAAACTGACTCGACACTGCACTGTCCAGCGATATCGACTGGCTTCACTTCCTTGGATTTTATGTTTTTCTTAACTAATAGCATAACCCCTCCTCTCTTCCTATCCTGTCTATCCTTTCTGTATCCTGTATTCTGTATCCTTCCTATCCTGTCTATCCTTTCTGTATCCTGTATTCTGTATCCTTCCTAACCGGTCTATCCTTTCTGTATCCTGTATTCTGTATCCTTCCTATCCTGTCTATCCTCATTGTACTCCCCAAATTCCAGTTCTGCATTACTTATATCTGTGTGACACCACGTCTCTGATACTCTAACAATATCTGCCTTTGATGCTTTGAGCAATACCTCAAATTCATCAAATTTATTTACCAAACTCCTAGCATTGGTGTACATGCAAGTATGCATGCACCTGTTCTTTTTTTTAGGTACCCTAACACAACCCATGTGTTTACTTGTACCCCAATGACTCCCAGCAGTCTCTGAAATATCCTGCATCTTATTTTCCAAGCTGCTGCTCATTCCAATAGAAGCAGTGCAAGAATCACTTTCACCTCTGCCAGTTGATGGTGTTAATCTATTAGTCCTCGTATCCCCCCAATCTAGCAGTTTTCTGACCCACCTAACACTGATTCGATAGCATCAGCAAACATTCTTGCACCCTTTCTATTTAAGTGTATCCCATCCCTGTAGAAGCAGTCTCTCCTGTTAACAAGTACAGACTAGGCTGAAAAAAATTCTACTCCCTGAGCCTTGCACAATCTTTCCAGCATCAAATTGATCGACAGGGCTCTCATCACATACTCCCTCCTAGCATGTCTGGGCCGAATTGCAGACACTTTCAAATTCAAACCTAATTGACGGCTTTGTTTCAACAGTGACCTGTACTTGTTAAGTAATTCCGCCGTTCTCCTGCCCTTAATATCATTAGTGCCAACGTGTACAACTATATCACCTTTTGTGCCCTTAATTTGCCTTCAGTTGTCAAACCTCCTTTATAGAACACGTGATTACAGACTAATTTATATCTACCATAAGCCCCTGTGGCACGTGATAATTTATATGCTTCCCATACATTTTTCTTCTCTGCCACGTGCCACATTAATTCATCTGGTATCGATTTAGGCCTAAATCTTGAACATTATTTCTTAGTTGGTATGAAAAGCTTAATAGCCCTCCATTATTAAATCCCAGAAGGCTTCTCATTTAGAATTCACCATTGGTAACATCATCACTTGATCCCACTGTATAGAATTTAAAAACTGTCTGAGGCCACTGCAGTCACCTTTACGAAAGCAAATCTTTTCCCTTTGCCACCGATGTTAGTTACATCTTTAAGTAAATCCCACATCAATACAATGTTATCACTGCTATGTAATGGTTCCTTTATCTGCAGATTCTTAAATCTTGAATAATCATCATCTGTCATCGTTCTGCTGTTCCATGTTTTGACGTAAGACGTCTCGCCACTATGTGCTGTCCATGTACTTCTCTCCATTATTGATTTCACTTCAGTTTCCTCCTCTCTTAATGACATCAGTCTTTATCATATCCTTCCATCTCATTTTTGGTCTCTCGCTTGGTCTTTTGTCATTTAGTTGTAAATCAAACATTATTCTTGGCATATGTTTTTAATACGTCCTCTTGAATTATCCAGACCATCTCAAACAGAACCTTTCAATCCTAATTTTGAGCTTTTCTACCTGAATTCTCTCCCTAATCGCTTTGTTCCAGAATTGTCATGTCTTGTCTGTTCTGCAATACTCTGAAGAAACCTCATTTCTGCCCCCTGAATTTTGATTTCATCCATTCCCTCATATAGCAAGTTTCAGAAACATATGTCACAATTGGTAAGATCTGGAATCAGATCAGATGCATGAATAATCACTGCTGATAATCAGATCAAGTGTTTTACTCCCTCTGGCTGCCTCTTGAACATGATGCTGCTATAGAAAACAGTCATCCAATAAATCAACAAAAGTCTTCCTCATGTGCAAGTGACCTGTCCACAAGTTCCAGTCAATATCAAAACACTTAAAATCCTAAAATATATAAGATATTCTGATTTTTTGGCCCACTCTCTTTCTCTGTACAATTATTCATTTTACGCATTCATTTTAAGCATTAGCATTAGTAGAGGCATGTGATGCAAGAAAGCAAGCTTATTCAGCATCAGCCAAAAAAAAACAACACAACCACTACTCCCATTTCACCCCTCCATTTGTTCGAAATACCTGTCCAGCTGAGCCTTAAATTTGTTTAGGCTATCAACTTCAACAACAAGTGATGGAAGTCTATTCCACAAACCAACTGCCCGCTGGCTAAAGGCAAATTTCCGCACATCTATCCGACATCCGTCCTTCCTCAATTTGAATTTATGCCCTCTCAGGTGATTATTCTGAGCAATAGGAAGAATCCCATTGGCATTGAGCATGCCCAAGCCATTCAAAGCCTTATACACCTCTATCAGATCACCTCGTTGATGCCTAGTCGACAGACTCTGTAATTTGCAAAACTTAAGCCTTTCTTCGTAAGAGCAACCCTTTGTTCCATTCACTAATCTTGTTGCCCTTCTCTGTACTCGTTCCAGCAGCTCTACATCCTTCTTGAAATGAGGCATCCAGACTTGTATACAGTACTCAAGGTGTGGCCTGACCAATGCCTTATACAAGTGAATAATCACATCCCTATTCCTGCTAGAAAAATTCCTGTATATCATTGACAAGACACCATGAGCTACTCTTGCAACTCATCTGCACTGCTCAGAGAACTTCATATCTGCTTGCACAATTACCCCCAGGTCCTTTTCATTCTCTACCACTGTCAGCGTAGTACCACAGAGTTGATACGTTGATCTGGGGTTACTGTTTCCCATATGTAGTACTTTACATTTGTCAATGTTAAACTTCATTTGCCACCTCTCAGCCCATCTGCTCAACCTTTCCAGATCCTGTTGCAGCAGCATAGCATCAGTAGTATCCTTAACAACCCTGCCAACCTTTGTATCGTCTGCAATCTTGGACATTAAGCTTGATATACCATCATCAATATTATTTATAAACACAGAAAACAATAGACCCAACACTGAACCCTGAGGAACTCCACTAATAACATTAGTCCACGTTGAGCAGTGTCCATTGATTACCACTCTCTGTCTTCTGCCACTCAACCATCCCTTTATCCATAGCAGCAATTTGCCTCCAATGCCACACTGCTCCAATTTGTGCAGCAGTCTTCCATGCGCAACAGTATCAAAAGCCTTTCTAAGATCCAAATATATAATATCAAAGTTATTCCCTGCATCCAGTTCTTTTGTGACCACATCATAGTATCCAATAAAATTGGTCAGACAAGACCTGCCTCTAACAAAAAAATGCTGTGTCTGAAATATAACTGAATTCTTGTCTAGATGATCCTGCATTGCTTCTTTAACCAATGCCTCCATTAATTTTCCTGGAACCGAAGTTAAACTAACAGGTCTATAATTACTTGTGTCAGCCTTTGATCCTCCTTTGTGAATTGGGGTTACATTTGCACATCTCCAGTCTATGTGTACCTCCCCTGAGTCCAAAGAAGCTCTCATAATTATGGCTAGGGGGTTGCTTACTTCCTTTGCTGCCTCCTTTAATATAACTGGATAGATTCCATCCACCCCGGGTGCCTTTTTTATGTTTATCCTCATCAATTTCTCCTGCACTTTCCTCTCAGATATTAGAAAATCATCTAGCTCACTGCTAATGTTTACTTCACCTACGACATTCCCCTTCCTGAATAACTCCTCATGTGTGAATGTAGATGCAAAATACTTGTTTAGATTGTTAGCCACCTGAGCAGAATCCTCAACTGTTGTACCATCAACATCCAGTGGACCAATCTGATTCATCCCTTTCCTTCTTGAGTTTAAATAGGTAAAGAACTCTTTTCTGTTTTTCTTTGCATCCTTTGCCAAGGATTTCTCATAATCAGCCTTTGCCTGCCTAATCTCCTTTGTGACTTGGTTACCGACCAACTTATATCTATCATAGGCTTCCATGTCACCCATTAATTTGTATGTATCCCATGCATTTTTCTTCTCTGCCATATGTCTCATTAGTTCATCTGACAACCATTAAGCCTGAACCTTGAACAATATTTTTTTGGTTGGTATGTAAAGCCTGGTAGCTTCCAAGGTTAGTTCCTTGAATGCTTCCCATTTTGAATTTGCTGTTGGTAACATCATCAGTTGGTCCCACTGTATAGAATTTAAATACTGTCTCAGACCATCATAGTCGCCTTTACGAAAGCAAAAACCCTTCCCTTTACCTCTGATGGTAGTTACCTCACTGCCACCTAGTGGTTCCTTTATCTGCAGATTCTTAATGCATGAAGAATCACTACTGATAATCAGATCAAGAGTATTACTCCCTCTAGTTGCCTCCCGAACATGCTTGTGTAGAAAACAATCATCCAATAAATCCACAAAAGCCTTGCTAGTGTGTGAGTGACCAACCCACAAATTCCAGTCAATATCTGGGAAATTAAAATCCCCCATTGTAAGACTGTGATTTACTGGCCTGATTTACTGTGATTTATTATACTCATCAGAGTCATTAGGCCTATAGCACACTCCTACACTCAATTTTGATTTACCTATACTTATGTCACACCAAATTGACTCGACACAGCCCTGTCCATCGATGTCGACTGGCTTCACTTCCTTGGGTTTTATGTGTTTCTTAACTAATAGCATAACCCCTCCTCCCTTCCTATCCTGTCTATCCTTTCTGTAGACGTTGTACTCCCCAAATTCCAGTTCTGCATTCCTTATATCTGTGTGACTCCACGTCTCTGATATCCCAACAATATATACCTTTGATGTTTTGAGCAATAACTCGAATTCATCAAATTTATTTACTAAGCTCCTAGCATTGGTGTACATGCAAGTATATATGCACCTGTTTCTATTCTTAGCTACCTTAACACAACCCATGTGTTTACTTGTACCACCATGACTTCCAGCAGTCTCTGAAATATCCTGCATCTTGTTTTTCAGGCTTCTGCTCATTCCAATAGAAGTACAAGAATCTCTTTCACCTCTGCCAGTGGCTACTGTTAATCTATTAGTCTTGGTATATCAAGCTTAATGTCCAATTTGCAGACCATACAAAGGTTGGCAGGGTTTTAAAGGACACTACTGATGCTATGCTGCTGCAATAGGATGTGGAAAGTTCAGCCAGTGGATAACTGATTGATAACTCAGATATGGCTGAAAAGCCTACGGACAGATCACTTTGTTCCTTATCACTTAAACTGCCTGACTTAAAGAATATGAACGAGATTCAGAATCCACATCGCTTGAATAAAATTCTGTTTTAGTATCAGATGACATATTATGAAGAACCGATTCAATGTCAACAGCTTCAACGCACTGTCCATCCCTGTTCCTTTTAAGTCCTGATGTCCCAGGCTGTGGATCCATTATAACAACCCTATACAGTAAAATTTTATATGAAAAACACTTTTATACAAAATTTTATCAGTACACACACACACACACACACACACACACACACACACACACACACACACACACACACACACACACACACACACACACACTGGTCTTTTATTCACAAACTAAAGAAATTAAAGTTCAGCAAACATAATCTTCCAAGATTTTACCATTTCTTATCGTGGAAAATACTAAACTAGATAAAATAACTTCAATATAAGCAAAGAACATATGAAACTTTGAACCAAGTATACAGATTTTATAGCAGTCTTTAGACAGTGCAATTGATGTTACACAAAATCCCATTCAGAATGCAATTGCCCATGGTGCTCATTGTGTGCCGATATTGCTCAGTTGTTCATTTTGTTTGCTTTTCCTTTTACAGCACTTTTATTGACCATAATTCAATGAATGTATATTTGCATTGAGGCAAAAAATTGCAGTTTGTTTTGATACAAGTTTGCATTTGGATTGCAAACATGTTAATAAAACAACCATATAAGTAGAATTCCAGGAATTCTCTGATCTGTTTGTTTTAAATATAAAAGGATCTTTGCGGTTTATTATTAAATTTATATTGCCTTTAATTCCTTCTTAATATATTTTTCTTAGGCTTAGTGATATTGTAGAAGATCATTCAGGAGTGACTCATGGCCGGAAACGCAGCAGTTCTCTTCCAATTCCAAAAATTGAAGTTTCTTTTCATCATTCATCAGAACAGAAAGACAAAGAAGTTGAGAGATCTACAATGGAAAATGATAAAATTCTGCAACACATATTTGAATCATCTCATCATTTACCTTCCCGACACACTAGCCTACAAGAGCTACAGCTCTATTTACAAAATGAAATGTATGATAAAGCAAAGCAAAGCCATTCCAGAATAGAAGATTCTGACTCTTACAGTGAAGAAAGACTTCATTTATTAGAAAAAATGTCTAATATTCAAAAAGATAATTACTTTACTTCCAGAAAACAAATTTCTTTTAAAGGAAATGCCATCTCCCTGAATAGTGCTGATGAAAGGCAGTATATGAAAGAAATGCATCCACCAAGGCCTAGGTCTGCACTTGCAATGCTCGATCATAAGTATGCTAAAACTGATGACAGTGATTATTTTGAAATATTCCAATCGGAAATGGTACGTGGAAAGAGCATGCCTAGTCTCTTCTTTAGTTCAGAAAGGAATAAACATAATATGATGTCATCAAGTTTAATTCTTCCCTCATCATTACCATATGAGAATTCTAAAAAAGTTCTTGCTTATCATACGTATAGTGTTCCAAATCCTATTATTACAGTAACTGAACATTCGCCTGTTACATCAGTGCAGTTCTTTCTAAATCAAGTAAGTCTTACACTTATTCTGAAATATTTTGGTTGCTCCTTAGAATTGTTAGTGTTTTATATTCAGAATTTTAATTTGTTTAATATTTTTCTGATTTCCTTGTTTCATTGTGAATATAATTTTTCTAGTAAAAAAAATTTTACTAGAGAAATTATATTCACAATACATAAAAGTTGCTTTTAAGATTTAAGGTCTCCAAATTGAATTAAAAAAATAAAGTACAGAAACTCCTTGACTTACATAATACTTGACTTACACAAATTCAGCTTTACTTAAGTTTTTGCCGGCTGGTGCAAACTGAAAAAAGTATGGAAACATATTTTGCATCTGTATGGATAAATGGAGGTATTGTGAAAATATCTTAATGTGAACCTAATAACATATTGTTTTTTTTTTTTTTTTTATAATTCGTTCCAAGTCCTTGGAAGTTGAAAATTTCACTATATTACTAAGCTATTTATCATTATGGTATCTAAAAGGTCATATTTATGATAGAAATTGCACTACTCTTTCATCATTATCATATGTTCCCATTAT
Organism: Mastigoproctus giganteus; assembly: GCF_048544385.1. Taxonomy (NCBI): domain Eukaryota; kingdom Metazoa; phylum Arthropoda; class Arachnida; order Uropygi; family Thelyphonidae; genus Mastigoproctus; species Mastigoproctus giganteus. Next base: position 126,734,569 of record NC_143581.1, on the reverse strand, counting down.
AAGAATCAATTTTGAATGCCTTTGTGATATTTTTCTAAAGCATTTTCTGGAGGTCAACACCAAAAAACAATAAAACCAATTTGCACTTTCCAGTTTTTTGGGCTTTTCTGTTAGCGCAATCTATTATAAATGGGTAGTAAACTTGATCTTATTGCATTTGTGATAATCCCGATAACTGGAATTTTGTGGGTTTTCACATTATGGTATTATGGTGAAATGAGTTCCCCTTCACTGAAATCTTCAATCATATAAAAAACAAATTTTCAGAAACTTCTCTTCATTCCTATTTACGTATCGCAATGATGAAGGGAAAGGGACCAGCGGAAAGTGCAAGTGCTGGCAGTGCCAGGAAATGAAACAAAATTGATTTAGAAATGAAGATGAAAATGATTAAGAAGTACGAAGCAGGACAAAATTTGTCATCTGTTGCAAGGTCTCACAGTTTCAACAGTGAATACTATTTTAAAGGACAGTGCGCGTATAAACACTGTTTTGTGATCAACAGTGATCACAAAACAGTGTTCAGGTGCTATATCGAAGATGGAAAAGCTATGAATAATGTGGATGGAAAATCAGATTCAGAGTCAATTCACAAAAAAGTGTTCAGGTGCTATATCGAAGATGGAAAAGCTATTAATAATGTGGATGGAAAATCAGATTCAGAAGCAAGTGCCCCTGAGTCCAATGGCCATTCAAGCAAAAGCAAGAAGTATTTATGAATATATTAAGGATAAGTATGGCAAACCCCAACCCAAGTTCGTGGCAAGCAATGGGTGGTTTAATAGGTTCAAGCATTGTGCTGGTTTCCAAAACATTAAAGTATGCGGTGAAGTCGACAGTGCCAATTCTGCAGCTGCAGAGAAATTTTGTGACGTGTTGGAAAAAATTATTGATGAAGGCAGCTATTCAATGCAGCAAATTTTTAATGTTGACGAGACTGCTCTGTATTGGAAAAAAATGCCAGGTTGAACATACATTGCTAAAGAGGAAAAGACAATGCAGGTTTCAAGGCTTCAAAAGATAGGGCCACGCTCTTGCTTTGAGCTGATGCAGTGGGAGATTACAGATTAATACCACTGCATGTGTACCATTCTGGATCCTTGTGCATTTAAAGGCACCGATAAAGCCACCCTACCCCGTGCATTTCTGATTGAACCAGAGTGCATGGATAACAATAACTCTCTTTGAGGATTGAAATTTCTGAGGTTGAAAAATATTGTAAAGACAGCGATTTTCCTTTCAAGATTTTGCTTTTGTTAGATAATGCTCCTGGACATCCTACACATCTAGATGATTTCAATTCAAATGTGAGAGTCATATTTCTACTGCCAAACACAACTTCACTCATCCAACCTATGGATCAGGGTGTTATTTCGAATTTAAAAGCATACTATTTACGCACTACATTTGCTCAGGCATTGTCTGCAGTAGACAGTGAGAAAAATTTTACGTCAAGAGACTTTCGGAAATCTTACAATATTTACCATGCCATCTTAAACATTAATAAGGCCTGGGCAGAAATTACTAAAAGTTATTTAAATGGCACATGGAAGAAAATATGCCCACAGCACATAAAAGGCTTCGAAGGGTTTGAAAAAGACGAATCATATGAAGAAGTTACAGATAAAATTGTAAAGGTTGCACAGCTACTTCAGTTGGAGGTTGTTGCCAAAGACGTGGAGGAGTTAATAGAGGAAGAAGAGAAGGAATTATCTAATGAAGACCTCATTGACTTGCAGGCAGCGACAGTGAAAGAAGAAAATACTGGCGAAACTCAAGATGGCCCAAACGAAGAGCCAAGATGCTTCATCACCAGAGAGATGGCAATGACATTTCATGAAATTGCATCGGCAATGGCAAGGTTTGAGATGGATCTTGACAGCGAACGATTCTTAAAAGTTAACAGCAAATGATTCTTAAAAGTTAACAGAGGGGTGAATGATATGCTTGCTTGTGACAAAGAAATCTATAATGAAAAGAAAAAAGCCACTGTTCTGTCATCCATTAATATGTTCTTTCATAAGGTTGAGTGGCCAACTCCTTCTAAATCTCCACAGTCGTCAACCTCTGAAGCGGTGTACTTATCAGCTGTAGACAGAATTGCCAGAATTGACAATGAAACATCATTGTTGAATCTGGCAATGATGGCAAATTAACTCCTCCACGTCGATTCTGGCAATGATGCTCAAGAGGTAAAACTTACTGACAATTATGCCCATCTCCTATTTTGTTTGTAATTTTATAATTTTTAAATTTTTTAAATTGCACGATTTTGTAATTTTTTCCTGTGCATGAGATAAAAAAATTGAATAAATACAATAATTAATTCTATTTACATGTTCATCAAACATTTCTTTTTTAATTCAATCAATTCAGTGAGCACAGTTGCTGCACAAGCATGGGGGAAATTCCGACTTATGTAGAGCACAGCAGAACACAACCCTTACGTTAATCAGGGAGTGGCTGTATATTATTCAAACCTAACTTCCCACCATATTTAAAAATGGTGGGAAGTTATGTTTGAATGTTGTAAAGAGATGGCAGCACAATATGAAATTGTATGTTAATTTTATTGCTCCACACAGAGTAGTATATTTCTAATACTTAAAATGGCAGTGTTCACTCATTAAGAAGAGTGCATAATTATCTGGTATTTGTATTTAACAGGGACAACTCTTATTGAACTGAATTGGGAAATGTCAGAAGTTTGGCCTGACAATGTTATGTATGTGAAAAACGTATAGCTTCGTCAACCAAGGCCTTGAAGCATTTGTTCTGAAGCCAACATCCAGTGGATGGAAGAAATGCTTTGGGCAATAGGAGGATGCTACCAGACATTTCTGTTTGCTTTGGGCATACCATTTTTCACGAAGATCTCAGAATGAGCAGTCTTGTCTCATTCTGAGATCTTGGGGCAACTAAGGGCAACTGAGACAAATAATAGTATTATGATTGAAGCAACCAATTGTATGATTGAATAATTCGTTGCACAATTCCTTTTGCTTCAAAGGTGGTACTTGTGCATATATCATCTCTGATATTCCTTGTTGAGACGTCTTAATTTGGAATCCTCTATTTTTGATCGCTTTTGGTTTAAACTCTATCTCTCTCTCTCTCATTCTATTAAAATGATCTGTTGTTCTCCCAAATCCACAAACCTATTTATTTTGACATATTGAAGCAAATCCAGAAGTTTTGGAAAAAAAAGGAACCTGGTGTTGAATATAGCCAAAAATGGTAGTTGTAGATAAAATGAACCAGAAGATAAAATGGAACTCTTTAACTTCTTTTCTTTGAAACTCCACTTTCTCTGGTCTAACAGTGGGAATTTTCCTTGGTGTTTTTAATGTTTAAACCCTCAGTTGGCTTTGAATTTCTAGTTACAACAGACCCAATTGATTGAGATGCTGAGACTTTTGCAATTACTACACAGCTTGTTCATTTACTTACCAGAATACCATACCAGATAATCCTAACTTTATTCCCAGCAGCCCTTCAAATTGCATGGTCAGTGTTAGTGGTCCTCCATGCACCTCGGATCACAACTTGCTCTTGGTCTTATGTAATGAGAACATGTTTGACTACAAAATCAAACTATATCAACTGTCAGGAGAGCACCCTAGATACTCCCGAGCATGCCACCTATGGAAGGAGGAAAAGGAAATATAGAGGAACAAAGTGGAGTTTAATATCTCATATCAAGAAGTGAGAAAAGTGGTAAAGCCAGTAACCCAAGAAACCTGTATACTTAGAAAGTTTCAGAGAATGCTCCATTGATGTGCTACTGAAATGACCATTCCACCTAAACATTCTTACAGATCCACTGTGTGTTGACTATTGAATTTTCAGAAGTCAGTACAAAAAAAAAAAAAAAAGTCTGCAGCCACTCCCATTTCAGTACTTCCTATTACTCCACTTCTACAAAAACAAGATCAAAGTGGTAATAAATTACTTAAAGCTGCCTCAACTATGACCTGTAAACAAATGGATGTAGAGGTTAAAGAAGCACCCTGATGAGTCCTGGCAATTTTTATTGAGGAAGATATGGACACAAGCAAACATCCATATTTCTCCAAGAAAGATATGGTCAAGTTAGAGGAAGCAAAGGCATTTTATCACCTTGAAACAAATGATGGATCCACTGAACTCAAATAATGTCAGTTTATTCATTGGAATTATCACTTACTTTGCCAGAATTTTGATGACAGTAGGGATTTCCTGCTTTTAGCTTGAACACAGTTTGTCCATGTTTTCAGGAAATTTATTTAAAGGTAGTGGAAAATATGACTTTCAAGAAATGTATGATTATTTGCAAAGATAGAATATGATGTATGGTCCTATGCATCACATTCTATCAAACAAATGCACATGCAGGGACATGGCATAGCAGAATAATAAAGTTTCAACCATTTCAATGAAGTTTCAATTTGTACAGACAGAGCAGTATTACAGTTTGTGCATCATAGCTGTAAAGAAACTTTGCAATTTTTAATATGCCACTCAGTTGTTTGGATTTGGAAGATGGTTCTCTAAAAAAACGTTCAAAGCTGCACAATGAAATTTAAATGATAAGTTATAGATTATTATTTTCAATGAACTTTAAGTTTAGTTCTTTGGTATTTTAGATTAGTATTTCTTACTGTCTATTCTCCTTCTTATGAAAAAGTTTTTTACACAAACTTCTGTTGTGAGTGAGTGAGTGTGTGCGTGTGTGCTTTCGGGCGGGTGGGTGGGTGGTGGAATTTTTATGGAAACCATCTCACAAACCTATTTATTTTGACATTAGCATTAGCATTAGTAGAGGCATATGATGCAAGAAAGCAAGCTTATTCAGCATCAGCCAAAAAAAAAAAAAAAAAAAAACCCTCTCCCATTTCACCCCTCCGTTCGTTCGAAATACCTGTCCAGTTGAGCTTTAAATTTGTTTAGGCTATCAACTTCAACAACAAGTGATGGAAGTTGGTTCCACCAACCAACCACCCGCTGGCCAAAGGCAAATTTCCGCACATCTATCCGACATCCGTCCTTCCTCAATTTGAATTTATGCCCTCTGAGGTGATTATTCTGAGAAAGATGAAAGATGAAGAATCCCATTGGCATTGAGCATGCTCAAACCATTCAAAGCCTTATACACCTCTATCAGATCACCTCGCCGGTGCCTAGTCTCCAGACTCTGTAATTTGCAAAACTTAAGCCTTTCTTCGTAGGAGCAACCCTTTGTTCCATTTACTAATCTTGTTGCCCTTCTCTGTACCCGTTCCAGCAGCTCTACATCCTTCTTGAAATGAGGCCTCCAGACCTGTATACAGTACTCAAGATGTGGCCTAACCATTGCCTTATACAAGGGAATAATCACCTCCTTATCCCTGCTAGAAAAATTCCTGTATATCATTGACAAGACACCATGAGCTACTCTTGCAGCTCGTCTGCACTGCTCAGAGAACTTCATATCTGCCTGCACAATTACCCCCAGGTCCTTTTCATTCTCCACCACTGTCAGTGTAGTACCGCAGAGTTGATATGTTGCTCTGGGGTTACTGTTTCCCATATGTAGTACTTTACATTTGTCAATGTTAAACTTCATTTGCCACCTCTCAGCCCATCTGTTCAACCTTTCCAGATCCTGTTGCAGCAAATCCAGAAGTTTTGGAAAAAAAAGGAACCTGGTGTTGAATATAGGCAAAAATGGTAGTTATAGATAAAAGGAACCAGAAGTTGGGTATAAATTAAAACGTAAGTTGCAGATATGTTGTGAAACCAATAGCAATCTAATTATCCCAGAACCGTTTTGCTTCTGTTAGGATTAACTATACTTCTGGTAATCCCCATCCCTAAAAAGTTCTTCACATGAATGTAGATACAAAATATTTATTCAGTTTGGCAGTAACCTGAGCAGAATCATGAATAGTTATGCCATTGATATCTAGTAGACCAGTGTGGTCCATCCATTTCTTTCTATTGTTTAACAAAAGAAAAGAATTATTATTAATAATAATTAATTATTAATCATAATTGTTATTGTTGTATTGTTATTAAATTAAACGAAAGAATTATTTCTAACCTCCCCCCACTCTCTGGATTAACAGCAGAGAATCTCTCTTTGTGATTCAACCCTTTATCTATTTTACTGTCATATTAGAGTTAGTACCATGGTGTTTTTCTGTCCTTATGCAAAGAATATTTCCACCTGCCACCTTTTTGTTTTCACAAAAAATGGTAAAACTGTGTTAAAATTGGAATTTTAACAGAGTTTTGTATGTTACAGTTACAACCAGTGAGAGTCAAATGCAGAATACAGTATTGTTGAACATCAGAAGAGGTTGATGTAATGAAAATTTACCATACAATTTATATACAAACATGACTTTATGAATGAATTCAGTAAATTGAAGAGTTAGTTTGTTAGCCAGCTAACTTTATATTGAAAATTCTTAAGACTGATAAATTACATTCATAGATAGCACGTTGCTGAGCTGAGTTATTGGAGGCATTATGTTAAATATTATTTAACATCAACTTTTAATATAATGTTATTTGGAGAATCACTTTGTATACTATTGTTATTTTGCAGAACAAATTTTTCAAACAAAATTGAAACAAATTGATTTCACACAAAAAAAAAATTCCAATTCAGGAGGTAAATAAATAAATATTTTGCAGATAAGTTTTGTCAACTTCAATGCAAAAACTTGTCAGAATAAAATGGAAAAAAAATTATGGAGGAACTGGCAAGTGCCCAAGGAAGCATGAAATATATCAAGTTATTTAGAGTCATTCTTGGCATTTTAATAATTCCTCATAGTAATGCTGTGCTGAATGTCAGAGAATATTTAACCAGGCAAAAAAAAAAAAAAAAAAAAACTGAATTCATTCAGATATTCCTTCTCATGCAGTTTGGAAATGCCTTGCTAAGTCTGAACTGCCATGCCCTTGTTATCAGCAGCACGTTATCCTGTGGGCAAAAAAGGGCAATTGCCTGGGGCCCCCATCAATGGGGTAGGGGCAAAGTCCCCAAATCAATATTCTATAAACTTATTTTTGTAGTAAAAAAATCGGAAATTAAATTTCGGTCCCATATCTGGGGGTCCCATACCTAGATGGCAAGTGTGACGCAGGCGTATGGCAAGAAAATAGGATAGAAAATGAACCTTCCAACTATACAGTATCAGCCGGCGTTATTATTGATCAAATTGAAAACAATACCAACAATGCAACTGTGTACAATATTAATGATAACAATGATAAAAATATTAATACAAACAATATCAGTGATAATAATGATAAAAATACGAATGCAATACATACAAATGATATCAAACATAAAACATACACTAAAAGATGTTGCTTTATGGCCAAACCCCATCACAAATGATTTTATTGAGTTTTGCCTTTGCGAAAAATCGCAAAATTTTGGAAACATTAAAAATTCAAATCGAAATTTTAATTGTGATGGAAAAATCATTATGAGAAAATTAAATGAATCACATTTCTATTTAAGTAGAGCTAATGGTACCACAGAAAAAAGAGAGTGGTTAATATTTTCTGAAACCACAAAATCTGTGTACTGTTTTATTTGCAAATTGTTTTCAGTTAAATCAAAAAAAAAAATTATTAGTTACTGCTTGTAATGATCGGAAACATATTGTTGATATTTTAAAAATCAGGAAGAATTGATTTAGACTTGATAAAAGCTTATGAAAACCAAACAAATTATTGGCATGAGGTTCTAAAAAGAGTTGTTGCGACTGTGAAACTGTTAGCTTCATTAGGGTTGGGATTTCGAGGGCATGATAGTAATGTAGGAAATTTTATGAGTTGCTTAGAATACTTAGCTAATTTTGATATTTTTTTGAAAACCCACTTAGAAACTTAAAGGACAGGTGAATTATCTTTCTAATATTACGTGTGATGAATTCATACATTTAATGGCCACTAACATAAGAAATACAATTATTAATGAAATCAAACAGGCTAAATACTTTTCACTTATTGTTGACTCTACTCCCGACATAAGTCACACAGATCAATTATCATTTATTATACGATCGATATTTAGATAAAGAAAATAAAATTCAGGAATGTTTCTTGTCTTTCCTACATATTGAAAAGTACAATGCTATCTACATAGAAAATATTATAACTTCAAAATTAATGGAATATAGTTTAGATATCCAAAACTGTCGAGGACAATCTTATGACAATGCAGCCAACATGTCCGGGATATAAAGATTAAGAGCCATAGTAAAACTGCATTTTATGTCCCTTATGCGGCTCATAGCCTAAATTTAGTGGGAAATTCTGCTGCAGAAGCTTGTCCAAAAGAACTCCATTCTTCGTTTTTTTCAAACTTTATTTGTATTTTTCTCTTCTTCTACAAAGAGATGGGATATTTTAATGAAAGCGACTACAAAAGGAAATGTAACAATAAAAGAAATTTGTTGTACAAGATGGTCCTCAAGAGCAGGTGCAATTTTAGCCGTTAAGATGAATTTTTTGGCCATAAAAGAATCTTTTATTTAAAATTTTTGAAGATTGTAATGAGAAACCTGTAACAAAATTAGAAGCAAAAAAGCTATGTGAAAACTTTGAAGATATTGAAATAACGCTTTTACTTTTCATATGGAATGAAATTCTACAAAGATTGAATGCAACTAGTCTTCAAAATCAAAATTCTGATTTACATAATGCCGTAAATCTTTTAAAATCATTATCTTTGTACATATCAAAAGACATTCGAAACAACAACGGATTTTTTGATACTATAGCACAGAATGTTTTGCATTAACAAACAATATAAATTATGAGTCAGACAAAGGGAGAAAACGCAAAAGAAAATTACATTTTGATGAGAAAAGGGATGGAGATGAGGATGTGCAATTGGCAGGCAAACAACGATTTATAGTAAATTGTTTGAATGTTATTCGCGATTAGTTGGTATCAGACATTCAAAGACGTGTTGAGGCTTATCAAAATATTTTAAATTATTTTGCCATATTAATAAATATCAACTTAAAAGAAATTTCGCCAAATGAGTATGATGAATGTATTTTAAATTTAATAAATATGTATTGAAACGACATTGATTAGTATTTTTAAGGAAGAACTTACCCACTTTGTACATTTTGCAAAAAATTAAAATTTAAATTCTCCTTTATTAATGTATAAAGCGATTCAAGAAGGGCTAGTTTCTACGTTTCCTAATGTGGACATAATTTTAAGTATATATTTAACCACACCTGTTTCTAACACATCGGCAGAGCATCTTTTCAATATACAGTACTTAAAAGAATTAAAAATTACATTAGAAATTCTTTAGGCCAAGAAAAATTATGCGATTTGTCAATAGTATGCATTGAAAATGACATTACTAGTGGGGTTGATTATAATGAGCTGATTGATAATTTTGCAGCTCAAAAAGCACGGAAAGTGAACATATAATAATGTTCTTAAAATTTTCATTCTAATTACGACTTTTATTAGGTAATTTGTTATGTTCCGTTAAGAATTGTTTTTATTTTTAATTTATAGAAAGTTTGTTTCGTTATATTAAATATATATTATTCTAATTCTCGTTTAATTAATCTAGTTTATTATTTAATGCAATAAAAGTACTTAAATACTAATTGAGTTCATTTATGACTTTTTCTTGTGGATTATACTTAATCTATATACAGTATAAAAGTTCTTTATAAATGTCATACATGTAATTTTGTTTTATTTTTAATAAAATTATATCTACAGTTATTATTATTTAGCTTTTTGCATGAGTAAGAGTATACCGGAGGCGTGGGATTTCCCCACAAAGAACAATTCAACACTATACATGGGGCCCCCAAATTAAAATTTGCCCGGAGCCCCATGAAGTTATAACGCACCGCTGCTTGTTTTATATACAAAACTTTTAACTCAACAACCCTGTACTTGTATTTTAATATATTGTGTGTATTTTATCAATGAAATTTTATGCCTAGTGTGGTGGACTTTAAAATTTTTTATTTTTTTCCAAAAAATCTGTTTTCTTACTGTTTTTTGGGAAGAACATCAGCTTTTTGCAAAAAGCTTCCTTTTTTTTTGTGCCTGTTTTCGCCGAAATAACCTGTTTTCTTTTTGCTTACAAATACTTAATTCCAGCTTTTCAAAAGTCAAAAATTGGCAGCTATACCCTTAGCATCTTTATCGCAGAGTAGTTTTTACTTATTGCAGGCTAATACTGATAATTTATAATACTCCCATATATTTTGTTTCACTTTCACTTTTCACATCAGTTCAACTGACATCCAGTTAGATCTATACCTTGAAGAGTATTTCTTAGTTGGTATAAAAAAGCTTAGTAATGTGTACCTTGAGCACTTCCCATTTAGGATTTGACATTGACAATATCATCTGGTTCCATGAAAAGAATTTTAAATTATCTAAGAGATATTTTAATCACCTTTTCAAAAGAAGAATTTCAAGAAGAAGAAAAGGAGAATTTTGAATTAAATCACACATCAGTATGTATGTATACAACTCGGCGACCTACATTAAAGTTAGATCCTATCCTCATGCATTTGGCTGCACAATAGGATCATGAGCTGGATTCACTAGTCACATAGAAGGTAGTTATTCTTGATAATTCTATTGTCAGGAAAGTTGGGAATATTTTTTGCAATAAGGATAGGTGGAATATGACCAGGTGAAATATGGCTGCCAAGGACAAAGTTGGTGACATTGTAGAACACTTGGCATTTTTAAGGGCACAAAAAAAGGTAATTGTACACATTAGTAAACTGCATAGCTGAGTTCCCTCGAACAGCCCGGCAGATACTAAGTCAACAGGACCACATCTTCTTGTGGAACTTATAGCTGGGAAAGCCACAGGTTCTGGGAACATATTCTAGTTCCTAAGTGCTTCTGCTGTTTGAAGTTTGGGCACACATCACACACCTGCAACCAGCAGGAATCTATGTGTGGCCACTGTGCTCAGCATGGTTAGGGCTGCCACCTCTCTAACCTTAAAAATGAAGATATTTGGGCAGAAAAATCTGGATTTTTGAGGATGTCTTTCCCAATTTTACCAAAACACAGCTTACATTCACTTACAGTCTTTTCAAAAATGCCTAAGCCTTTAATAACAGTTTATTATGATAATAGGGTAATAACACAGTCACTGGCAAAGTAATAATATGTTAAATATTTTAATTGAATAGCTCAAATTCCTTAAATTAACAGAATTCACACTTACCATTCTTATGCAGATTACTTAATTCGTAAAAAATGATACAAAAAAATTTAATTATGGTATGAATGAAAAAAATACTTTTTTTTTTTTCTCAGCGTAATTTATTTGCTGTTCTCACATTTCTTTTATATTTTTCCACTGATGCAATTTTTCTCTGTAAATCTGTGTTTTTGGGTAAATATGAATTGAAATCTTTACATAGCAAGTCATTTAAATTGAATTTTGTAAGCATTAGTCCCTTAATTGAATCCACAGTAAACAAATTTCTGTCCTTTGACCACTACATCTCCATCATTGAAAACAGTCTTTCAATAAATGCATTATGTGGAAAATAAAAATTGAGCAATTATTAACAGCTCTGTCAAAAACTCTTCATTCTTACAGTGGCTAAAATAATTAGCCCATCTTACATTACAAGGAACAGAAACATCAGCATCCTTAATTTTTGCTACACACACACACACACACACACACACACACACACACACACACACACACACACACACACACACACACACACACACACACACACACACACACACTCCTTTTGTTTGAAGGTACCTAATTGTTGAAAACACAGTATCCCATTCAAATGGCTGTCTTAAAGACATCCACCTGAATGAAGAAACTTCTTCCAGTGGTTTCAACTACATGTCCAAGTACTCAGTGCATGATGAATATAAATTCCAGATATTTCTTCTGAAAACTCCACATCTCTCTGTATAGCCTTCTTCTTGCTTCTTCTTCAACATTTCCTTCACTTTGAAGGAAATTAACTGATATTTACTTCTTTCTGACAGAATGTCCATTACGGAAGCAAGAGTTTCAGTAACTTCTATCAAAGAATTGTCATTCCTTTCAATGCTCATTATATGTGAATCGAAGACTGACATTACAGTTCAGCAATGAACAAGATAAGTTTTGTTGAACTCATCTTCAAAGAAAAGTTTTAAAATCTTGGGGGGGTGGAATTATTGAGACAAAAAGAAAGACCTTAGGGCTGGATAAATACTTATAATCCTTTCAGTTGCAGGTAATAGAGAAAGCCAGCATGTTCTGTTATGATACAGAAGTTTTTTATAGATAACCTCTGTAAATTCGGTATAATAATTTTTTTAGGTTTTCAACACGTACAGTGTAGACACTGAAATAATTAAAATTCTTAAGAACAAAGGAGTCAATATCTACATCAATTGCATCTGCTCCATGCTGGATACAGTTATGCAGAATGTGTGGGCAGGGCAGCCCACTCCTATTAGCGATCGAGCAAATAATCTTTGTAAATTTGAAAATACATTATTCTCATTGTATCTCTGCACTCCTCCAAACATGGTGTTACAATTGTCTCCACCAAATGCAATATTTTTCTTATCCAGGCCACTTTTACACAAGGTCTCATAAACATAGCCAGAAATAGTAGTTGTGGTCTCATCTGCCTTTCTATTTAATTCTATTAGCTTAACTTTTGAGCCACCGTTTATCCAGTCAAAATGATGCACAAGAATAGGGAAAATTTTCAGAAATCCATGATTAGTGGCATCAGTGGAAACAACAAAAAAATGTAAATTCTGCATGGACTTAACTTCTTTAACTGAATGGACTGCTAAGACAGAATTAATGTAGGCACATTATAGCCTTAGCAGCTTATGTGCCATTAACCCTCCATAACAACAAAAAAAAAAAAAAAAAAAACCAACAGAATTAATTATGGCTTCAGTCTGTTTTTGCACAAGATAACCTCCTAGCAATATCTGAATCATAGCATGTCTACTTTAATAATTCTGCTGTACAAGACATCGATTTATAGCTGTGGTGATGTGTCACTGTGTGAAAGGCAAGGGTTCCTTCAGCAACAGAAACTTTTGCATCAAGCCTTTTAGCAGCTTTTACTAAAAAGTCCATTACCTTGTTGCAACATTTTTCGAATCTAATGTTCTTCTTATGTTTCTCCGAATTCATGTGGATGTTCAAATCACCTGAATCCTTGTTAGCAACCGAGATGTAGCTTTCTGGATGGCAAACAATGCATTCCGCCTCCTCATCTATTCTTCTCTTTCAAAAACCTGGATATTTCATCCTCAAGTTGTCCTGTAAACTTGCACTTCATTTTCAGCATATTGGGTATTCCTGAATTTATGTAAATTAAGGAATTATTTTAATTTAAATAGTAGAAATAAAAAATTATTTGAAGAAGTGACTGATTACTTCATCAACTGAAAAATTAAGAAATATCGCATACAAAAACTATGCTTACTCGTAAATAAATACGATGAATTGAAGCTGGACAAATCAAACTATTTTTATACAAACTACTGAAAGAAGAATAGAAAATGTGAGATCTCTTAATTAAAAAAATGTGGAATCGTAATTTTAATTTAGAATAAATTCACTTAATTAGAATGAATTGCAGGTAAACTAAATAACGAGAGAATTGCCTACTCACCAAGAATGTAAAAGAGAATTTTAAAAAAATGGAGTGAGAAAGTCAAACTGCACGAACAAAATGTCATTACCTCCAAACACATGATAAACTCCTCAATCTGTGTTGTTTACAGCCGGAAGTGGAGTTCTTGGGATTACTTCTGCAAAGCTTATTGGTGTATGTATTAAAAATTTTACCAATGATAAGGATCAGGAGATTTTCAAATTTTAAAAGCCAAAATTCCGAATATTTTTAAAATTTTAGAAATTCCTCCCGGACAGTCCATGATACGTAAAAAATGAGGATGGATGGCAGTCCTAAGCATGGTCATGAATTTCGAGCTTGCCCCAACAAAGATCAACCAGCCATCTGTGAAAACTCCAAGGGAGCAAAGTTACCTCACCAGCATTCTATACAGGATTCAAACAACTGTGCCATATACTATTTATGGCACAGTTGTTTGAATTAATACATGTTTGGTGCAAGAGCATGCACCAAACATGTATTAATTTTGAATAGAAAATCAAATTCAGCAACTACACACAATCTCAAATTCATGCAACTGAATGCACAAAGAGCCAGAGCAGTGGCTGAACAGATAACATTAAAGGCACAGGCAGAATAGATAGACTTCCTTCTTCAACAAGAACCCTATTCTTATATGAGAAAAGTAACAGGCTGTCCAAACCACTACCTGGATAATACAAACCTCCATGGACACCGCATAGGCGACAATTGTCGTTAAAAATATTGACATTATGGTCATGAAGATAACTACACTGTGCACACCTATTAGCACTTGTGCTCAGATTACCTCTGCCCTAGGGTCCATTCATGTCCTCTCCATCTACACTGGACCTGGAGAAAATATTTCTCATTCTATCAACATCATCCAGACTGCACTAGAGGCGCCTCCGTAGCCAGGTGGGAAGGAGCAGCAGTGCATAGCACAGGCTTTTTGATTAGACCGGGGTTCGAGCCCGTCACCACCAAATATGGAGGATGCAAAAAGGTCAAGGGAATGACCACCGCATATCACGGAGCAATATGGCCTTAGTTGCTAATGCTCCTAAAAACCAAATAACAAACAAACAAACAAACAAACTGCACTAGATGTTCTCCCAGGGGGAGTAAGCTGTTGATAGCAATTGATGCAAAGCGCCGATCCACTATGTGGCACAGTGTGACACAGGATTGCCCGGCAACCAGGAATGGTGAAGTTCTTGAAAACTTAATTCTCTCAACAAATCTTCACACTCTGAATTATTTTAATTTAAATAGTACCATTGACAATCACCACTCCAACTGTAGCACATAAATTCTCAAATTGGAAAGTCAATGAGGCATGGACAACTTCCGATCACAGCGATCACCTTCACCTTATGTTTCTCTGTGGATCATGTTCTCCCTGTCCCCTATGACATAATTAGATTCTGCACCAAGAAAGCTGACTGGAATAGTTTTCATCAAACTCTGGTTGAACTTCTCCCGAAAGGTCTTCCTATCTCTTCCCAAACCACACTTGAAAACGGCGCTACTGAGTCACTCGAATTATCCAACAAGCCTATATTGCAGCTATACCAGAGCGGAAACCACTTCACTCTGCTGTTCCTTGGTGGACCCCAGACCTGACCAATCAGAAAAGAGCCATGCACCATGCCCCTAAAGCTTTCCAGAAGGCTCAGGCTTCCCTTCCTCAGACTGAAATCGAAACAGCCAGAGATACCCATGGAGTTCTCCGAAATGCCTACACTAGCAGCATTAGGAAAGGCAAAAAGAAGTCTTGGCAGTACCTAGTCTCCACAACTGGCAATAATGATCCCTGGGGAATTGTCTATCAAGCTTCCCTGGGGAGAGGTCCCATGCTCTACATTCAAATCCGACGGATCACTCACCTTGACCTGGCCTGATTCAGTGAACAATATGTTGGATTATATTTTTCCAACCGATGATGACCCAGTTACCGATGAACAACATCTCATTGTCTCGGGAAATAATGAATACTCAAATGAACACACTGAAGTGCAGTTTGAAGTTCATCCATCTGGATGAACTTCAAACTGCACTCTCCAAAAATAGAGAGAAAAAAACCCCTGGACTCAACCTCCTTGAAGTAGATATCATAAAAAACTTCACTGAAAAGTTTCCACAGTACCTTTTGGTTACCTTCAACATTTGTCTAGAGATTGGCCACTTTCCCATCATCTGGAAGGAGGCAAACATTAAACTAATTATCAAGAGTCTGGATATACCTCCAGAAAATCCCATCTCGTACCGTCCGTTTGCCCTGCTTCTTGTTCTCTCTAAGATCTTTGAAACACTCCTTCCCCTCCGACTGTAGAGCCACTACCAGTACAGTTGATTCCATTCAACATCTCATCACCATAGCCACTAACAATCCTGCTAAATACTCCTTGGCCATCACAGTGGACTTTGTTGGTGTATTTGATCGTCTGTGGTGGCCCATCATTCTTAAAAGGCTAAGACTCTCCAACATACCTCAAAACCTTTACAGATGTATTTCTTTTTACCTTGACCAAAGAAAGGCGATGATTTCTGCCAGGTACTACCCAGTCATGAGACTAGTCACTCGGGATTGTCCTCAGGGCTCTGTCCTTGGACCCTTCTTCTGGTCCATTGTCATGGACGAGTTCCTTGGAATGGACCTCAGGTGCATTGAGTCCCTTGCATTTGCTGATGATCTGGTTTTGGTGGTCCACGCTGACTCCAGAGCCCTGCTGGAAGACAGGGCTAATCTGGCACTTGCAAATCTACAAACTTGAACAGCAACCCACAGTATTCTCATATCTGGCAAGAGAAAGTCAATCTTGCTTAAAGGATCTCTCTCTCTCCAGCTGACCAGCCCTCCGGTAATCAAGATTGCCAACAAGCCCATCAGACTCTTGTTTCCACTAAAATCAGGAAATACATGGCAGTGATCGCCAGAATTTGCAAGGCAGAATGGGGCTTTAAATGTAAAGCCTTGGCATTAGTATACAACTCCATTTTCCTGCCTATTGTTTGTTACGGGACTTCACTGTTATGCACGAGAGGCGCCACCATTCGTCATAACATGACAAAGTTTGATTCAATCTAAAAAGCCATACTCTTACAAATAATACAAGTAAAAAGAATTAGCATTAGCAAAGGCACATGATGCAAGAAAGCAAGCTCATATAGCATCAGCCAAAAAAAAAAAAAAAAAAACCCCTTATTTCACCCATCCCCTCGCTCCAAATGTTTGTCAAGTTCTGCCTTGAATCTGTTTAAGCTATCAACTTCTACAATGACAGATGGAAGTTTGTTCCACCAATAAACCACCTGCTGGCTAAAAGCAAACTTCCGCACACATATCCTACAACCGTCTTTCCTCAATTTGAATTTATGTCCTCTCAGGTGATTATTCTGAGCAAGAGGAAGAATCCCATCCACATTGAGCATGCTCAAACCATTCAAGGCTTTATACACCTCAATCAGATCACCTCATAGGTGCCTAGTCTCCAGACACTGTAATTTGCATAACTTAAGCCTTTCTTTGTAAGAGAAACCCTTTTTTCCATTCACTAATCTTGTTGCCCTTCTCTGTATTCATTCCAACAGCTCTACATCCTTCTTAAAATGAGGCCTCCAGACCTGTATATAGTATTCAAGGTGTGGCCTGACCATTGCCTTATACAAGGGGATAATCACCTCCTTATCCCTGCTAGAAAAATTCCTGTATATCATTGACAAGATGAGCTCCTCTTGCAGACCGTCTGCACTGTTCAGAAAACTTCATATCTGCCTGCACAATTACTCCCAGGTCCTTTTCATTCTCTACCACTGTCAGTGTGGTATTACAGAGTTGATACGTTACTCTGGAATTACTGCTTCCCATATGTAGTACTTTACATTTATCAATGTTAAACTTCATTTGCCACCTCTTGTTACTCTGGGATTACTGCTTCCCATATGAGTACTTTACATTTGTCAATGTTAAACTTCATTTGCCACCTCTCAGCCTACTCTTCACAATTATCAGGACCGGTCATACTGTGAGTACGCCAGCCCTACAAGTCCTAGCTAGATTCATTCCCCTCTTGGAATCTGGCAAGGCTCCTGGACCAATACCACCAAAGGTACCATAACCAAGCCTCTCTTACCTTTACATGCCCAAAGCCTCCTTATTCTTACTGGTTTTCACCGGACTTCAAGCAACATTCAACCTGATGGACATGGTCCTTTCAAACAAAAACTCGTTGACTTCGGAATAGAGCAGGATCCTCATTGCACTTGTGGAGAACTTGAAACTTGGGATCATATGATGTACACTTGCCTCCTTTACGACGACTTCAGGATTAGGCTTATAACCATCTCTGACACCAGGAAACACAACCTCCACAATGAGATGCGTTACATTGCCCTTACAGAATTTGCAGTCAAAGTTCCAACTGAGATGCTTGATTCAGCAAAGAAACACCCTATGAACAGGTCCTTTTTAGAACGTGATCATCTACTATCACCACTCTTCCTCCTAAAACTCTAATGTGGTTGAGACCTCTCCTTGCACTCTAGCGAAGTGCCAGCAGAGGTCTCAACCGCTGAGTAGGATGTTTTCTTCTAGGGGTTAGGATTACTGCTAACCCTCAAGGGTAGGATTAAACTGCAAACCCCTCCTGGGGTAGGAGCCTCCAGAGTTGCCCCTGAATACTTAATGTGGGACTGGGCTTTGGCACCCCTGCTGACTACCAGATGGCATTCCACTTCACAGGCTCCTACTCCTGCATTCTTTCTCTTTCGCTGGGTTGGGTGGGCTCCCCAACCCGGGAGTTCTCCAATTCTTTACTCCTTCCCCCTTATCGGAGGATCCTTCTTTCTTTCTTTCCCTACTTTATTTGCACTCCCACTATACTCCTATCTTCTCCACTTATTTTTTTTTTTTTATTTATTTTTTATTATTATTATAGGAATATAATTCAGCTTTACTGAGAAGATGGATAAAACAATAGGTTTTGGTTAAAAAATTCTTTAATACCAGAATGGAAACAAGTTAAAAATGAGTTATAAAGTAAATAAATCCTCAAAAGCTTTTGGACTTAAGTAGTCCTTCCTCAGTTGAGAAATGAGCATTATTACAAAAATAATTATTTTTGTAATAATGCTTAATATGTACTCTTTTTGGCAAACACGCTTACAGCATTGTTGTGAAGCTACAGAAAAGCTTCATCTTCATAGTGCAGTAACCAACATCTTCGATTCGGCCACTGGTTCAAGGCTCACCACGTCATTCCAAAAGGCTTTTGCTACATAGCACTGTTTCACAACGAGCGTATGCAGTGTGCCCGTCGGAATTTCAGTTTTAGAACTCTACAAATCTGGATTGGCTGTTTTCACCAGGACCTGCGGGGAGCTTCCACCAGAAAAGCCATCCTCATACTCGAACTCAGGAGCCTAGTCTCCTGCTCTGTATATTCCAATGTTGTCCAAACCTTATGTTACCAAGCAGTCCGGAAAACCAACCAATATCGTTCTCGACTGCAAAGTAAGTTCAACAATTTAGTTCTGGAGACCTGTAACACTGGTCACCTGCAAAGAGTTCCTACTGTGGACTGCTCTCAGTTTTTGTTGAACTTGAGTGACAAATGCTTGTCTGATGAACAGTTAGAGCTACTCACCTTAGGGATAAAGTTTGCCGTTCTCCCCCAGTCCACCAGCCACAGAACTCGCTATGGGTGTTGAGGCATTGTTGACATGTTTGCCTGAAGAGACTGCCAATGTGATCCGCCTCAAAACTGCAGCAATCCTACAGCGTACCTATCCAGTTAGTTCAAATCTTAACCAACACCAGATCTCTGATCTCAGCTCATTGAAATGGGAAGATTCCATTGTCATTTTACCAGCAGATAAGGGATGCCGAACAGTCGTTCTGAATCATTCAGACTACCAAATGAAAGCCCTATCTGTTTTACAGGACTTACCAACTGGTAATCGACTTTCCCGTGAAGATCCCAGAGTGGTGGGAGGTCAAAGTCAATGGCCTGGTCTACATTTGGTTCAATCCATACGCTAGAGTCTACACGTCTCTGATGCCCGATTCCGCAGTTTTATGGCTTACCAAAGATCAACAAGCAGAGTGTCCCCTTACGACCTATTGGCTCCTGTTGTGGCTCCCCTATGTATGAGTTGTCGAAGTTTGTTGCTAATCTGTTTTCACCTCTGGTAGGCAAGACCATTCACACGATCTCTAACAGCAGAGAGTTCCTACTCCTAGTTTCCAGCCTATCCATTTCAGAAGATCAGATTATGGCCTCGTTTGACGTGATTTCACTGTTCATGTCAGTTCCTGTTCAAACAACTCCTCGACAGCAACCAAACTTAGCCAGCGGGTGGTTGGTTGGTGGAACAGACTTCCATCCCTTGTCGTGGAAGTTGATAGCCTAAATAAGTTTGAGGCTCAGCTGGACAGATATTTTGAACGAACAGAGGGGTGAAGTGGAAATTGTTTTTTTTTTTTTTTTTTTTTTTTTTTGGCTGATGCTGCATAAGCTTGCTTTCTTGCATCAAATGCCTCTGCTAATGCTAATGCAAACCCTGGGCAGCTGAACTTCACTATCTACCAATGACGTTTGCCCTGCCTTCAGGTTGTGCCTGAAGGCAGTGCAAACTGCTTTCAGGCACAACCCTCCATGTCTGTACCATGAATTTCATGGTAAAGGGATTCATGGTACAGACATGGGTGCACCCATCAGCTCGGTCACGGCAAACATCGCTGTGGAAGAACTGGAGGATCGCGCATTTGTAGATCTCCAGATCCTACAGCCTTTTTGTGATGATGTGTTTGTCATCATTCCCTGCTGGCCAGGAGACTGACTTTTGCAACACCTCCACTCTCTGTCATGCTTTATTCAGTTCACCATTGGGCTGGAGTCAGGCAATGCTCTTCCCTTTTTGGATACCCTTGTTCAGCCAGAGGGCACTCACTTAAAGACCTTGGTCCACAACAAACCAATGTGTGCTGGCCAATTCACCAACTACTGATGAGTACATGCTCACAGTCAGCTTCTCGGTACTGTGCAAGCCCTACTGACCCACGCCTGGCCCACTCCAGTTTTGTGGATGTGAGGCATGCTGAGATTGTTAAAGTAGACCTGGCTAAATGTGGCTACCCTACCAGTACCTTAGATAAGTGTGACCTGTAGGCCCCTCACCATGCAGCAAACCCTAGGGCCACACATAGTGATGACCTCGCCTCGATCACCTTTATCCCCTACTACCCGAATCTGTCATGACAGCTTTCTAAAGTCTTACAGATTTAGGGATAAAGTGCTTGCAGCTTCCAGGCAGGAAATTGCAGTCCCTCATCTCGACTGTAAAAACACCAATCCCCTCCCCTCTCTCTTGCAAAGTGGTTCGGTGTACCACATTTCCTGCTGTGCTGTCTGCTATGTTGGTCAATCTGGCAGGAGACTTGAGTTCATTCTCCGAACACAAGAGAGTAATCCGTTCCACGGGTTTGGAACACTCATCAATTGCGGAGCACTTCTGGTCTGTTCAGCACGACATCGACCTGTGCCATGACGTTGAGATTTTCGACCGATTTTGCCATTATTGTCGTCCCATCTGGTTGGAATCTCTCCACATTTTGTGTTGTCACGATGCCTTTAACCGGAACAAAGGAGGTAAACATTGAATGATAAATGTTGGCACATGCAGCATACCCAAGCATTGCAGTTACAACCACAAGCCTCTACTTCCAACTGCTGATCGTTATCTGCAGCAGTGTCATGCATTTCACCTCGCATGACCACCATGGCCATGCACCTGATATTCTTTATTTTTGTAATAATGCTCATTTCCCAACTGAGGAAGAACTACTTAAGTCCGAACTTTTAGTGATTTATTTACTTTATTTTAACTTATTTTTAACTTGTTTCCATTCTGGTATTAAAGAATTTTTTACCTAAAATCTGTTGTTTTATATGTCTTCTCAGTAAAGCTGAATTATATTCCTATAATGAATCCTGAGAACAGAGGTCTCTTTCAGTTATTATTACTATTATTTATTTTATTTTTTTAAATTAAATTTATTTTATCTTATTTTTTTGTTTATTTGATTTATCATTTATTTTTATTATTTATTATTTTTTATTTTATTTTATTGTATTTTATTTATTTATTTTTTTAAAATTTAATTTTATTATTATTATTTTTTTTAACTTGACCTCTGTTAGGAAGCTCAAGTGGCTCTGGCAGAGACCAGCCAGAGTATAATGGGCAGCCCGGCTCACTTCCAAGTGATGGTGTTGGGCAACATAGGGTCCCACTAGGGGCCAAACAGCCAGAGACATAACAACAGAACAAAATACAATACTACATAAACCAGCTCTAGAATTACCACAGTTATCCAAATAAAAAGTTGATTAGACCGAGGTTCGAGCCCGTCACCACCAAATACGGAGGATGCGGAAAGGTCAGGGAATAACCACCGCATATCCCCGGAGCAATATGGCCTTAGTTGCTAATGCTCCTAAAAAACCAAATAACAAACAAACCAAGTAAAAAGGTATGATCGAAAGGGACCATAACTGATATAATGAGCCATTCATAGTTTCACCTTGCTTAGGCATGTACTTAGACATGCATGGCTTAATCTTTCAGACGAGCATATAACTACTGGCAGGATTAACCAGATAGCATTTGCAGCAGTCCACGAATGCAAATGCACTGCAGCATTGCTGCAGAATCGTTTCCGACTGCATTGCAGTCGAGGTAAAGTGTAAAGTGTGTTTAGGGTCAATCGGCACCTGGGGTTTCACCCATCTCTGCGTAGTTTACATTGTGGTGTGATACAGTTCACTGTAAAGGCCAGAGATTTAAAAGTATATGGATCTTGAGGTGTGTGATGTCGTGTACTGGTGTTCTTCTGGCCATTTAGCTGCCACACCCCTGCTGAGGCCTGATGTTATCCACACTTCGCCCAGTGGAGGCAGACCAGGTACCCAGTAGTTGTAGTTTACTCTGGCCAGTCCTGCCACCTAGTTTCCTCAGATTTCAGTGGCTAGGACCTAAAAAAAAAAAAAAAAAAATTACGTTTGCGTGGGTTGATTGCTAGATTGAAAGACCGAAATGTGAGCGAATTTAATTTGGAACTATTAAATTTTGACCTGTGGGGTATACGTTGGCGAGCAGATAGAGAGGGAAAGGAGACTGAAGACTGGGGGGAAGAAAGTCAG
Source organism: Mastigoproctus giganteus (assembly GCF_048544385.1). Lineage (NCBI taxonomy): Eukaryota > Metazoa > Arthropoda > Arachnida > Uropygi > Thelyphonidae > Mastigoproctus > Mastigoproctus giganteus. The sequence continues at coordinate 126,711,714 of NC_143581.1, read as the reverse complement.
AAGAAATGGGATCAATAGAGGAGACGACCCCATTATAAGTCAGTGGGGCCTGTCCATACCCCACCAGGAGGAAATCTGGGTAGGGAAGGAGGCAGGAGGGACAGCCTCCTGCCTCCTACCGCCGAGGGAGGGGGAAAGAAAGATCGGTCCAGCAAGGGTGCCGGCACTGATTGCCATTATGGCTGGCATATGCAGAAAGCTCTGCGGTCTCATTGGGCTGGATGGAATTCAGCTGAGTAGAAAGTCACTTAAGAGGCTACGTCCTGTTCGGGGGGGGAGGTCCACATATCGGGTGTGCACTTTTCGTGGGTTATGTCCGGTTCGTGTGATTGGTTTCTTATCATCGTTTTTTTTTTTTTTTTTTTTTTTTCTGAGGCAGTTAGTTGTTGGTTTTTATTGTTTGCTGTCATAGGTTATTCATTTCATGGTTGTTGCTGTTGTGGTAGTGGTGGATGCGGGAGAGTATGCCTTCTTGTGAAGAGGTCTTGCGCATATTGAGTGAAGGCACTATAAGTAACTTTTTCAGTTAGTATCAGATATTCCTGGTCTCGTAGCATTATTTGAGTGTTGGTTATAAATCGGCAGCGGAGATCCTCATACAGTGGGCAGTCGTACATCAAGTGCCCCCGTGTCTTGCGTAGACTGCAGTGGCATGGGGGGGGTGTCACTCAATCCGAATCCATGGAGTTTTTCTCTTATGGCGCCATGGCCAGTCAACAGGTAGGTGGCGAGACGTCCAGGAGAAAGCCAGGGTGGATAGTTTGGGTACATCAGTTGGATATCAGGAATAAATTTTTTAGCAATTTCACCTCTGGTCGATGTCTGCCAGCATTTTTGCCAGCTCTGGTTGAGATGTGTGAGGAGACGTTTGCATTCCACTTTGTGGTCAGTTTCAGGGTCCACGGTGAAGTTCAGATGATTAGCCTCCCATCCCTTGGAGAGTTGATATGTTAGGCCGCGGAAGACTATTTCAAGGTCTAGGGGAAGAGTCCCTGTCAGGGTCTGGAGAGCGTGCGTGTTTACAGTATTGCAAGCTCTTGTTATTGTAACATGGTGCCCAGGTTTCTTCTGTTGACGGCCGTGGTGGCCTTCTGGTACCACGTCAGCGGCATACGTTATGGCAGGCAGGAATACTTATAGAATAGCTTGAGGGCTCTCCTTCATAGGCCCCAATCCTTGCGGGAGACCCTCATGAACAGAGCAGAGTATCTTCTGATCTTTTTCTGTATGTTTTTGTTGTTATTTGGTTTTTAGGAGCATTAGCAACTAAGGCCATATTGCTCCAGGGATATGCGGTGGTCATTCTCTGACCTTTCCACATTCTCCGTATTCGGTAGTCACGGGCTCAAACCCTGGTCTAATCAAGAAGCGTGTGCTACGCCCTGCTGCTCCTGCTCACCTGGCTACGGAGGCGCCTTTTCTGTATGTAACGATATGTAGGTCAGATGGTGGGTGAATGAGAAGTTATTATCTAGGACAACCCTGAGGTGTTTTAGTTCCTTTGTGAGCTTAATTGTAGTGCCTTGGATGGATTTGGGGAGGTCTCCTGATGTCCTACTCCTGATGCCCTTTGTTTTCTACATCAGCATGTTCGTGAGGCAACAAGAGGGAGCAATACTCTTGATCTGATTATCAGTAGTGATTCTTCATGCATTAAGAACCTGCAGATAAATGAACCACTAGGTGGCAGTGATCACAGTGTGTTGAAGTGGGATTTACTCAAGGAGGTAACTACCATCAGAGGTAAAGGGAAGGGTTTTTGTTTTCGTAAAGGCGACTATGATGGTCTGAGACATTTTAAATTCTATACAGTGGGACCAACTGATGATGTTACCAACAGCAAACTCAAAATGGGAAGCATTCAAGGAACTAATCTTGGTGGCTACCAGGCTTTACATACCAACTAAGAAATATTGTTCAAGGTTTAGGCCTAAATGGTTGTCAGATGGACTAATGAGACATGTGGCAGAGAAGAAAAATGCATGGGATACATACAAATTAATGGGTGACATGGAAGCCTATGATAGATATAAGTTGGTCTGTAACCAAGTCACAAAGGAGATTAGGCAGGCAAAGGCAGACTACGAAAAATCCTTGGCAAAGGATGCAAAGAAAAACAGAAAGGAGTTCTTTACATACTTGAACTCGAGAAGGAAAGGGATGAATCAGATTGGTCCACTGGATATTGATGGTTCAACAGTTGAGGATCCTGCTCAGGTGGCTAACAATCTAAACGAGTATTTTGCATCTACATTCACGCATGAGGAGTTATTCAGGAAGGAGAATGATGTAGGTAAAGTAAACATTGGCAGTGAGCTGGATGATTTTGTAATAACTGAGAGGAAAGTGGAGGAGAGATTGTTGAGGATAAACATAAAAAAGGCACCTGGGGTGGATGGGATCTATCCAGTTATATTAAAGGAGGCAGCAAAGGAAGTATGCAAACCCCTAGCCATAATTATGAGAGCTTCTTTGGACTCAGGGAAGTACCCATAGACTGGAGATGTGCAAATGTAACCCCAATTCACAAAGGAGGATCAAAGGCTGACACAAGTAATTATAGACCTGTTAGTTTAACTTCTGTTCCAGGTAAATTAATGGAGGTACTGGTTAAAGAAGCACTGCAGGATCATCTAGACAAGAATTCAGTTATAGCTCAGACGCAGCATGGTTTTGTTAAGGGCAGGTCTTGCCTGACCAATTTGATTGGATACTATGATGTAGTCACAAAAGAACTGGATGCAGGGAATAACTTTGATATTATATATTATATATATATTATATATATTTGCAGGTACTTGGTAGCTGGGCGGCAGTACAATGAGTGCATAGAATTTGCCAAGCGAGGTTATAATATGGGCACAGGTGGCCCAGGATGTACAGTAGCTGGAAATCTTGGTTACAGTGATACTAGGGTTCCTAACCAGGATGCAAGCCCGGGGGGTTGTATCTGTTGTCCTGAACTATTTTGAAGGATAGGGGATATCCTCTCACCCCCCCCTGGCTGTGCACATATGGCTCTTGGATAAGTAGGATGTCGAAGTTCTGTTCATTCGCTTTCTTGTCCGGCCACGGCCTTAGATCGCTGTGCATTTAGCTGTGCAAAGTTAACCCTGTCTAGGTTAAAAGGTCTAAGGCATGCGTCCAAAATCAATCCTCATTTGGTATGCACCCTTAGCTTTGATGTAGATGGGACACTGATTATCCCTCAGTGAGTGGTCCACTGACATCTTCTGTGATTTACAGTTTGCACAGTTAGGCGGGTCATCTTTTTTTAGGGCAGGTGCCAAACTCATGGCCTTTCTCTTCACAGTGGCCACAAGTAGGCTCTGTCTGGGCACAGGTGTGCGTTGTATGTCCAAATCGACAGCAACGGAAGCATTTGAGAACAGACACATGCTCTTTGAAGCGATGGCTGCCCCAATGTATGAAAACCCTGGTTGTTTGTGCAATTGTTTTCCATGCCTCAGGTGTGAGTTCAACCACCCAATTTGTGTGGTCTCCTGTCCTGGATTTTGTTTGGAATTTTGGGGTGATCAGTGTTGCTGGTTTCATGTTTGGGTACTTATGTTGAAGGTTCCTGGAATATAGTTCTTCCTGCAGAGTTTCTGGTGTTAGATCCTTGTTGGTGTTAAAAATGACTATACTGGGACCCTTTCTCTTGGGGGATGCTGCCTTTAACCAAGTGTCTGGATCCTCGAGTTGTTGAGGATTTCGTTTGCATCTTCCTTTGTCTGGGTTTCAAGGATGACACCCATGTTCTTTATTTTTCAGACAGATTTGATTTTTGTAGTCTTTAGATCCTGTGACAGGTTCTTCATAATGGTTTGTTTCACCTTTTCACTAGTCTGGTGTTGTGCTGTTGAGGTCGGTTTTAATATTATTAGGTGTGTAGTTGGCAGAAGCGTTTTGTAGTAGTTGCCGCGCGTGGCAGTTGAGGAGAGGTATCTGGAGCTGTGATCCTCAGCGCTTGTGCATATGTGGGTGCACGCTGTGGCATTTGTTTTGCCCCACATTCAGCGTAGGCTTGCAGTTTAGCATTGGCCCTTTTGCTCTCGAGGTAGGCTTTGACAAGGAGTGCGTCGAGTTTGTTCCACAATGTTATTATTTGAGCCCTTAGTGCAGTAGTGACTCTGCTTCTTTTCTCTTTAAAGAGGGATTCCAGAGCAGTTTTCAGGAACAGGGATTTTTCGTATATTGTACCCTCGGGTAAGGTAGGATCCAGGGAGGTTTCCTGTCTCCTGTCATCGCTAGTCTCCTTTGTCACAATCGCTGTGAAGTTTTTCTGCATTTCCCTTATCTCTGTCTGGGAATGGGTTTCTATTTCAAATTTTGGTATCAAGCCTTTTTTGTTTTTTTCCTTACCCGTTTAGGGGTCCCGGCACGGGGATCCATCCCTTCGTTCTGTTGAGTTGTGATGATAGTGCATTCATCGCCTTGGGTTTCCCTAAGAGGGTCTCTGCTCTTGTCCATATTCTTCTCCATATCACTATTTTCGGATGACCAAGACTCGTCGGTTTATTGGGATTTCCTCTCTACTATCAAGAAGCACTGTGAGCGTTATGAAAAATGAAATCAGCCACAACTGCGTAGCACAAAAAGAAGGCGAGTAGTGAGCCTTTAAGTTATTGGGCTATCCCCTCAGTCACTTATGGGTGGGAAATAGCCAGGTGTAAAAATAGCCCTAGAACAACGGGACTACTTCCCTATGTGGTTTCTGGGCACGGCAAACACGATGGTGGCATTAAAAAGACAGTAGAATCTACCAGAGAAAAGTGGGTGGGGGGGAGCACACAAAAGTCATTATTTTTGGATAAAACTCACACACAGTTTAGTGGGAAATGTTGGGACACAAATGTTGTCCAAGGTTACAAGCACTGTTGCACCTCCCAAGTCAAGAGCAAGGTAGAAACATGGCGATTGCATTATATCGGTCGCCTCTCTATATTCCAAATGTATAAGATGCACCCAGTTTTTAGACCCCAAATTTTTCCAAAAAAAGGTGTGTCTTATACATGGGGAAATACGGTATATATATATATATATATATATTTTTTTTTTATATGTATATATATATATATATATATATATATATATATATATATTTTTTTTTTTTTTTTAAGGTCCTAGCCATTGAAATCTCAGGAAATTAGGTGTCAGGACCTGCCAGAGTAAATCTTAGTCTACTGGTGTTTCCTGGTCTGCCTCCACGGGGCGAAAGTGGGGCAATGTTGGGACTCAGTAAGAGTTCAGCGGCTAAATGACCAGATGAACAATGGTACATGACACTACACATGTACAATATCCATACACTTTTGAATCTCTGGCATTTCCAGTAATCTGGCACACCCACCACAATGCAAGCAATGCGGAGATGGGGGAACCCCTGGTGCCGCTTGAGACCACACACTTTACACTTTACGCGGGTGTCTCCAAGACCAAATCCATCTTACTTAAGGGCTACCTAACTCCAACTAGACCGCTGCAAATAAGAATCAACAATAGAACAATTAAGCTAGTCACAGAACTAAAGTACCTGGGAGTTAACCTGGACTGTAATCTATCTTTCACCCTACACCTAAAATATATACTGGCTAAGATGAAAAATACGCTGCCATGCTTGCCAGAGTCACACATCGTGACTGGGGCTTGAAAAGGCACACCCTTGCAATCTTTTATAAAGCAGCCATTATCTCAGCAATCACATATGCCTCTAGTGTCTGGTTCCACAAAGCGTCAACAGTGGTAAACTGCAGACGACTGGATATTATACATAGACCAGTCCTATTGACCCTCACCCGAGCATGGAAGACGGTCTCTACCCATGCACTACAAGTGATCATGGGCCCTCTCCCTCTTGATCTTGAGGTGACTTGCACCGGCATGCTTCAGCAACTCAGACGTGGCAAAGTCACAACCTCCCAGGACCACACCATGGACCCGGCTAATAACTGTAAAGTTGAGAAATACAGGCTGCAAACGTAGTTGACATCAATATGGCAACAACGCTGGACGATTTCTGACAAAGGAGACATCATGCGAAGGTTCTTTCCGAACTTGCAAAAGGTGTACCCAAAATATCAGACATGGCTCTGCCCTGGTCTCCACATCATCTACCTTCTCACAGGACATGGAGCTATCCGCCACAAGCTAAACCTCCTCGGATTGACAGATAACCCAGCCTGCACGTGTGGCTCCCTCGAGACCTGGGACCACCTGCTACTCAAGTGTGAGCTGTACGAAGATCTGCGTGGACACCTCATCACACGAGTCCAGTTCAACCCCAAAAATCAGGAGCACTACCTACCGGAGGACGAGGGAACCTACAGTGCCCTCACCAACTTTGCCCAGTGCCTCTTTGCAAGACGCCAGACTCTTCCTTTGCCGGCAAACCTAGGACAACTAGGATAAATACAACAACAATCACAAAAAATGACGAACCAAGATGAAATTGGACTGTGCCTGAACTGCACTCTCCCAAATACTGACCCATGGATGGGACACCGATTCCATTTGAGAACTGTTAACCAACCGCATAATCGCATTTACTACAATCGAATCCTCGGGAGTCCACTCTGATTGTGACTGAACGCTATCCTACTGAACATCGACCATTGAACGGACCTGGATCCCACGAGTAACTACTTAATAAAAGACCAAGCAGGACCTTCACAAATGTCAGACAGACCTGGACTGAAAACCTGGACAGAGATATCTTCACTCCACTCCTGGGAATACTGAATGGGACAGCCCTGGCGCCTTGGCACCCGGACTGAAGCCACCCCACATCTATGCCCTGTTGGCAATCAGGCCGGCTGTCTTGCCTGGCCTACTTTTTACCCTTCCTTGGCGGGGGGTGAGGGGACAGCCCTGCTGTCACCTTCCCTTCTCGCCACCGCTTCTTTTCCTTCTGGTGGGACATGGGCATGCCCCACTGTAAACTGGAGTTGTCTTCCCTATTGGCTCCATACTTCTATCTCTTGCTCTCTCTCCCTCCCCAGTCTTGAGTCTTCCTCCCCACTCTACCTGCATGCTAGTGAATGCCCCACACAATCTAAATTCCACAATTGAAAATCAGTTTCGCCCACCATTCTTTTGACCTTCTCCTAGCACTTCCTCCTCAATGTGATCATATATATTTTTTTAAGGTCCTAGCCACTGAAATCTCAGGAAATTAAGTGGCAGGACCTGCCAGAGTGGACTATATACTAGTGGGTACCTGGTCTGCCTCCACGGGGCAAAAGTGGGGCAAAGTCGGGCTTAAGTAGAGGTCTGGCGGCTAAATGACCAGAAGAACAATGGTACACAACACTACACATGTACAACATCCACACACTTTTAAATTTCTGGCTTTTCCAGTCAACTGGTTCACCCACAATGTAAACAATGCGGATATGGGGGAAACCCCTCATGCCGTTTGACCCTAAACACACTTTTTACACTTTACACTTTACCCGGGTGTCTGAATCATGGCGTGCACTATATCTGCTGTGCGAGATGGTTTTGTCCATTATTATGGCACATTCCCAATATAGTCTGAGTAGAGGTCTCTAGATGTACTTGTAATCTGGCAGTCAAGGTGAACCAAGTCCAGCACATCGCGTACGCTCTTGGCGTACAAATGAATAACAGTCGGAAGGACTTCCAGAGGAACTGAAGAACATAGCCAGCAAATGAGGTCGAAGCACTGAGGCAAAGATATAGACAATTCAGAAACCGGTACACTGATGCCATAAAGACAAGTAAAAGACACTCATGTTAGTTCTTGGTCCCCACATCAGGGAACACTGACCCCTGGGGCATTGTCTTCAAGGTAACAACCAATAGGCTGCCTAGGGGAAGGTGATTGCTACCACTAGGACTCAGCCGAGAGACCTTACCACGACTTGGGGACAGTTGATGAATAACATACTCGACTCAATATATCAAAAACCAGATATGCCAGCCTTGCCAACTCAGCAACATTAAGTCCGGTATTCATGTAGGTAAATTTTTCATTTACATACAAGAATACCGGGCAATCGTAACCATACAGCCAACATGCTTGATCTTTTTCTCACAAACAACCCTTCTAAGTACATGGTTAAAGTGAGTGGTCCTTTAGGCACCTCAGATCATAACTTGGTGATTGTCTCTTCTCCAAGGGAGTTTTTATCTCATGGCTATTCCCAACCTCGTATTGTTTGGCATTACAAGAATGCAAAATGGGATGACCTGCGAGATTTCTTTTCTTCTTTTCCTTGGTCAGATTACTGTTTCAAAACTTCTGATGTCAATGTTTGCTCAGATCGTGTCAGTGAAATTATTCTTGTAGGAATGGAATCCTTTATTCCACACTCCATTTTAAAATCTCATCCTTTATCTAAACCTTGGTTTTCCAATAAATGTGCTAAGGCTGTTCAAGAGAAGAACATTTGCATATCGTAATTGGCTTTTTTTCAAATCTTCAGTTTCATTTTCTTCCTACACCAAAGCTTGCAACAATTGTAAAACAGTTATTAATCAGTCCAAAGTAGATTTTGAACAGACTAAGAGTAGAAAACTTGCTGCCTGCCATAATGGTAGCTGAGCATTCTGGTCTCTTGCCATAGCTATTGGCCACAAATTTTGCCCATTTCTGCTCCCACCTCTGTAAAAACCAGTTGGTTCTGTTGTCACTTCAGCCAAGGATAAAGTTGACCTGCTAGCATCCCATTTTCCTTCCAACTCATGTATTAATGATCTTGGTAAAACACCTCCCAGCATTCCCAACACACTCCATTCAGTGCCTCCTGTAGTCTTCTGTCAAAAGGATTCAGAAAGATTTTGAAGAATCTTGATGCAAAGAAAACTCCAGGTCCTGATGGTATTTCTCCACTTGTTCTCAAAACCTGTGCTTTGAGAACAGGTTTGGAGAACAAGTGGAGGTTCTTTGAGAACAAAGAACTTTGTTCTTGCCGACTTTTTCACTTTCTTATTCCAAAGGTGTTTTTCCTTCTGCTTGGAAATTTGCTTATCCAGCCATTTCCTAAAAAGGGTGACAAATCCCTCCCATCCAATTATCGTCCCATTGCAGTTACTTCTACTTTTTCTAAAGTAATGGAGAAATCAATTAACCATCAACTCTTAAACTACCTAGAAACCTTCTGTCTGGTCAACAATCGCCAGTATGGATTCCATCAGTGTCGATCCACTGGTGATATTGTGGCTTATGTTACTTATTTATGAACAAATTCAATGGAAAAGTTCAGTGAAACACAAGCAGTTGCTCTTGTCGTCTCAAAGGCTTTCGATCGTGTTTAGCATAAAAGTCTCCTAAACAAGCTTCCAACTTCTGGTTTGCCAACTGTTATTTGTAATTGGTTATCCAGTTTTCTCGCTGATTGCTCACTTAGGGTGATGGTAGATGGCTCTCAGACTTCTAACTTTTCCACTAATGCTGGTGTCCCCCAAGGTTCAGTTCTTTCCCCCACTGTTTTCCTCTTGTATATTAATGACCTTCTTCCATTGACTGGAAATCCTATCCATAGTTTTGCCGATGATAGCACATTGCATTCCACTTTCCATTTTGAGAAAATTTGCCCTGCTCAATCAGCCTCAACTTCTCGAATATATATATGCACTACCAATTCCTTAAATGCCGATCCCCAGGTAATTCTCCAGTGGGGCAAAGACAACTGAGTTGATTTCAATCCTTCTAAAACTCAGTCTTGTCTTATATCTTGCAAAAAGGATTCTTCTGCTCCTATGCTTATCTTTGGTGACACTCCGATTTCTAGGCAAAATGATATATCTCTTTTGGGGATTACCCTGACTTCTAATCTCTCTTGGCACAAGCACATTACAAATATTGCTTCCTCTGCATTCAAAAAACTTGGTTTTCTCTTTCGCTCTCGGTGTTACTTTTCTTCTAAACAGCTCTTCACTTTGTACAAATCGCAAATCTGCCCTACCATGGAATATTGTTCCCACATCTGGGGCAGTGGCCCCAAAACCCCTGTCAGGCTTTTAAATTCCATTCAGAAGAGGGCAGTTAGGTTAATTAATGACTCCACTCGAACAGAGTCTCTCCAGTTACTGTCTCATAGACATACTGTTTCTGCTGCATGCCTTTTCTACAGATACTTCCATGAGCACTGTTCTTCTGAATTGGCTTCTATAATTCCTGCTCTCTCTTTAAAAACAGTCTGAACATGTGCCGCCACCAGCCAACATCCATTTACTGCTCAACTTTAAACTCACAGAACCAACTTTTCATCTTCCTCATTTATTCATTCATCTGTCGTTTTCTGCAACAACCTTCCTTCAAACGTATTTCCTGAAAATCACGGTCTACAGAAGTTCACGTTTAATGTCAACAAATATTTTCTTTCGTCTTCTCAACCTCCAACCCAAGCAGGATACTAAGTACTATAGGTTCTCGTTTTTGGAGTTTTCAAAAAAAAAAAAAAAAAAAAAGTGACAGAAATGATAACTACAGCAACCAGGCAGTTGAGTCCCCTTTCACCCTGATGAACTCAGCATGGTGACTAGTAGGGTCAGAAATAGAAAATGCCTGGGCCTTGATCTTATTGAGCCTGAAATACTCAAGAAATCCATGGAAATATGAGCCTCACCGACTCCTCACACTATACAATAGATGCTTGGAAACATGACTTTACCCAACTGCATGGAAAACAGCAAATTTAAAACTAATACTGAAAAATTCTACCAAAAATCCTGAATATTCGGATTCATATCAACCCATTGCACTGCTTCCAGTGGCAAGCAAATTGTTTGAAAGATTATTCCATGCAAGAGTTATAAAACATTATGCAACAGCAGCAGGCCTACATGCCGGAAACCAGGGTCCTGAACTGTGGATGCACTGGGAAACTTGCTAAGGATATTTTCCAGGACTGTATATGAAAGTATCTGCTGCTCATCTTTGCTGAGGTGTTTGATTCACTTTGGTGGCCAAGTATTCTGGTGAGGTTAAGGGAGGCTGAAGTGCCGCTTAACCTGTAAAAAGTAATTGAAAGCTATTTAACCCGAAGAAGAGTGGAAATCAACATACACTATCAAAAAATAACAAGAGAGATGCACAGAGGATGTCCGCAGGGGTCAGTGGTGGGGCCGCTCCTCAATGAATTCCTGACAACAGACCTGGGTTCTGTGGGAGCGCATGCCTTTGCAGATGAACTGACATTGACGGTAGAGGTGGATTCCAGGGCCCAATTGGAGATGCTGGTAAATCGGGCACTTCAGCGGCTGCAGAAATGGGCATCAAAGAACTAGCTGAAAATATCATCAGACAAAATATCTCATCGATCCTCCTAAAGGGGACTACAACTATGATGACCCCCACAAATTAAAATCAACAATGTAACCATCAAATTTGTGAGTTAGCTGAAGTATCTGGGCATTATCCTAGATAACAACCTGACATTCCAGCCACATCTGAAATATATAAGAAGAATAATCAGAGAATACTCCCGACTGGTAACCAGAATCACAAGGAGAGATTGGGGACTCAAGAAAAAAACCCTGATGCTTTACTATAAAACAACCTTCCTGCCAGCAATCACCTATGCAGCAGCGGTGTGGTATCCAAAAACGACACTGGTAGTCAACAAAAGAATACTAGAAATGACCCAAAGGACCATACTGCTATCAGCAACGTGCGCTTGTAGCACGGTAAGTACCCCAACATTGCAGGTACTTTCTGGAGCGCTCCCCATGGACCTGGAGGCTGTTCGGACAGGGCTATTGTTTTTTCTGGCTAAGGGAGTGGCCACCTTAGGATACATGACTGACCCAGTGGGAAACCTAAAAAACGAAAAAAATTAGGCTACAGACCCACCTTCTAGACCTTTGGCAGAGAAGTTGGATGGAGACTACAAAAGGTGAAGTAACAAAAAGATTTCTACCAGACCTCTGGAAAATATACCCAAAGCAACCAGCCTGGTACTTCCTAGGGTACCACATGACAAGACTATTAACTGAATATGGACCCTACAAGGAGAAGCTGTTTGGCTTCAGACTCGTGAGGATCTCACCTTCATATGTGGGGAAAGCGAAAGCTGGAGCCACATAGTCTATGTTTGTCAGCACTATGACGATACCTCAGGGGGGGGGTTACTAATAACAAGATTGAGATACCTCCCAAAAGGACTGGAGCACCACTTCCTGAACACTGAGAAGGAATATAGGGCCGCTTAACCTGTACAAAGTAATTGAAAGCTATTTAACCCAAAGAACAGTGGAAATCAACATACACTATCAAAAAATAACAAGAGAGATGCACAGAGGATGTCTGCAGGGGTCAGTGGTGGGGCTGCTCACAGAGTGCTGATCACACGGAAAATAAAAGCAAGGATGGGGCTTGCCCCATGTGTGACAAAACAGATAACAGACTAAACATAGCACAACTGCAAACAGCCTGATGACGGTCTGAAGAGTGCACCCTAGCCCCCGCCGACCGGGCTAGCCGAGTGGGTAAAGTACCTGCCCGGCAACCCAAAGGTCGCGGGTTCGATTCCCGCCTCGGGCTTGGATCAAAGTACTGCAAAAACCTTGGGAGGTGCAATATGGCCACAGAAGCCGATGCGCCAACAATTACCAAATCAAATCAACCCTAGCCCCTTCACCTATTATTCCCACTTCCTTTGGGGGGATGTTCTCTGTTCCCTCCCTTCCTTGCCACCCCTAACTTCTAATCTGGTGGGGCATGGGCATGCCCACTGAAAACTAGGGCTATCTACTCTACTGGCCCTATATTTCTGTCTTTTCCCCCAGTCTTTGGTCTCCCCACTCTCTCTCCCTTCATCATAGCGAAAGCCCCACACATCAAAAACTTAACATGATAAAATTACCTTACGCCCAAAACTTGGCCTAGCAAACCTAAGTGATATTATCCCTACAATAGCGCAGACTTTTTTTTTTTTAGGTCCTAGCTGCCGAAATCCCAGGAAATTAAGCAGCAGGACCTGCCAGAGTGAATCTAAGGCTACTGATTTCCTGGTCTACCTGCATGGGGCAATGTTGGGCCTTAGTAGGGGACCAGCGACTAAACGACCAGATGAAGAATGGTACAGGACACTACACATGAACAGTTCCAACACACTTTTAAATCTCTGGGATTTCCCAGCAAACTAATTCACCCACAATGAAAGAAACATGGAGATGGGGGAACCCCTGGTGGCGTATGACAACACACACTTACACTTACTACATAAACCAAACATGACACTTTTTTCTGGCTTTAGCAGTTGTTCTGCATTCCATCACAGAATACGTATGGTGCAGATGTGGGAAACCACTGGTGGCACTTGACCCTAAATACTGTGCCACTACTATGCCACTATAATTAGGACAGACATTCTGAGGCTTTGTTTATCAAATATGAAGTGATATTGAGAGAAATCTGTGGGTTATGGCAGAATTTGTAAGTGGAATTTTGCCACAACTTATTATGAGGGAGAGCGGAGAACATGGAGACACTATGTAAAGCTCATGGCTCAAAAATTTTTCAAAGCATTACCAGTAGTTATTAGTAAGGTGGGATACACTTAAATATATGGGGTGCCAGAATATTTGTTTAATGCTGTTGAAGAAGTGTTAAAGCTTGGTTGGAAAATTGTTATTTGTGGGGAACAATACACAGACTAATAATTTAACAGCAGCCACAAGCAGATGTGAAATTTATTTTTGCATTGCTTTTATTTTGACATGCAGAAGCCCAAAAAGCAGAAGGGGGGGGGACGTTACATATCCCGTTAAGAGATCAGTGTAGGACCAGCAATTGTGTAAGATTGGAGTCAATGTAGGACTATCAATTGTGTAAGAATGTAAGACTATCATGAGCTGTGTAAGATTTACTAAAAACAACATTTACTTGCTTATACACTAAATCTAGGAGTGCAATGCATACATTTGATGAGTGTGAAGTTTGATGAGTGGTTAAGCGATCAAATGCAGCCACTGCAGGTTTATCTGAAACATAGTATCACTGTGATATTGAGGATGCAGAATTAGAATATGGTGCTTATAATGTGTATAGGAATGACAAATATGTTTATATATGTCACTTTATTAGTGGTTCATAAGAATGAACCATAACAAAGCAACAAAATGAACCACTGTAGTAAACCCACCTTGTATCTTTCTGTTAAGGATCTCTATAAAGCCAGTCTCATGTATGTTTGATGGTTTTTGTGCTTAGCAATGTGTTGTTTTGTATGAGGTGGTCTTTTCCACGTGACTTGAAAAGTCAACTGGCTCATTTATACACCTAATATTTAAAATTTAAACATTATTTATTTGTTGATTTTTTTGGATTTTGTAATTAGTATATTTCTTCTCCAATTCTCCAGTATCAGCAATTATTCTGAGCTTCCATATTTAAGCCATGTAAAGCTAGATAAGATACAAAGAACAGATAGTAGTTATATTGATTATGTTTTATTTATGCAATGATAGGCATTAATCCTGATCAGAAAGGGTTTATCAACATATAAAGACAGTTAATAGCTATATATATATAAAGATAAGAATTAAAAATAATTAATATAAGTAAAAATAAAAATGAGGGTAAAAAAAAAAAATTTGTTTTGATGCAAACTAGATAAAAATAAATAAGATAAAATTGGTACATGGATCAGATATTTCATCAGGGGACTGCACCTGATCATGTACCAAAACACTGCGTTTCTATATAAACCCATGTTGATGGAGGAACTATTAAAATATAACTAAATCTAATGAAATATACAAAAAAAAGGGGGGGGGGGAAATAAAAATAAAACCTCCAAAAACATGAGTAAGGTAGCTCCATGCAGTGTGTGGTTAAAATAAAACAATTAAATTAAGTCAAATTAAAGTTTAAATGCATGTGGGTTAAAATGAAAAGTTTTAAAAAATGTTTTTGAGAAGGGTGATTTTATGTAAATTTATGTAACAGGCAGTGGCATAGAAATAGGAAGTAATGCAGGGTAAGGGAGGGAAAAAGGTAATAAAAATTAAAATTTAAAGAGGCGAAAATAGCAAGAATAAGAAAAGTAAGAATGTCCGAATCGCCCTTGTATTGCACTAATAGTTCAACGGACAGAAGAAAGAAGAAAGTAAAAAGATGTAAAGAGTTTAAAGGATACTAGGCAAGCTAGGTGTGTAAATATCCAACCTCTTAGAAAGGGCCTTGGCTGTGAGAGTGTTAGTAGAAGTGGAAACTAATACCACTAGCCTGTAATATATTTTTTGAGTGCTGAATGCCGAAAATATAGCCGAAAAAGCAAGATTATAAAGCTGCATGCCAAGATTACAGCCAACGCTGTAATCTTGGCATTAATGCAACCATCAAGAAACTTATGGCTTTTCATAAAAAATTACATACCAAAATTCGCAATTCCACATTACCTTTCTAATATATGATAGCCAAGTTCCATAAACATCCCGTTGGCTTTAGATTCATTACCAGTGCCAAAAAAAGTGGCTGTTATCTACCAGGTAAAAAATTCTTTAAATTATTAACCACTATATTTATTAATATTCCATCCACTTGGATCATCAATAATAACCATAACATCATTAAAATCTTTAATTCTAATACCAACATTTTCAGTATCGAAACTTATGACTTTACTAACTTATTTACTTCTTTACCACATCATTTGATTATCACTGTGCTTAATAAATTATATTTTAAATACAAGACCATTCTACCCGTGGATGAGGTTGTTTGGAATAACTATATCAACCTATGTATTCTGAACAACTACATTTACGATGGTAAATGTACTTATAGACAATCTGTAGGAGTTCCCATGGGCTCGCAAATTTACAGTATAGTTTCTAACTAATTTCTTCATTACTACGAAGATCTTTATATTCGCAATAACTCGAACCTTAACTTTGCATTTTGTTATGTTGATGACATCATGGTTTTGAATATTCATTTTGAAAATATTGCAAAATTTATATATCCTACTGAACTTACCCTAAATAAAGAAAATAAGGGTGACCAACAAGAAAACATCCTTGATTTAAATATTACTTTAAACAGTCCCCCTCTTAATCGTAATTTGGAGTTATGTGATAAAAGAAGTAAATTTAATTTTAACATCATTTACTTAACTAACTGCAATTCTAATATTTCTATTAAAGTTCATAAAAACATCATCTATACACAAACTATCTGTCTTGCCTAAGCAGTAATCAAACACTTTTCGTTAATGCTTTAAATGGCCTTTACACTAAATTGCACATTAACGATATTCCAATGAGTTTTATAAATTATATTATAAAAAATCTATCTGATTTCATTAAACAAAAATTTGGATTCACCATATCACATTTTGATTAGGGTTATCCTGATATTTGTCCAGCTTTATAGATGTAGATTTGAATGGTAGTATTTCCACTACTTTGAAAGTGATCACATTATATGGCTTCTATTTGAACAATATTCATGCCTTTTCACTCTCTAAGTTATTTTCTATATTAATATTATTAATAATTATTTATAATCATATGCATTTCTTTCAGAATTTTTCTCCATTTCATTTTAACTATAGAGGGCTTCCATTGTTCTTTTCTACTGAGCAACTCCACCATCGTCATAGTTCTCCCTCTGTTTATATTCTATTTTTAATTAATCATGTTCACAAAATATTCTCTTTATAATTTTTTCTTCATTATATATTACATTTTGGCCCAGGTTGATGTTGCATAACTTTAAAGGTATTTAACTTTTCTTCTTTTCACTATTTTTATTCACCTTCTGGCTATTTCTTTGTTTTTTCGGCTATATTTTCGATATTCGGCACTCAAAAAATATATTACAGGCTAGTGGTATTAGTTTCCACTTCTACTAACACTCTTACAGCCAAGGCCCTCTCTAAGAAGTTGGGTTTTTACACCCCTAGCTTGCCTAGTATCCTTTAAACTCTTTTCCTTCTCTTTGCATCTTTTTACTTTCTATTCTTCTTTCTTCCGTCCGTTGAACTATTAGTGCAATACGAGGGCGATTTGGACATTCTTACTTTTCTTATTCTTGCTATTTTCGCCTCTTTAATTTTTAACTTTTATTACCTTTTTCCCTCCCTTACCCTGCATTACTTCCTATTTACATAATTTGCCTGTTACATAAATTTACATAAAATCACCCTTCTTAAAAACATTTTTCAAAACTTTTCATTTTAACCCACATGCATTTAAACTTTGATTTGACTTAATTTAATTGTTTTATTTTATTTTAACGTCACACTGCGTTGGGGCTACCTTACTCATGTTTTTGGAGGTTTTATTTTTATTTCCCCCCCCACACTTTTTTTGTATATTTCAATTATATTTATTTATATTTTAATAGTTCCTCCATCAACATGGGTTTGTATAGAAACGCATTGTTTTGGTACATGATAGGGTGTAGGCCCCTGATGAAATACCTGATCCATGTATCAACTTTGTCTTATTTATTTTTATCTAGTTTGCATCAAAAAAAAAATTTTTTTTACCCCCATTTTTACCACCCTCATATTGATGCTCACTATATTTATTATTTTACATTTATTAATTTTTACTTCCCTTTCAGCTTTTGTACATATGATTGGCCTGTTAATTCAGCCGTTAATTCTACATAATTCTACATTTTTTTTTTAAGTTCTTAATATTCTTTTTCTCTTATTTTCTTCTATTAGGTCTGACACCTCATGTTAATAACTTCTCCATCTTTAGTATTTTCTATTAATTATCTTTAATTCTTATCTTTATATTTTTATATCCTGTTTTTGCTGCCTTGCGCATTCAGGTACACTTACTGTTTCTCTTTTCTTTTTCTTACATTTTATACATACTATATATATATATATCAAATTTAGAGTCTAATCACATTTTTTAAGTCAAGTTTGAATTTTATTAAATGTATCCATGACCTTCTTTACTATATATTTATTAGTAATTATTAAGATATCATCAAGATATCTACCGTAGAATGTTATATTTGGGAGATGTGATGTTAAGTATACCTGCTCAAACTTATTTAGATAAATTTCAGCAACCAATTGACTGAAGCTAAACCCCATCGGTAACCCGAATATCTGCTTGTATATTTTATCTTGGAAATTAATATAATTGGTTTGTACAAGAAATTTAATCAAATAAAATATTTATTTTCTTGTTAAATTTGACATGTTTCAACAAATTGTCTGATTATTGATAAGGTCCCGTATTGCGTCAAGGGTATATCCTACATGTACATTGGTGTACAAGGAAACAACATCTAAAGAGAATAATTCGTCATCTCCATTTAGTGTTTTTTCTTTTAATTGGTTGAATAACATCTCTGAATTCTTTAAACTAAACTTCAATGTTAAATGCAAAGGTTTAATAATGTTGTAAAGGTATGCTGTGAGAGATGCAAAAGCTGTGTTTCTGTAAGAAATGATAGGTGTAATAGGATATCCTATTTTATGAAGTTTTACCTGTCCGAAAAGAGTCGGTACCGCATTAGTCGTAGCTTTAAGGGATTTTAAAATGGCCATCGAAATATAGTCTTTTTTTCTGTACTCAGTTAACTTGCTATTAAATTAGCAGTAGCATGGGCACGTGATGCAAGAAAGCAAGCTTATATAGCATCAGCCAAAAAATAAAAAAATAAATAAAAACCCCTTATTTCGCCCATCCCCTCGCTCCAAATGTTGGTCAAGTTCTGCCTTGAATCTATTTAAGCTATCAACTTCTACAACAACAGATGGGAGTTTGTTCCAGCAATCAAACGCCCGCTGGCTAAAGGCAAACTTCTGCACATCTATCCTACAACCGTCTTTCCTCAATTTGAATTTATGCTTTCTCAGGCGATTATTCTGAGCAAGAGGAAGAATCCCATCAGCATTGAGCATGCATAAACCATTCAAGGCTTTATACACCTCAATCAGATCACCTCAGGTGCCTAGTCTCCAGACACTGTAATTTGCAAACTTAAGCCTTTCTTCGTAAGAGCAACCCTTTGTTCTGTTCACTAATCTTGTTGCCCTTCTCTGTACTCGTTCCAACAGCTCCACATCCGTCTTAAAATGAGGCCTCCAGACCTGTATACAGTACTCAAGGTGTGGCCTGACCATTGTCTTATACAAGGGGATAATCACCTCCTTATCCTTGCTAGAAAAATTCCTGTATATCATTGACAAGACACCATGAGCTACTCTTGCAGACCGTCTACACTGCTCAGAAAACTTCATATCTGCCTGCACAATTACCCCCAGGTCCTTTTCATTCTCTACCACTGTCAGTGTGGTACCACAGAGTTGATATGTTACTCTGGGATTACTGCTTCCCATATGCAGCACTTTACATTTGTCAATGTTAAACTTCATTTGCCACCTCTTAGCCCATCTTCTCAACTTTTCTAGATCCTGTTGCAGCAGTGTACTGTCATTAGTGTCATTAACAACCTTGCCAACCTTTGTATCGTCTGCAAACTTGGACATTAAGCCTGATATACCATCATCAGTATCATTTATAAATACAGAAAACAACAATGAACCCAACACTGAAACCTGAGGGACTCCACTAATAACATTAGTCCATAAAGAGCAGTGTCCATTGATTACTACTCTCTGTCTTCTACCACTCAACCATCCCTTTATCCATAGCAGCAATTTGCCTCCAATGCCACACTGCTCCAATTTGTGCAGCAGTCTTTCATGTGCAACAGTATCAAAGGCCTTTCTAAGATCCAAATATATGATATCAAAGTTATTCCTTGCATCCAGTTCCTTTGTGACTACATCATAGTATCCAATCAAATTAGTCAGACAAGACTTCAGACAAGATATAATATTACTAAATTTGCCTATATAATCAATTTTATTTAAGACCACAACTGTATCACCCATGTCTGCTTTCTGTTCAATAATATTGTCGTTCTGTCTTAATTTTTGGAGACCAATGCTCGCTTCTTTTGATGACCTAGGTAGGTCCCTATTCTGATTGATAATTCCATTGATCTGTTTTATAAACCCTTCTCTATTTTTAGCATTCCTTAAGCCAAATTCGAATTCAATAACTCTTTGCATTTTAGGAAGACATCTGGGAGGTAAATTATAATTACAGTAGATTCCGGTTAATTGGGCCACCGGTTAATTGGAACAGCCGTTTATTTGGGGCAAATCTTACAAAACAGAAACCAATTGAGAAAATAGCCAGGGTTCTTCACTTAATTTGGACAGCATGCCGTTTAATCGGGGCAGGAGACTAGCCTACATTTGTCTCCGACTGTACCATGTGGTTCAGTCGAAATTCTGGAGGTCACAACCATAAAACAATAAAAGCAATTAGCAGTCTCCTGTTTATTGGGCTTTTCTGTTAGTGGAATCTATCATAAATGGACAGTAAACTCGATATTACTAAATTTGTGATGATACTGACAGCTGGAATTCTGTGGGTTATTATGGTGAAAGGTGTTTACACTTCCATGAAATCTTCAATCATATAAAAAAATTAATTTTCAGATCATCTCTTCATTCCTATTTTTAAAGCTTTGTAACTCGTTACTCTGTTTTCACTTGCGCATATTGTGTTACTTGCAATTTGTGTGTGCCGTGTTTTTTGTTATTGATTGCTTATCTTTTTACCATTTTAAATTTTAACCCCCACCTACAAATGTCAGTGAACAGAAATGTCAACTAGTTCGTATGTGCATATTACAGTACGTATTAATTATTCCGATTATCACATATATTCTTCCAATTTTCACGTATCATTTAATTTTTTAATTGGTAAGGTAATAAAGGGTAAATTTGTGCTTAATATATATATCTTTGCTTTTATAGCCTGTGGATAATATTCCTCCTATTTTCGCTAATTAGAATTGCTGTTTAATAGAATTAAAATTCAGTTCACAAATGTGATCACAATGACCGGCACCTATTGCACATCGTATAGTGAACGGTACTTTATTATGTTGAGTTCGTTGTAATGTGATTTGATTGTACAGTGAACCAATTGTAAAGGGGGGGGGGAACATTGTATTTTTAACTATTTACGTGAAACTTCGGATAATTTGGGCAGCCACTTAATCGGGCCAAAATACACTAGTCCTGATGTGCCCCAAATAACCGAAATGGACTGTATTACCTAAAAGATTAATTTGTGGAAATTGGTATATAATTAATTAATATTTTGGGCTTGTGGATGCTTACGCATATGCACGAATAGTAATTCATACATTGGTCTATATAAATAATCTCGTGTCAGGTGTCGTTAATTTTAATAAAACGGGGGGGGGGGGGGATATCATTCACGAATCACTTTTCTACTTCTTGTGAACACTGTAACAAACCGAATAAGATGGCGTCTTAAAAGAAGTTAAAAAATGGTTTTACAGTTTAATTTATGTGTGAATTAATGGATATTTATTTGTTTCGTCATTTTTAGATTTTTGTAACAATTGTTTTTCAATTCTCGTGGTGGCATGTGATGTTGGTTGGTTTTTAGAGTATGGTGGCCGCCGTCTTTCTGTAATTCTTTGCAATTCCCTTGACACGATATGAGAGTTGAAGGCATGATTATTTTAATTAATAGCTATTTTTAATAATCATTCGCGATTGAGTGTTGAGAGATTAATGGACCTACTAAAAAGGTATGAGGTTTCTCCTATAAGTTAAGATTATTATAATAATAGGGTTTATTGGGCTTCATAGTCCCTTTTGATTTGAATTAATATATTAGTTGTGGAAAATGTGGAAAATGTCTACTTTATTTCTTTCTCTTTCTCTTTGGCAGAAATCTGATTTTGTTAGTAGTGAGCATTCCTGCTTCATTTGTTGCATTAGGGCCTCTATAATTATTATTATTGATTTGAGTGCTTGCATTTTAGTGAATGTTTGTTGTTATCCATTGCGGTAATTTGCATTACGTTTGAAATGTAATGTTCATGGCTGTTGTATCAGTGGCTCTCTAACAAAATTTAAATACAACAGTCATCGATTATTTGTTCCTTACTTTGTTTGTCCTATATCTATTTTTCTTTTGTGATTGGTTTATTGTATCATAATTGTGATATTTCACACTTTTTTGGCCTCAGTGCAGTCAGGTGGCACTGGTCACCCCCAAAGAAGGGCCAAATAGCCCTGAAACGGTGCCATCTGGGTGGTGGTATCCACTGAGAATAAGTAACACCAGTCTTCTCCTTCAGGTGAAGCATTACTTATTCGAAGTACTGCAATTAACCCCAGGGGCTCACATCTGGTGAGTATGGGCTTGGCACACCCAGAGTCCTAAGCAGGATATCATCATTCTTCTCTTTCTTGGGGATTCCCTTCTATTTCTCTCTCTGGGTTAATTGGATTTTTTTTTTTTTTTTTTTTGCTTGTGTAGCAAATGCTTCGGCTTCCTTGCACCATATAGCTAATAATAATAATAATGTCATGGCAACTCGTGAAGATATTCACAATATGAGATGTAACTTAAACGATGCCGCTATTTCAAATTTGCTAATCTATATTTAGCTGTGTATAAATGATGCAATTGCACTAAAATACACATATTATTGGCTTATAATTTTGACTATAATTGCCTTATATTTAATATTTTCAAAATTTTTTAGATACATATTCCTTCCTTTTCTGATTCTGTCTTCATTTATTTATTTGTTTCTTCACTCTTTTTTTCTGCACTTTTTCCATATTGGCTCTATATTACCTATTGTATTGTGTGTAAGAGATTATATATTTAAACTAAAAATATATTATTAAGAACAAGAGTCAAAATAAAGCAATAAAGAAACAGAGATGAATTGTGACGATTAATTATATATTTACATGTTTTTTTAATTTTCTTATTAAATACATACTAGGAAAATTCTGATAGTCCAAGAGAAGAAACTCCTCCAGTTTTGACTCCAGATTATTTGTATCAGTTTTCTATTACACGTAGTCAGACAGATTCCAATATTAGTTATGGTGCTGCTGATTTTAGTGAAGTTCCAGGATCAATTCCTTACATTACAAAAGATGGAGAAATAAATTATGTAGTTATTTTAAAGGTAATATTGATGTCATTAACTATGTGTTACATAGACTATACAGTTTTTATTATTTTTCAATAATTTATTTTTCCTTGATCATAATTAAAATTATAATTGGCCAGATGTTCATTATTTTTGCTTTGCTAAGTTTATAGTTTATTGATTTATTCTGATGCTGTGTAATGTGAGTTTTTGGTATTAGATTGCAATTCAGCAAGCCTGAATTTTTCCATTTCTTTCTTTCTTAGGCATCTTCATAAAAATACCAGAGCAGAACACACACACACACGCGCCTCCGTAGCCAGGTGGGAAGGAGCAGCAGTGCATAGCACACGCTTCTTGATTAGACCGGGGTTCGAGCCCGTCACCACCAAATACGGAGAATGCGGAAAGGTCAGGGAATGACCACCGCATATCCCGGAGCAATATGGCCTTAGTTGCTAATGCTCCTAAAAACCAAATAACAAACAAACACACACACACACACACACACACACAATATGACAAAACGACTACAGTTTATGGTTGGCATTATTAGCTTAATTATAATATTACCTGTAATTTATTCCAAAGTACTACTAGTATCAAACTCAAGAAGAAAATATTAATTTAATTGTGACTAATTGCAAACACTAAAACTCCAAAAACACAGTGTTCCACAGCTTATTACCATTGCTAAGAAGTCACTATTATTATAATGCACATCATTTCTCAAGAAGTAAACTGCAGTATCTGATATAAACAGTTAAAAGCATGTGGCAGGAGTAATTTATGGATTTGTGCATGGAACAGTTGTTAAAAAAGAAATACTAGAAATTAATGCTTGTAAAATAATAAGAGAAGGTTACCTCAATATAGTACGTAGAACACTTCCGTATGATACTCTCCAGAAATTAAAACGAAAAAATCGAAAAACTTACATTAGAGTAACAAATAGTTTAAAAAATAAATAAAACTCAATTTAACGCAATTAAAAATCAATTTAATGCAATTAAAAATAAGAAAATTAATTAAAAGAATTTAACAAAAAAAATTAATTCAAAGAATTTAACAAAAAATTAATTAAAAGAATTTAACAAAAAAAATTGCAAAACAATTTTCCTTCCTGAAGCTGACAACGCTTGTCAGCTTCAGGAAGGAAAATCGTTTTGCAATTTTTTTTGTTAAATTCTTTCAATTAATTTTCTTATTTTTAATTGCATTAAATTGAGTTTTATTGTGTTAAATTGATTTTTAATTATTTTTTTAAACTATTTGTTACCTAATGTAAGTTTTTCGTTTTAATTTCTGGAGAGTATCATACGGAAGTGTTCTACGTACTATGTTGATGTAAACTCCTCTTATTATTTTACAAATATTGATATCAATGTAGAACGTACTGAGCATTACAGCTCTGGTTCATGCTATATAGAAATTAATGAATAAAATCATTTCCAAGGCTGGTTTTTTGCTTTTTTGAAAAGGCACGCTAACACAACAATTGGAAAGCTGTGTATTATTATTATTATTATTATTATTATTATTAATATTAGCTACATGGTACAAGGAAGCCTGAGGCTTATGCTGCACCAGCCAAAAAAAAAAAAAATCCTGAGAGAGAGAGAGAGAGAGAGAGAGAGAGAGAGAGAGAGATGTGTAATATACTGTTGGAGGTCGTTATTTATTCAGTGACAGATGTTCAAATTGAGTGTAGTCTCATACATTTCACAAGTCATATATGTTAAATGGCTGACAGATGTTAACAGAATTTTAAAAAACCCTCACAGAATGTTTCAGAAATTAATATTTTTTAGTAATTTGATTAGTAATCTAAAATGGTAATCTTATCAAAGGTGAATAGACGATTTGATGTCAAAGAATGATGAGATAACTCAAATGCCTCCAGTGAGTTTAGCATTTACAGAATTTTTATGAAGTGTGACTGTGTTGGATAAGATGGACAGGTTTTGTTTTTTTTTTATGAAAACCCAAAACACGAGAGGTATTAGAACCTATAGTACATAGTACCGGGCTTGGGTTGGAAGTTGAGAAGATGGAACCTTTATCTCATGGCTATTCCCAACCTCGTTTTGTTTGGCATTACAAGAATGCAAAATGGGATGACCTGCGAGACTTCTTTTCTTCTTTTCCTTGTTCGGATTACTGTTTCAAAACTTCTGATGTCAACATTTACTCAGATCATGTCAGTGAAATTATTCTTGCAGGAATGGAATCCTTTATCCCACACTCCACTTTAAAATCTCGTCCTTTATCTAAACCTTGGTTTTCCAATAAATGTTGCTAAGGCTGTTCAAGAGAAGAACGTTGCATATCGTAATTGGCTTGTTTCTAATTCTTCAGTTTCATTTTCTGCCTACACCAAAGCTCGCAACAATTGTAAAGCAGTTATTAATCAGTCCAAACTAGAGTTTGAACAGGCTAAGAGTAGAAAACCTGCTTCCTGCCCTAATGGTAGCCGAGCTTTCTGGTCTCTTGCCAAAGCTATTGGCCACAACTTTTGCCCATCTCTGCTCCCACCTCTGTCCAAACCAGATGGTTCTGTTGTCACTTCAGCCAAGGATAAAGCTGACCTGCTAGCATCCCATTTTTCTTCCTGCTCATGTATTAATGATCTTGGTAAAACACCTCCCACCATTCCCAACACGCTCCATTCAATGCCTCCTGTGGTCTTCTGTCAAGAGGATATCAGAAGGATTTTGATGAACCTTGATGCTAAGAAAGCTCCAGGTCCTGATGGTATTTCTCCACTTGTTCTCAAAACCTGTGCTCCCGAACTTACTCCTATTCTTTGCCGCCTTTTTTCACTTTCTTATTCCAAAGGTGTTTTTCCTTCTGCTTGGAAATTTGCTCATATCCAGCCAGTTCCTAAAAAGGGTGGCAAATCCCTCCCATCCAATTATTGTCCCATTGCAATTACTTCTACTCTTTCTAAAGTAATGGAGAAATCAATTAACTGCTAACTCTTAAACTACCTAGAAACCTTCCGTCTGATCAACGATCGCCAGTATGGATTCCGTCAATGTCGATCCACTGGTGATATTCTGGCTTATGTTACTCATTTATGGACTAATTCAATGGAAAGGTTCAGTGAAACACAACTAGTTGCTCTTGACATATCAAAGGCCTTTGATCGTGTTTGGCATAAAGGTCTTCTAAACAAGCTTCCATCTTATGGTTTGCCAACTGTTTTTAGTAATTGGTTATCCAGTTTTCTCTCTGATCGCTCACTGAGGGTGATGGTAGATGGCTCTCTGTCTTCTAACTTCTCCACTAATGCTGGTGTCCCCCAAGATTCAAAGACCTGAATCTTGGGGGACACTTTCCCCCACTCTTTTTCTCTTGTATATTAATGAAATTCTTCCATTGACTGGAAATCCTATCCATAGTTTTGCCGATGATCTCACATTGCATTCTACTTTCCATTTTGAGAAACCTTGTCCTGCCCAATCAGCTTCAACTTCTCGAAAATCTGCTACCAATTCCTTAAATGCCGATCTTCTGGTAATTCTCCAGTGGGGCAAAGACAACTTATTTGATTTCAACCCTTCTAAAACTCAGTCTTGTCTTATATCTCGCAAAAAGGATTCTTCTGCTCCTATGCTTATCTTTAGTGACACTCCGATTACTAGGCAAAATGATATATCTCTTTTGGGGATTACCCTGACTTCTAATCTCTCTTGGCACAAGCACATTACAAATATTGCTTCCTCTGCATCTAAAAAACTTGGTTTTCTCTTTTGCTCTCGGCATTACTTTTCTTCCAAACAGCTGCTCACTCTGTATAAATCGCAAATCCGCCCTGCCATGGAATATTGTTCCCACATCTGGGGTGGTGCCCCCAAAACCTCTCTCAGGCTTCTTGATTCCATTCAGAAGAGGGCAGTTAGGTTAATTAATGATTTATCTCTAACAGAGTCTCTCCACTCCCTTTCTCATAGACTTACTGTTTCTGCTGCCTGCCTCTTCTACAGATACTTCCATGGGCACTGTTCTTATGAATTGGCTTCTATAATTCCCGCTCTCTCTTTCAAAACAGCCCGAACACGTGCCGCCACTAGCCAGCATCCATTTACTGTCCAACTTCAAACCCACCGAGCCAACTTTTCATCTTCCTCATTTATTCATTCAACTGCTGTTTTCTGGAACAACCTTCCTTCATACGTATTTCCTGAAAATTACAGTCTACAGAAGTTCAAGTCCAATGTCAACAAATATCTTCTTTCGTCTTCTCAACCTCCAACCCAAGCATGGTAAAAAGTACTATAGGTTCTAATACCTCTCGTGTTTGGGGTTCAGATAAAAAAAAAAAAAAAAAAGATGAAAGAAGATATTTGTTGACATTGGACTTGAACTTCTGTAGACTGTAATTTTCAGGAAATACGTATGAAGAAAGGTTGTTCCAGAAAACAGCAGTTGAATGAATAAATGAGGAAGATGAAAAGTTGGCTCGGTGGGTTTGAAGTTAGACAGTAAATGGATGCTGGCTAGTGGCGGCACGTGTTCGGGCTGTTTTGAAAGAGAGAGTGGGAATTATAGAAGCCAATTCATAAGAACAGTGCCCATGGAAGTATCTGTAGAAGAGGCAGGCAGCAGAAAGAGTACGTCTATGATAAAGGGAGTGGAGAGACTCTGTTAGAGATAAATCATTAATTAACCTAACTGCCCTCTTCTGTATGGAATCTAGAAGTCTGAGAGAGGTTTTGGGAGCACAGCCCCAGATGTGGGAACAATATTCCATGATAAGGCAGATTTACTATTTGTACAGAGTGAACAGCTGTTTGGAAGAAAATTAACGTTGAGAGCGAAAGTGAAAACCAAGTTTTTTAGAGGCAGAGGAAGCAATATTTGTAATGTGCTTGTGCCACGAGAGATTAGAAGTCAGGGTAATCCCAAAAAGAGATATATCATTTTGTCTAGAAATAGGAGTGTCACCAAAGATAAGCATAGGAAAGAAGGATCCTTTTTGTGAGATATAAAACAAGACTGAGTTTTAGAAGGATTGAAATCAACTAAGTTGTCTTTGCCTCACTGCAGAATTACCCGGAGATCAGCATTTAAGGAATTGGTAGCCGATATTCCAGAAGTTGAAGCTGATTGAGCAGGACACGGTTTCTAAAAATGGAAAGTGGAATGCAATGTGGTATCATCAGCAAAACTATGGATAGAATTTCCAGTTGTTGTTGTTGTTGTTTGGTTTTTAGGAGCATTAGCAACTAAGGCCATATTGCTCCAGGATATGCGGTGGTCATTCCTTAACCTTTCCGCATCCTCCGTATTTGGTGGTGACGGGCTCGAACCCCGGTCTAATCAAGAAGCGTGTGCTACGCACTGCTGCTCCTTCCCACCTGGCTACGGAGGCGCCTAGAATTTCCAGTCAATGGAAGAAGGTCATTAATATACAAGAGGAAAAGAGTGGGAGAAAGAACTGAACCTTGGAAGACACCAGCATTAGTGGAGGTTAGAAGACAGAGAGCCATCTACCATCACCCTCAGTGAGCGATCAGAGAGAAAACTGGATAACCAATTACAAAAACAGTTGACAAACCATAAGATGGAAGCTTGTTTAGAAGACCTTTATGCCAAATACGATCGAAAGCCTTTGAGATGTCAAGAGCAACTGCTTGTGTTTAACCAAACTTTTCCATTGAATTTGTTCATAAATGAGTAACATAAGCCAGAATATCACTAGTGGATTGACACTCGTTCTACTCTTTGGAAAGAGTAGAAGTAATTGCAATAGGATGATAATTCGATGGGAGGGATTTGTCACCCTTTTTAGGAACTGGTTGGATATGAGCAAATTTCCAAGCCGAAGGAAAAACATAAGAAAAGTGAAAAAAGGTGGCAAAAACAGGAGTAAGTTCAGGAGTACAGATTTTGAGAACAAGTGGAGAAATACCATCAGGACCTGGAGCTTTCTTTGCATCAAGATTCATCAAGATCCTTATGACATCCTTTTGACGGAAGACTACAGGAGGCACTGAATGGAGCGTGTTGGGTATGGTGAGAGGTGTTTTACCAAGATCATCAATACATGAGTTGGAAGAAAAATGGGATGATAGCAGGTCAGCTTTATCCTTGGCTGAAGTGACAACAGAGCCATCTGGTTTTGACAGAGGTAGGAGCAGAAATGGGCAAAAATTGCGGCCAATAGATTTGGCAAGAGACCAGAATGCTCGGCTACCATTAGGGCAAGAAGCAAGTTTTCTACTCTTAGTCTGTTCAAAATCTAGTTTGGACTGATTAATAACTGCTTTACAATTGTTGCAACCTTTGTTGAAGGCAGAAAATGAAACTGAAGAATTGGAAACAAGCCGATTACAATATACAGCCTTAGCACATTTATTGGAAAACCAAGGTTTAGATAAGGGACAAGATTTTAAAGTGGAGTATGGCACAAAGGTTTCCATTCCTACAAGAATAATTTCACTGACCGATCTGAGCAAACGTTGACATCAGAAGTTTTGAAACAATAGCCCGACAAAAGAAGAAAAGAAATCTCGCAGGTCATCCCATTTTGGATTCTTATAATGCCAAAAAACACATGGTTGGGAATAGCCATGAAATAAAGGCTCCATTGGAGAAGAGACAATCACCAAATTGTGATCTGAGGTGCCTAAAGGACCAGCCACTTTGACCATGTACTTAGAAAGGTTGTTTGCGAGAAAAAGATCAAGCGTGTTGGCTGTATGGTTAGGATTGTCCAGTATTCTTGTAGGTAAATGAACAATCTATGCAAGGTCATTAGTAATTGCAAAAGCCTCAGCATCTCGACCAGCTGGGTCGGTGTGACTAGAAAACGGAAGCCAGCTGGAGTTGTGAACATTAAAATCACCTAGGAAAATTACCTCACTGTTAGGGAAGTTGGACTGGAGAGAGTCAAGTTGGAAAGAGAGGAAGTCAAAGAGCTCCATGTGATTAGTGGAGTTGGAAGAACGGTAGAGACAACAGATAAATTTGACACAATGAGGTAGAGAGATTTTAAGCCAGAGAAGATCAAAGAGAGGAGATTCCAAATTACCAAGTCTCTGACAGGGAATATCGGAACGGACATATGCACAAGTACCACCTTTGAGGCGAAAGGAATCATACAGAAAATAATTTGGGCAACTGAGATGAGCAGTAGTTGAATTAACCAATAATTGAGATTCTGTCAGAAAAAGTACATGTGGTTTGACAGATCGCAAGTGGAAATGGACGTCGTTGAGATTAGAATTGAGACCACGTATATTTGTGAAATGAACTAGTGTGCTTATGCATGTAGGTTATACCCAGGATTACTAAAAGTCCCACCATCTTGAAGGTGCAAGGAGAGGATTTGGCTGTCATAGACTGTCCGGGCTTTGCTGAAATTGGGTCCACTTCACTTGAATGTCACCCGAATATCAGTTCCATCAGCTTTTTAGACTCCCAGCTAGCAAGTACATCCTGTCTGGCCTATCTGAGAGAATGTCTGTGACAACGTCAAGGACCAAAGGCACCCATTTCATCAAGGTACATCTTTGGTATGATTAGCATTAGCAAGGGCACATGATGCAAGAAAGCAAGCCTATATAGCATCAGCCAAAAAAAAAAAAAAAAAAAAACCCTTATTTCACTCATCCCCTCGCTCCAAATGTTTGTCAATTTCTGCCTTGAATCTATTTAAGCTATCAACTTCTACAATGACAGATGGAAGTTTGTTCCAGTAATCAACCACCTGCTGGCTGAAGTCAAACTTCCGAACATCTGTCC
Organism: Mastigoproctus giganteus; assembly: GCF_048544385.1. Taxonomy (NCBI): domain Eukaryota; kingdom Metazoa; phylum Arthropoda; class Arachnida; order Uropygi; family Thelyphonidae; genus Mastigoproctus; species Mastigoproctus giganteus. The sequence continues at coordinate 126,681,002 of NC_143581.1, read as the reverse complement.
TACAACCGTCTTTCCTCAATTTGAATTTATACCCTCTCAGGTGATTATTCTGAGCAAGAGGAAGAATCCCATCAGCATTGAGCATGCTTAAACCATTCAAGGCTTTATACACCTCAATCAGATCACCTCGCAGGTGCCTAGCCTCCAGACACTGTAATTTGCAAAACTTAAGCCTTTCTTCGTAAGAGCAACCCTTTGTTCTGTTCACTAATCTTGTTGCCCTTCTCTGTACTCGTTCCAACAGCTCTACATCCTTCTTAAATGAGGGCTCCAGACCTGTATACAGTACTCAAGGTGTGGTCTGACCATTTCCTTATACAAGGGGATCACCACCTCCTTATCCCTGCTATAAAAATTCCTTTATATCATTGACAAGACACCATGAGCTACTCTTGCAGACCATCTGCTCAGAAAACTGCATATCTGCCTGCACAATTACCCCCAGGTACAAAAAATCTGTGAGAAACATTCAAAAATATCTGTGCTGTACTTAAAGTTGCTCCCCCAAAATTTCATGGATGTTACACCTCTAGCTAAATTAAAAGAGCATATTGAGTGTTTGGCTATGTTCGTCTTCTGATTAATTTGTGTGCTGAAAAGGTGATGTATGCCTCCCTCTGAGTGTTGGTAAATATATCCTGGTGGACATTTACTACTATGGATGTACCGCTGGAAAGTTCTAAAAGAAAGGACAGATTCAATTAATTGAATGCCACCAAAGTGAAAAAGGTTTTGAAACCTGGATGTACACATTATCTGATTTTTGTCCATGTTTAACTAAACTAGTAGAACAGTGGCAACCTCTGGCAAGTCTATTTAAAGAAGAGGTAAGAACAGCCATATAAGCACTTTTTAGCACTACCAAATTGAAAGTGCAAGAAGGAGTTACTAGTAACACTGAATCATGTCCAAATTCAGTTCATGATCAACAAGAAGATCTGAAATAAGACAAAAAATGAAACTCTTTAAGACAACTGAAAATGCAAATTTCTGGTGGAAAGAATCTTAAACATTTTATAAGAAAGTTGATAATTCTAGGCTTCTTGGTTATCCTCACATTTGTGGAAAATCTGTTCATTTTCCCTCTGCCATGAATAAAGCATTTTCTTTATTGCTTTTAAATCTTTAAGCATGTTTGAAAATCCATACAATATTGTTGTTGTTGTTGTTGTTATTTGGTTTTTAGGAGCATTAGCAACTAGGGCCATATTGCTCCGGGATATGCGGTGGTCATTCCCTGACCTTTCCGCATCCTCCATATTTGGTGGTGATGGGCTCGAACCCCGGTATAATCAAGAAGCGTGTGCTACGCACTGCTGCTCCTTCCCACCTAGCTACGGAGGCGCCATACAATATCTTCAGTCAAATATGTCTCAATCACATTTACTGATGTCATTATGCCTTGATATACTAAAGAGAGTGATGTATAAATTGATTAAACCAGCAGTTGTTAAATCTTCCACTTTCATTTTTTTTAGATCAATTACTATAACATACTAACCCAGAGTGATGATTCTGACTTACAGACGATTCTGATATAAACACTTTCAAAATTCCATGAATAAATTCATTCCCAGAGCTGGCCCATAGTGATAAACAAAGTCCTCTAGATTCACTCCTGAAAGATTAAGAATAAAGGGACTTACAAAGAAATGTTTATTCAAAAGCATATCAAGCATTGCTTCCTAAAGGAAAAATATTGTTTAATTAAAATAGTTATCTATTTTTACAGTGTCACTCAAATGAGTTGGATGAAGAATTTGACATCTTTCACTTGGACTCTAGCAAAGCTTATGACTCAGTTCTGCATACAAAGTTTCATTATTCTTTATAAGTTGGAACAGTTTGGAATTGTGGGTAATATACTTAGATAGATTACAAGAGAGGAGGCTGAGAGTTGTGTTTCATCGCAACTCCTCAGAATGGATAGTGTGAGAATTGGCATTGGGATTACTGTTTCCTTCTGATTTTCTTAAATGATATTGAGGAAAGGGCATGGTCACATTGTCTAAATTTGCAGTTTTGCAGATTGGATGGGTAGCAAATGACTGACACCAGGCAGTATTTCTTCAGGACAATCTGGATTGGCATTAGCTTTGGTTGGGTAAATAGAAGCTTTGTTTTTTTTGCTGCAAAATGCACGGTGTATCACTTTGGGTATAAGAATCTCAAAATTACATATACGCCAGGAGGAGCTGAATTAAAAACAGTCGGAGGAGAAGGAGAAGAGTGATTTGAGGATTACAAGCCAGGCAGACATGGTTTACTGGACAGTGCAGAAGAGGTCTATGGAGCCTTATTGATTTTATATCAAACATTTGCTTTCAGAGATAGGATAATCATAATATCACTGGATGAAGCAGTTGTGAGAATATACTTGAAATACCTGGAAGGGAAATACCTGAAATACCTGAAAGGGACCTGGGTGTGGTTGTGCAGGCAGATATGAAGTTCTCTGAGCAGCGCAGACGGGCTGCAAGAGTAGCTCATGGTGTATTGTCAATGATATATAGGAATTTTTCTAGCAGGGATAAGGAGGTGATTATTCCCTTGTATAAGGCAATGGTCAGGCCACACCTAGAGTACTGTATACAGGCCTGGAGGCCTCATTTCAAGAAGGATGTAGAGTTGCTGGAACGAGTACAGAAAAGAGCAACAAGATTAGTGAATGGAACAAAGGGGTGCTCTTACGAAGAAAGGCTTAAGTTTTGCGAATTACAGTGTCTGGAGACTAGGCACCAGCGAGGTGATCTGATAGAGGTGTACAAAGCCTTGAATGGTTTGTGCATGCTCAATGCTGATGGGATTCTTCCTCTTGCTCAGAATAATCACCTGAGAGGGCATAAATTCAAATTGAGGAAAGACAGGTGTAGGATAGATGTGTGGAAATTTGCCTTTAGCCAGCGGGTGGTTGGTAGGTGGAACAGACTTCCATCCCTTGTCATGGAAGTTGATAGCCTAAATAAGGCTCAGCTGGACAGGTATTTCAAACGAACAGAGGAGTGAAGTGGAAGTGGTTATTTTTTATTTATTTATTTTACTTTTTTTTTTTTTGGCTGATGCTGCATAAACTTGCTTTCTTGCATCAAATGCCTCTACTAATACTAATGCTAATGCTGTCTCCAGGTATGGAGCACACCTTCAAAAAAATGTATATATTTTGCTTCTCAATGAGGTTGAAAGATGACCATGTTTGGTGAGATTGCCAAAATGACTTTCATATGAGAAAGGGCCTTTCAGTATTTATCAAGCTGTTCTGAGTTCTGACTGCAGTTCTGAGTTGCTAGTAGGAGGTGTCAGAAATAGGAAAACTTTATATACTGAATTAGGTAGCTTTCCTTGTAATCAGTATGCTGTTAACTACTGGATTAAGTTCCCTTCATGAGCAATAGTTGGAAAAGTAAAAGGGCTGGATCAGTTCTTAATTGAGGGGTAAAATATATAGGAATGTTTTTCTTTTGCTGCATAAAAATCTTGTGGCTTTCATTTCACCACATTGGCTCATACTAATATTGGTGGGAATAGCTTAATTTCTTTTCAAAACTGCTGATAAACTGAATCATGTTTAATTTCTGAAATGATTTCATTTTTATTTTTAAAACTTTGGAAATTTAAGTCATTAGCTGTTGATGTAGTGTTTTATAGTTTAGCCATCTCTGAAAGGTTTTTTTCCTCTCTCTTAGCCAAATATGCAGCATTTTAAATAATGTAGGCATTGTACTTATTGACTGCAGAATGGTTTCATAAAATTGCTTTGCCTGTTCGAAAAACTGCTTTTCGAACAGTTTTCATAAAATAATAGGAAAAGAATAATAGGCAAAGCAGTTTTCACAAAACTGCTTTGCCTATTATTCTTCTGATTTCATAGTTTATTGAAAATTTGGCACATTCAGGTTTTGACAGAAGCTGGATTTTAGAGAGGTAGAAGACATGTTTTTTAATACAAATGTAACAAGAAACATTCAAGCTTAGTACCTCCTTAAAGTACTTCCTGAGTTGCATTCACTAATAGGTAAGTTTGTTAGTTACCTCTGTTATGTTACTCTAAGCCTAAATCAATCAACACGATGCCTGTCCCTGTGCACTACAAGGCAACTGCAGTTACTATTATTATCAAAGTGAGAAACCTACTACATATACATTTTTTCCACCTTTATGCTTTAATTAAAATATTTATGATGCTTTAATACACTCATTGGCCAAAAAATTAGAAACCTTTATTCAGTATCTAGTAGGGCCACCTTTTACCTGAATTATAGCTCGTACATATCGTGGCATGGATTCTACTACAGCTAGATTGATTCTAGTAGTTCCAAATTTGACCATTCTTCCATCCGGATATTTGCTGTATTGGTCAGTAGAGAACTCTGAAGCCAAATTGCCCTTTCCAGCATACACTCAGGGTGGTCATAACCAAAACATTATGACCATCTCGTTTCCACAAGTGGCACATTCCACATCACATAGAAGTAACATCACCAACTGTTGCAACATATATAGTGACAACATGGGTAATGTTTGTCAGTTTGTCAATATGAATAATGGGGAATGGGAAGGACCTGATGGAGATTGAATGGTGAATGATTTGCGACACTAGGAAGGCAGCAACTAGCAACTCAGAACTGCAGTCAATGTTGGCTGTTCGATGGCTACTATAGTGAGGGTGTGGTGGGAATGGTCTGAAGAGGGACGCACAGCCACCCATTTTGCCAGGACAGGGTGACCACCACTGGTTGATTCACAAAGTGAATGGTGGTTGGCATGTGCTGTCCAGGACAATGGCAGGCTATACCGAAAGGACAGAATTCATGGGATACCTGGTTCCTGGGCAACGCAATGCTGTCACCCCTCTCACTAGTGAATGAACTCACCGCTTGGCGGGTATATAGGTACACTGCATTCACGTAGACGGTAATTCGATGTCAGTATGGATAAATTTTGTGAGTTAACTGACTTTGAAAGAGGGATGATAGTGGGTGCCTGACGCATGGGTCACTCTATGGCGGAGGTGGTACAGAAATTGCACTATCCTCATTCAATAGTATCAAGAATAACATCCCATTGTGGACAGCACTGTGGGCAGAAAAAGGTGGTGGATGAGCATGGCTGTCGACGTCTGTTTCAGCCAACCGGAAAGCAACAGTGGCACAAACCACCGCCGACTTCAATGAGGGAGGTGTCAGAAATGTCTCCACCAAGACCATCAGGTAATGATTAGCTGCAATAACTTATGGAAGTCACCGACCCACCAGAATCCCATTGTTAACAGAACAATGCAGGACTCTATGCCTCAACTGGGCGAAAGAACATCGGCACTGGACCTTGGATTGACTGATGTTGCTACAACGAATCCTGTTTCCAGTTATTTCGAGTGGATGGGAGGGTGCGTGTCTGGCAGAAACTGCACGAAGCTATGCACCTGTTATGTCAACAAGGAACTGTTCGGGCAGGTGGACAGTCAGTAATGATCTGGGGCGTGTTCAACTGGCACACGTTGGGACCTCTGGTATGTCTAGATGCATCTCTGAACGGTCCAAGTTACATGTCTATCCTTGCACACCATCTATATCCCTTCATGGTCATCCACATGACCCACAGGGCAGTGGACTCTTCTAGCAGGACAATGTGCCTCCCCACAGAGCTGTGGTGACTAGAATATGGTTTGAAGAGCATTCCATCTTTGTAGCACCCTGTGTAGCATCTTTGGGGTGCTGTGGAAAGGTTCGTTCGAGCTTTGGATCCTCTACCTAGGAATGTGACGGAATTATGGACAGAGGTGCAGCAACCATGTATGGAAATACCTGTGGAATGCGTTTGTGAACTAGTGGACTCAATGGCTTGGTGTGACTGCCCTTATCCAGGCAGAAGGTGGGCCTACCCATTACTAGGTAGGTATCCCATGATTTCTGTCTACTCAGTGTACAACCATGGCACATAGAGAAACATTTCTGAGCACATCAACTAGCAGATGATCTTTAGCAGATGATCTTATGGCTAGGCCTATGGAGTAGGCTATTTATTCATGTGCTCACGTTGACCGTCTTCGACACCTCACCTGTAGTGAGCATGAGAGCACCATTCCTGGACATTGAACTGGAAAAGAATTGCCTAGACTGATGAATCAAGGTTCCAGCACCTTGATTCAACAGTCTAGGCTGATGCTGTTGGATGGATGTGTATTGGATAATGAGAAGGGAACAGCTGCAACCAGACTGCATGATTAGATGTACACAGATCGGTGGCAGTGGTTTTCATGATATCATTAGATACCCTATTGAACACACCCTTATCACTAGATCTTACCTCAGCATTTTCAGACCAAGTTTTACTGATATGACCTTGTTAAGAGTCCAGTGCCATCTAGACTCTTTTAACAAGGCCACACCCTGAGTCACAAGGGAAGGAATGGTTCAAGGCTGGTTCAATGGTCATTATGCAAGAATGGTTCAAGGATCATGTCCAAGCATTTTGTGTGCTCTCCTAGCTGCTAAATTCTGCTCCCAACATCAGTCAATACCATGAATATTTGTGGGATGCAGCATTTGCTAGTCCATGCCAGTGTCTCATAGTGTTGCAAACTCTGAGATGCCCTTCTTTCCAGCTGGTTCAGGATATCTGATTTTGTGGTTTCATGGAGTCAACGCCATGCCAGATGCAAGCGGTTATCACTGCAAAAGGGCCTAACATGCTATTAGGTAGATGGTCATTATGTTTTGGCTCATGAGTGTATCTCAGACATTCTCAGTAGGAATCAGATCTTTAGAATTAGATGGCCAGAGGAAATGTCAGAAATCTTTGGAATGTTTCAAAAGACATTTAGATATCATTTTTGCACACAGTGGATAGTTGCATTTTCATCTTGAAAGAATCCATTGCAATCCAGGTAAAAAGTGAAGCTTACAGGATGAAGTTGTTCTGATGCAAGAGAAGGATATTCATTGGAGGTAACATTTATTATTATTATTATTATTAGCCATATGGTACGAGGAAGCCTGAGGCTTATGCTACACCAGCCAAAAAAAAAAAAAAAAATTCCCCGATTTACCCTGAGAGAGAGAGAGAGAGAGAGAGAGAGAGAGAGAGAGAGTGTCAGAAGTAGAAAGGAATCACCAAGAAAGAGAAGAATAATTAATATCCAGCTCAGGACCCTGGGTTTGCCAAGCCCATGATGTGTGAATGGTAAGAGTGGACCCAGTTGACACCTATAGAACATGCCCCATACATGATACCATCTCCAGCCATTTGAGTAGTGGACAAGACAGTCTTGATGCTTGGTTTCATGAGATTCACACCACACATTCACCCTACTATTGGTGCAAAAAGAGTAAATCAAGACTACTCAATCATGCCAAGGGCCCAGGTGCCAAGCGATTTATTAGTGACTAAGCGATTCCCAGCGATATATAGGGTGATCTAAAAGATATACAAGTTTCTTTAATTTCATCGGTAATTCCTATTATTTTTTGTGAAGCAGCTCTTTATCTTACAATCAGTAAGTGAAGACACAGAAAGGAAACTCACCTTTCTTATTTTTTCTCTTATTCTCACTTTTACTAATCTAACTTACACAGCCGCTTGGTCACTAAGAGGCACTGCTCTTGCCTCCACGTGGCGGGGCTGGTAACCTGGGAGAGGAAAGTAACACTCCCAGGGCCAAAAGAGCAAACATGAGTAGTAAAATAACTACTGATACTACAGGGCTTCAAGAGAAAGCCCTACCAAATAGAGATACAGAAAAGACAAAGGCAAAGAGACAGAAGACAGATATGGACCCACCAAAAATACCGACATACATAGTTATACATGCAACAGGAGATCAAACATTAGGACATATCTCTCCCTTCGTAATTCAGAAAACGTTAGAGGGTCTAGTAGGATCTCCCAAGTCTGTTCGACGCCTGAGATCCGGGGACATACTAGTAGAAACAGAAAGTCCTAATCACTCTCAGAAGTTGCTAGCTACGACAACCTTTGGAGGATTTCCAGTAGTTGTAACACCACACAACACTCTGAATTCTTCCAGAGGAGTGATCTCCGAGTGGGACCTCTTAAATGTGTCAGAAGAAGAGCTCACAGAAGAATTAAGAAGTCAAGGGGTAACAGGAGTCAAGAGAATTGATATCCGAAGGGATGGAAATATAATTCCAACAAGAACTCTAATCATAACCTTTAATACTCCGAAACCTCCAGCAACAGTCAAAGCAGGATATCTGAACTGCCAAGTAAGACAATACATTGCAAATTCATTGCGATGTTACAAATGTCAGAAATTTGGACATTCGCAAATGGCATGCAGAAACTCGGCTACCTGTGCAAAATGTGGTTCTAAAGAACACGAGACTACAGATTGCTCTGCGAACTCCTTGAAATGTATAAACTGTAAAGGGGAACACCCAGCCTACTCAAAAACGTGCGAAAAATGGAAACTAGAGAAATTAATTCAGAAATATAAAACAGAACACAACACAACGTACCAAGAAGCAAGAAGAATAATACAGCCATTGACTACAAACAAGCCATCATATGCACAAACAGTGATCCAATATAAATCAGTAGAAGTTCAAACTGAAATTTCCATGCTGCCAAAAGAATCACTTAGTGGAATGAAGGCATAAAAACAGGAGAAAATAGTGAATACTCTAATTTCTATTCACGCAGAACAAATACCAACAAATCAACAGCACAACAAAGACCGAGGTAAACCTACAAACACCAAAGCAACCAAACAGATGGACATAGGAAAAATAAACACATCTGAAGAACCAGTATTAGAAATTTTCACAGAAGAAGATATGGACATGGATCGGCCTCAATACCCTAAAAAAGATAAGACAAAATATAAGAATGTTCCATTTCGGAAACAACCCGAAAGCCCTAGGAAAACCCACTAATGGACCAGTTCATCCAGTGGAACTGTAGAGGACTACGAACCAATTACGACGATGTCCAGTATCTAATTACACACCATACACCAATATGTTTCTGTCTTCAAGAGACATACCTTAGACAACAAGACAACCTTTCAGTGAAAAATTATACAATGTATAGGAAAGACAGAATAAGAGATGGGCCAACACATGGAGGAGTAGCCATCTTGGTTCATAACCACATTCCAACTGAACACATTCCTTTAAACAGCAACCTCGAAGCAATAGCTGTAAGAATAACACTAAGATTTAAGTTAACCATCTGTTCAGTGTACCTTCCACCAGGATCAGATATAACTTTTGAAGAAATAGACCAACTAATCTCCGAACTCCCATCACCTTTCTGTATAATGGGAGATATGAATGGGCATAGTCATCTGTGGGGAAACACTGACATCAACAGACGAGGACGAATAATAGAAAGAATAATAGATCACCATAATCTTTCTCTACTTAACAACGGTAAACATACTTATTTTCACTTTCCTAGTCGTACGACCTCAGCAATAGACCTAAACATATGCACCCCTTCACTCCTACCAGAATTAAAGTGGCAAGTAATAGAAAACCCATACAGCAGTGACCACTACCCAGTAATCACCACACTGATCAGAAATACTCCCTGTCATCCCAGCAGACCACCCCGCTGGAAAATAGAAAAAGGCAACTGAGAAAAATTTAGAGAACTCGCAATATTTAATTCAGAAAACATTCAAGAAAAATCAGTCGATGAAGCTGTGAAACACGTCACAGACACCTTAATACAAGCAGCTGAGCAAACAATACCCAGAACTTCAACTCGTTTCCCGCTACATCCAAAATCCTGGTGGAATGAGGACTGTATGACAAAAAAAAGACAACAAAACAAAGCATGGAATAAGTTCCGGAGATGTCCTACAATGGAAAATCTGATAAAATTTAAGCAAGCACGAGCGCTAGCCAGGTACACAAGGAAACAAGCCAAAAAAAATTCCTGGATCCAGTTTACTTCCTCAATAAATAGAACAACAAATACACAGACAATATGGAATAAAATACGGAAAATGAACGGGAAATACAAAAACCAACCATCCTTAGTATTACACTGGAATGGCGAAAGCATTACTGAACCTTCAGAGACAGCTAATATACTAGGAGAAACATTTGCCAAAGTATCGTCAAAACAATCATATCGTGAAGAATTTTTGACCTATAAAGAGAAAACTGAAAAAAACAGAATTAATTTTAACACCAAACATATTGACTCCTATAACCAACCAATTACATTGCATGAATTACGTGAAGCATTATCAAAAACAAAATCAAGTGCAGTTGGACCAGACAACATACATTATGATATGCTTAAACATCTGAAGCAAAAAGAAATAGAAAACCTTCTTAAACTGTACAATCGCATTTTTCAAGAAGAGCAATATCCTGAAGCATGGCATCATGCAATAGTATTAGCTTTCCAAAAACCGAATAAAGATCAGAAGGACCCAAACAACTATCGACCGATAGTGCTCACTAGCTGCTTGAGCAAAGTTTTGGAGAAAATTATCAACAAACGATTAATCTGGTTTTTAGAAACAACCAACTGGTTAAGCAGTATGCAATGCGGGTTTAGAGGTAATAGATCCACCTTAGATCACCTCGTAAGAATAGAAACAGACATAAGAGATACATTTATAAGTTCAAAACATATGGTTACCATATTTTTTGATATAGAAAAGGCATATGATACAGCTTGGAGATACGGTATACTACAAGACATCCACGATACAGGCCTCAGAGGACATTTACCGCACTTCATCCAAAACTTTACGAAAAACAGAACATTTCAGGTCAGAGTACAGAACACCATGTCAAAAACATATAAACAAGAAGAAGGAGTCCCCCAGGGGTCTGTCCTCAGTGCTATACTATTCGTCATAAAAATAAATGGCATCACAAAACAACTTCCATCCACGGTGTCGCATGCACTATATGTAGATGACTTCAGTATATCGTATCAAGCACAGAATATGGGAACAATAGAAAGGCAACTGCAATGCGCAATTAACAAAATCAGTAGTTGGGCCCAGAAAAACGGATTTAGAATTTCACAACAAAAAACAGTCTGCGTACACTTCTGCAGGAAAAGAAATTTACATCCCGACCCTGAACTAACAATAGAAGGTCACAAAATACCTGTCAAACAAAGCGTAAAATTTCTTGGACTCACTTTAGACAACAAGTTAACCTTCGTAGAACATATAAAGCAATTACGAATACAATGTATGAGACGGCGTAATATCCTTAAAGTCTTAACATCACTATCTTGGGGAGCAGACCGTTATACCCTGCTCAGTCTGTACAAAACACTAGTAAGATCAAAAATAGATTACGGAGCACCTGTTTATGCTTCCGCCAAAAAGAGCGCCCTCAAATGGTTAGATCCAATTCACCATAGTGCACTACGACTAGCAACAGGAGCATTCCGCACATCACCTTCATACAGTCTTTATACAGAAGCAAATGAACTACCATTGTTCCTCAGGAGACAACAGCTGGCCCTACTCTATGCATACAAGATAAGATCCACAAGAAATCATCCGACTTGGGCATCATTATTCTCACCAAAATGGGAAAACATATATAGGAATCGCAAAAGTGCAAACAAGCCTCTAGGAATCAGACTGCAAGAGCTACTGACAACATATGATCTTAACGTAGATAATGTTGCAAATCTTGAAAGGCACATAATACCACCATGGATAAACCACTCCGCAACTTGTGAACTCTCCACGCAAACCTGGAATAAAAATAACTTATCAGACATTAACTTTCAACAACTGCATGCAAGACATAGAACTAAATATCCCAATCATTTACCAATATATACAGATGGATCAAAAGCAGAGAACCATGTAGGAGCATCGGCAGTATTCCCAGACACTACACTGGCACGCCAACTTCCAAAAGAATGCAGCGTCTACACTGCAGAATTAGTAGCAGTTCAGATAGCCCTGGAGTACTTCAGAACCACATATCATTTGAGAACAGTAATATACGCTGATTCATTAAGTGCAATACAAGCCATTCAAACCACGACCAATACAACCCATCCAGTTCTAGTGCAAATTAAACAGATATTAACAGATTTAACAAAAGAAAAACAAGAAATACTTTTCTGCTGGATACCAGGCCACAAAGGGATAAAAGGAAACGAAGAAGCTGATAGATTTGCAAAATCAACAACTAACCTTCAGAAACAACCTTTCCCAGTTCCGTATCAGGATTATAAACCAATCATTCAAAACCGCTCTCTGACACAATGGCAAGAACTCTGGCAAAAACAAACTTCAAATAAATTATATAAAATAAAACCAAAAGTTGAACATTGGAAAACAAGCACAAGGAAATCAAGGAGAGAGGAAGTTGTTCTGACTAGACTACGAATTGGACATACACACCTCACACATGGCTATTTACTACGTGCAGAAGAACCTCCAAGATGCCAAACATGCAATACTACCCAAACAATCAGACATATACTCATAGAATGCCCAACTTATGAAAATGATCGACGAAAGATTTTCTCAGCATTATATAAAAGAAATCAAGACATCACCCTCAGAGATATCCTAGGTGACGAGGGACGTGTATCAGACATTTTCAGATTCATGCAGACAATCAACATCTACCATCTATTATAAATAATGATAGAGTATATAATCACAGAAAATGTTTAACTCCAGTTAATACGACAAGATATAGAGAATGAATATACATACAAAGACATAATATAACAAATGAACTGGCACATTATGATCTCCATTGTCAATGTGCCAATAAACAACAAAACAAACAAACAAACAATCATGCCAAGTGATCTTTTTTCACCGTTCCACAGTTCAGTCTTTGCATTGGTGGCACCACTCCAATTGAATTGTTTAATTTTTTTACAGGAAGAAGTGGCTTTTGTATAGGCCGCCAAATCCCAGATTCTTCAATTCCCCCATATAGTTTGATCAGAAATGGGTCTTTCTCTGCCTAAATTCAGTTTATCTATTGACTTGAATTTTTCATTTGCTGCACACTACACCTTCTATTCTGATACATTGGCATTTCTATACTTTTGAGATGGTTGCTTTTGGTATACTAGTGACTTCCTTTGTTTTCTCAATTGTGGCTCCTGCTAAATGTGCTCTAACAATAACACCTTTCTGAAATTTGGAAAGATCACCTGTCTTCCCATGACTGGATTGACTAAGAAGTTCTGGGTTGTCTAAAAATTTGCAGCCATTATATATAGATGGTAGATGACTTTCATCAACCAGTGAAATACCACCACTTTGCTTATTGGAGGCTTGAAGTGGTGAAACCCATGTTTAGTCTCTAGAGCAAAGTTTCCGGTCCCCCTCTCCCCATACTTCTCCTTCAACCCATGCACGATACTAAGTACTATAGGTTTTGATACCTTTCATGTTTGGGGTTTTCATAAAAAAAAAAGATGCTTCATGGCTTTACTTATTTTGGTTCAAAATAAGCACCTTTTTAATTACTCTTCACTGTGCTATCCAAGTATGTTCTGGCTTACTGACCTTCAATTAGGGATGTCAAAAGCCACCATGGGCCCTTGGATAATCACCTCACTGGGCCAGACTGCTTTTCCCATTTAGGATACCTGAGCTCTTGTTCTAAGCCACCTCCACAGTGCCAATAGAAGCTTGCTCACTTGCCCTCATTTGATGTTCCTTCCCTTACACCCATCTACTGAACTAGCTTACTAACTTTAACTACTTTCAATAAAAAGTATAATGCCGGTTGCAAAAAAAATGTCAAAAGACATGCTTAATGAGCCAATGTCCATTAATGATCTCTACTTTTTGTCTCTGGGATAACTTGCCTTCATATGAATTTCCTAAAAATAAAACATGCAGAAGTGAAAGTAAAGTAACTGAAATAAAGTAATTTCAAGGAAAATAATTGTGTCCTAATCTTTTACCTCTCCATGGGTACATTTTATAGGATCTTGCTTAAAAAAGTAGAATGTGCATTAAAAAATCCAATTGCTTGCACAGAATTCATCGATTTATCATATTGCCAAATTTTTATAGCCACAAATTTGCCTTTCACCAAATTGTTGTAGCCACAAGTGGTCTTTCACCAAATTGTCACATACAGTGAAATGTCATGCACCAAATTGTCACATACATCACAGTGTCATGTACCAAATTGCTGATACACTAAATTGTTGTGCACCAAACTGTCAGGCACCAAATTGTCTGGTACACGAAACTATCATACACTGAATTGTTGCATATTGTTACAAATTGTCATGCACTGAATTGTGTATGCTGTAAATTTTCATCCACTGAATTGACATGGACCCAATCACAGAATGTTATGTGCTTTAGAAACAAAATTGAATTACTATAATAAATATTATCTTTAGGATAATTTGATTTTATCATTGTAGTAGAAACTTGGCTGAGGGACACCATTGCTGTGATAATGGCACTGAAATTTGGTTACAATGAAAAAAATTGTTTATGTCATCAACAAAAAAGTTGGTGGAATTTCAGTCTTATCCTTAACATACCTAAAAGTTATGAAAGTTATTACATTTGGAGACAACAATTTTGAAGCTGCAATGATGATGTGCATCTTTCATTCTCTGACAGTAACAGACTGTGTTACTGCCAGAGAATGAAAGTGCTGTTTACCTCATACCTCATATTACTTGCCTTACCTGTGATAATTAGTTTATTTGGCTAGCGATGGAAATACATTGCTCTACCCTTAATATCCAGACACATATCTACAAATGAACTTTATTTACAGACAAACTAATAATGTGTGCTGAAACCATTAGGAAACCATTATTTTATGACTGTCTGTACTCTCCATGGAACATTCTCTATAGGTATTTTGTAAATATCCTCTGGTGTTTCCTGCTGTTTGGCATTTGAAGTGGCAAACAGTTCATCTCTGTTTTTTGGGCAACCTTTCCTCATACACATCCAACAATATAATTTATCCCAGAGGTTCTCTATAGGATTGAAGCTCTGGGCTGGCTAGTCAAACTTTTTGATGCCCATGTCCTCATGTCCATCAAATATGACCAGTATGATGTGGAGTGTTGTCCTGCTGATACAGGTATGGGTGTTTGAAAACATGCTGTCAAAATATTGGTAAATGCATATTGTCCAGGATGTCTAGACAGACCTCAGCATTCATGGCTTTGTCTAAAACAACCAATGGTCCCAGTGCTCACATCTGGTGAGTATGGGCTTGGCAAACCCAGGGTCCTGAGCTGTCATCATTCTTCTCTTTCTTTCTTGATGATTCCCTTCTATTTCTCTCTCTCTCTCTCTCTCTCTCTCTCTCTCTCTCTCTCTCTCTCTCTCTCTCTCTCTCTCTCTCTCAAGGTAACATGGGAATTTTTTTTTTTTTTTTTTTTTTTTTTGGCTGGTACAGCATAAGCCTCAGGCTTCCTTGCACCATATGGCTAATAATAATAATAATAAATGAAAAACAGTCCCTGATCATCATATGTTAATGCATTATTGCACAGGATGTCTAGACAGACCTCAGTATTCATTTGCTTTGTCTAAAACAACCAATGGTCCCAGGCCAAACCATGAAAAACAGTCCCTGATCATCATGCAGCTTCCCAAAAACAAACTTCGTTGTTGGGACTTACAGTCCAGCAGGTAGTTTTCTGTGGACATCCACTGCATCTAGGCATGACTGTTAGATTGGTAAATCATGTACCATGACTTGTCCAAATCACAAAGGTGGGTGCTTAACCAAGCAGTGGTGTGTGACATTAGTCGGCATGATTAGTGGCTTGTGTATGGCTGCATGATTGTGGTGGCCCATATCATGCAGCATCCTGCACGCTGTACTGGCGTTGACATGCATCCCAATTGTCTCACTGATGAGCTTCGTGTGTGACTATATCAACCTGTGTTCTGAGCAGATGATTCTTTACTGGGTTTTCCCATCATGTTCCATCAGTTTCAGAGGGTTTCTGGGTTTTATTTCATTTTATTTTTATTTCAGCACCAGTTCAATTTCAGCACCAATTCAAATTCTATTTGCTAATCACATCACCAATCATTGATCTAGGATTCTTCAGTGTCATTGAAAGATCACTGAAGAATCACCCCCTTCTCATTCCATGCTGGAAGTCTGTTAACTCCATTTGTCATAGCATATTGCATTCACAATTATACTGTTGACTCCTTGAAGGCCTACAGTCATATTTCTAGTTGTGTTTGACATGTGGTGTTTGTATAGAACATGACCAACTATCAGTTAAAAGGTGTCTGGATATTAATGGCAGGGCAGTGTATTTGCAAATAGCTTCAGAATGATAATGCCTTACCATCTTCAGCCTTACCATCTCAGCTGCCATTTGGACCTGGAATAAAGCAGTCAATAATTTGATACTCTTAGGCTTTATGGTACTGTTCTTACCTGCCACATGGCTCAATCAACAACTTGACAGGATATTTTAAACTTCCCTCACAGCACCATTAGTGAAGAAGATATCAGCTATTTTAATTGACTGCCATATCCTCTAACCACCTTTAGTCTGTTTCTTTAAACTTGTATCTCAGGCCAAAATTAATGCAGTGTCTGCCTATAATCACTAGCCCAGGATAGTTAAACAGATTTTAAACCCCAAATTCATGCTCAGTTGGCCAAATTTCTATTTGAAATATGCCCTTGGAACTCTCTCTAATTACCATGTTGACCAAGATTTTTGTAGCTCCGGCAAACGCTAAGTTTTCGTATATTTAGTCGTTTTATTGACTTAATTGTTATACTAAATTATTTTCTATGAGTAGCTTTATAGTTCCAGCCAAGCTCTGTGGTTTATTTTTGAATTTAGATAGTGATTTTGAAAGTTAATACTTAGTGTCCGTAGATTTTACATTCGTAACTTGCCGCCATTTTATACGATACAGAATAGCATAAGGCTGGATTAAGAAATGAGATAGCGAAAAACATAGCACTGTATTAGAAATCTGTTAGATTAGTATAGTATTATCAATTAATCAGTAAAATTTATTAATCTTATTAAGGTTCATTGATAATTAAATTATACTTAATGGAACCATGACCCAGACTAGAGCAGCAAAGCAGCGTCCACAGAATAGCCAGAGTGCTATGGCTCACGGGAACCAAAGGGGTCAATTCTCCAACATATCACAGTCTAAAACAATATGTGAAATGTTTGCACACCTGTCTAGAACAGGACATGATCTTGCCAAGGAGGATGTCTTTGTGTGTGCTAGGTGCAGAGACTGTGAAGAAATTAGGCGCCAACTCAGCGTTCTGATGGGTGTCTATGAGAGTTTGAGGTGTAGGGTAAATGTCCTTGAAGAAATTAATATGATGGGCCCATCCAGCTCTCAGCTGCCCAACTCAATGCCAGAGCTCACTCCTGTGCATTAGGCAACATAGCAGTAATCTCCCAGGCAGAATGCACTGGTCCCACAGGAACTAGATATTGTTGGTGACTCTGTTGTCAGGGAGATGTGGAATATATTATGCAAAAAGGATAGGTGGCCATAATTATGAGAGCATCCTTAGAGTCAGGGGAGGTCCCCATGGACTGGAGTTGTGCAAATGTATCCCCAATTCACAAAGGGGGTTCAAAGGGTGACAAATAATTATAGACCTGTTAGTTTAACTTCTGTTCCAGGGGAAAATAATGGAGTCACTGGTTAAAGAGGTGATACAGGATCACCTAGACAAGACAGCAGTAATAGCTCAGACACAGCATGGGTTTGTTAAGGAGAAAGTCTTGTCTGACCAATTGATTGGATACTATGATGTGTGTCACAAGAATGCCAAGCAAGGAAAAATAATCGTTTTCATCTGCTTCCATACAAAACTGATTGTCCTGCACATCCTCCAGTCATTGGATATGAATCACATCCTGAGATTCTCCTCCTCTCACCAAGCAGTGATGGATCTGCCATGGGGGCTGACTCTATTAATATGCTGACCTATAGTAGAATCAATATCTCCAAACATAAAATTATTGAAATAACAAAGTCTTGGGTCAACCAGTTACCAAGCTATGCTCTTGAAATTACTAGTTATTATTGCACTGACATCCTTGTAGGCTTGATCAACACAACGTTTACAGAAGTCTGGTTCCTCCTCCTTTGCTGGAATATAGAGTAATTCCTATGCCTAAAACAAACATGCCAGCTAGTCCATCAGACTTTCAACTATTCTAAATCTCTTCATTTTGCCTCACTTTATTATAAAAATTGTGAACTTCATTACTTAGCCCAAATCTTAAGTGAAAGACCAATACATACCCATTATGGAATGAGAAAATGCTGTACCATAACATTCCTAGATGTCATAATTCTTAACATCCTTAACTGCTGGAATCAGAAGATGGATTCGATTCCATTTACATTAAATCCCTCATTTCTCTGTTAACAGTTCTCTCTAATCATTGACCCTGTGCTATCTTCCATTAAGCTCATTCTATTTGAGAGAATACTTCATTATAAATTTAAGGCTCAAGCATTAAAGGATTCCATGACAGCATTTCTTCAAGGGGTTCCTTATCAGCTCTTTGCTGCCATATGTATACCTTTCTTTATTTTCTTTTTTTTTTTTTAAATAAAAACTTAGTATTTCTCTTCTATGCTGATGATGACCTTTTCACTTGACCTATAGAAATCCTTGCCATCCTCAGCTGAAGAGGCAGTAAAAGTTTCTTCTGGTCTCTCAAACTTTAATAATTATTTTACCTTCTTTGCTGTAATTTGAAGATTATTTTAAAATAACTAAATATTTATATATTTTCTGGAATCATGTATGCTTTCAACCTTTGATCAGTATCGGCTGCCTCTAATCTGAGCTGCAACTTCACTATAGAAATCTTGATCCTTAAGTGGCACTGCAAACATGCTTATTTTCCCACCAGATCATGGTTTCTTGATAATTCCTGCTGCACACTATTTTTCAGTGAGAAAGATTTGTTTCACCTCATAATGAAACAAATGACAGAAGAATTAGACATCTGGGATTTTGTTGGAATAGGGGGGTGGGGGAAGTTCGATCAGTCTGTCTCCAAAACATATCCAAGTTAACTTTATACCAGTATATTCACAATACAACACAGCTAACAAATAATCTTGACCTTGATGCAGACCAGTGGTCGCAGGATAAAGAATATGGGCAGATTCATTTAAGAAAAATGCATGCTCATGGTAAAAATGTGAATTGTGCTTTCTATTAATCTATAACTAATCATTTAAACCTCTGATTTCATTGTTAATTTGTTGCCTTTCCCTATATGTAAAGGTTCTGCATATGTTGATCTCTATTCTGTCATCTCCTGTTGATCACATAAACTTAACTTAGGATTCTTGAATAGTGTTGTTGTTAATGTTTATTATTATTATTAGTTAACCTAGAGGTTGGGCAGGTTTTGGAGAAGCATATTTCAGTGATTGTTAAGCATTAACAACTGAACTTATTTACATCTGTAAATATAAACAAATAATTGCAAAAATATTGCAGTTTACTGTGATGTCCACTTTAAATGCATACCAGAGACAGTATCAGAGAAAATATCGAGGAATATGCTTCAGAGAAAAAAATACTTTTCCGTTGGACGATTAAAAAAAATGAACTGATCTTCTTAAGGAATAATTATAATGCGGTATGATGTTTATAATTTTACATGACATTTTGATTTCAGTAATGTAGTGATGATTTTATCAACTCTAAAATCAAAATCCCCAATAGTTTCATGTTTATATTTTATTACTGTAATATTTTTTCTTAATTTAAAACAGAATTAATAAAGGTTGCTACATATTTGTTGAATATTTCTGTACCTATATGTAATATATAAACAAAAATATATATATGCATGTGCAAAAGTGAAAATTCATGCCCATAACCATTGATTGTACTGGAAAATGGAAGTGACTATTAATTTCATGTTTATATTTTATTGCTGTAGCTTTTTTTTGCTTCATCTTCAATAGAATTCATTTTTTTAAAATAATATTAAAGAACACAGAATTTTTACATACAATGAAGTCTGGAAATCAATTAAGAAATGATATTTTAGTATACTGCAAGAATAATTCAAAAAAATCCAAAAACATTTTTCATAAATAAAAAATAAAGTTAGTCATTTGACAGGGTTACCACGATCCCCCATTGTGACCACTGCAAAGTTAACAAATCCATACTGCAATTTCCACATAACTGCATTCCTTTTTAGATGTTCCTGCAATACTTTTTAAACCAGTGACTCCATTATTTTCTCTGGAACAGTAGCCAAGGTTACATATGTGTAATTACTCACTTCTTTCCCTTTGCAAATAGAAAAGACATTTGAACAACTACAATCTATAGGGATTTTCCCAAATCCAAGGATGCGTTCATAATTATGGCCAAGGTTTGCTTACCTCCTTTACTGCTTCTTTTAATGTAATTGTATAGAGTCTATAGGTGCCTTATTTACTTTTAGTTCAACAATTTCTTTTCCAATGTCTTCTCAGTTATTACAGTATCATTTAATACTAGAAGTATACCAAGTTATAACTTGGTATACTTCTAGTATTAGTTATAACTTGGTATACTTCTAGTATTCCCATCCATAAAAACTTCTTTACACTTGGTTTTAGATGCAAAATTTATTCAATTTGTCAGTTTCAGAAAAATGAACAGGACCATCAGTGGTTATTTATTCATTTCATTGAGTCAATGTGGTTTATAGTTTTCCTTCTAGTGTTGATGTATGTACAGAGTTCTTTGCTACTTTTCTTTGAATTCTAACCAAGAGTTTCTCATAATCTGCCTTAGCTTCCCCCCCCCCCCCCTCAGTGATGTGGTCACATTCTAGTTTGTACTTACTTTAGGTATCTGTGTTCCTTGAAATTTATAATCATCCATTAGTTCCAAATCTTGAAGAATAGTTCTCTTAGTTGGTATAAAAGTTTGATAGTATAATCAAAAACTGCAATCCTGATGGAGTTTGGACTTTTGCACAATTATTTGTGCCAAGAGTGTGGACTTGCATCTTTGGAGAACTACTATCATAGGCATTATGTATCTGGATATGTAGAATTTCCTTATGCCTCTGTGTCAATGAGGACGTCATTGATTGTGACTTAATTTTTAAATGAGACAGAGCTCTACCACTTTATCACAAACAAGCTTGTGCATACCTGAACATAGTGTGTTCTAGGAAGAGGAGGATGGATTTTGTGACTTCCATGATCTCCTGACCTAACTCCATTAGGTTTTACTCTCTGTAGAATAATGAAAGATGAGATGTGTGTTCACCTATACCAGGAATTATTATGGAACTTAAATAATGCATTTGTGAAGCAGTCTACTATGTTGTCAGGGGATATATTGTGCCAAATATGGGAGGGATTGGATTATAGGTGGGGCATCTGTAGAGTGACTAAAGGTGCCCACATTGAACACCTCTAATTAAACTTAAAAATATCCACTATTACTTCAATGTGGGTTAAAGTTTATATCATGTACCTTATTCCACAATAATGTCTTAGTTTTGTAAATCAGGTTTCTGGAAATAATTCTTAAAAGTGTACTAATATATTGTGTGCCATCATGTAAGTAGCCATTTATTAATATGTATGTATTAATAAATTAATCGTTTTAAAATATTACAAAATTTATTCATTCCCACTTATTTTGGATTTATTTCCCATATTTTATGATCAGAATCAGAAATATAGTATATTTCTGATTGTAATTCAACAATCAGAAATATACTATATTTCTGATTGTACTTATTGTTGAATTACAGTATTTTTAATGTAGAAAAGGTCATATTTCTTTATAACGAAATTTTTGTTTAACAAATTTTTTCAAGCGAATGATTGATTTCATTATATAGAGGTTTGACTGCATTCAGTTTTGCAAAATGATTCTTGTTAGTGATATATAGGACCAAAACTAAAGTTATTAAAAGACAAGAAACCTATTATAAAGCAAAGAATTAAATAGGAGGGCAGACTGAAAAATATTACAGACTAGCAAAGTGCACAGTATTTCACTACATTGCAGTGTAATTCTCAAATATAATTATTATGCTTGCCAAAACAGAAGGCTGTTATTCTTTAATAAAGAATTGCAATTCAGTTTTTCTGTTGAACTAGGGACACTGGTCAGGAGACTAATGTTCCTCAGTTCAACTAAGTTGAGAAAAACTCAATTCATTTTGACTGAATTGAGCATTCCTCTTTAACAGTTAGTTAAAGGGGAAAGCTCGGTTAGTTGCTTCTTTGCTGTTCACTGTAGCTTCACCACTTCTAAAATGTTTCCACCACTTTTAATACAATTTATCTTTTAAATGTCATGGCTGTGTTTGCTTCTTGAATTATTTCATGTGTCTTGATCAGTGTTCCCCAGTTCAACAGATTAAAGTGCATTGCAATTCTTTGTTAAAGAATACACAGCCTTCTGTTTTGGCCACCATAATGATTTGTACTTCAAAATATTTCACTGTGCAATAGTTAAATGAGATGAGACACTGCAGTTTGCCAAGTCCGTTAATATTTTTCTGTCTGCCTTTCTGTTTAATTCTTTGCTTAATAATAGGTACTTTAGTAAATAGCTTTTGTAAATAACTTTAATAACTTTAGTTTTGGTCCTTTATATTCATGACAAATACTGGTTCTAGTCACTTCATTTCATAGATTCAGCATAACTAGGTATAATCATTGCTTTTCAATTTCATTTCACTTCTTAGATTCTACAGTATCTGTGTCTTACTATTTTTTTTCATTTAATATTTTTTTATTTCTTAATACCAGTGAGGTCAAAGAATTTTGAGCTAATGGAAACGAATAAGTTATTTGGAAATTTTTACTCTATTTTTGATTAACATATTAAATTGTGTTTGACACATAGGTTAATAGTCTTAAACTATTTATGTTTACTTAGGCATGTTTGTTAGCTTATTTTTAAATTTAGTTAGTGATTTTGCAAATTATGACTTATTATTTGTACTGCTGTTTTGGCAAGAATATTTAACACCTAACTAGTAGTTTGGTGGAATAGTAGGTCAAATTGTGATACATGATTAGTTTGAAGGTTCTAACCACCCGTTAGGCATATATATATATTTTTTAATTTTATTTTGTTTATTTATTTATTTTTTGTTTTCAGCTAAGAAATTTTATTTTTTATTAAGGATATAGTTAATTTAACACTGTAATTGTAATGTTTGAGTTGTGTATGTATATCTTGCACTTAATAATTCAGGGTATAATGTAAAACTTGATAGCCTAATACATATATACTGTATTTAGGAATCTTTTAGCTTATTGTAGCATTATCAATTAATTGATCAATTTTATTAATTTGAATTGTTGATCAATTGAATTGTATTTAAATGGAAATTATGACACAGACTAGAGCAGTAAAGCAATGGGCATAAAGTAATAGGTATGCTGTGGCTCGAGAGAGAACCAAAGGCTGTGATTCGTCTATGAATCACAGCCTAACAAAATGTGCAACTTGTGCAATGTTTGCTGAATTTCTGGAACAGGACATGATAAAGCCAAGGAAGAGGATGTCTTTGTGTTTGTTCAGTGCAGAGAGAGAGAGAGAGAGTGTGTGTGTGTGTGAAGATATCAGGCACCAGGTAGGTGTTTATGAGAGTTTGAAGAGTAGGATAGGGGCTCTTGAAGGAATTAAAATTGGGGGCATCAAGCTCCCAACTCAGTGCCATAGTTCACACTTGTGAATTAGGCAACACAGCTGCAATCTCCAAGGCAGAATGCACTGGTCCCAAGAGAGGTGATTATTGTCGGTGACTACTGTGAGGGAAATAGGAAATATGTTGTGCAAGAAGAATAGGTGGAATAGGACTGTGATATGTCTTCCAGGGGCAAAATTAGATGATGTTATAGAGCAGATATCATCTTTTAAGGGCATAAAAGGTGATATTATTGTACACATTAATGATATTAAGAGTGGGAGAGGACTTATTTAACAAGTACAAGGTAAGATTGGGAAAAGTCTCGAGTTGGGATTGAATTTGAAAGTATCTGTAATTCTGCCCAGACATCATTAGAGAGAGTATGTTGAGAGCTTGTGTAAATCAATTCTCCCCTGGAAAGAATGTGCAAGGCTCATGGGGTAGAATTGGAGATGTGCGAATGTACCCCTAATTCATATAGGAAGATCAAAAGGTGACATGAGTAATTACAGACCTGTTGGCTTAACATTCCAGGGAAAATAATGGAATCCCTGATTAAAGAAGTAATGCTGGACCATCTGGACATGAATGCTATTATACAGCAGTCACTGCATGGATTTGTTAAGGAGGGGCAGTCTTGTCTAACCAATCTGATAGGTTACCATCCAAGTGACCAAGGAACTGGATGCAAAACAGAATTTTGATATCACATACAGGTGAAACCCAAATGCAGTGCTTGTGCTCCAAAGAATCACATTGTGATACAAACAAAATGCTCACATTAGAAAATTCTAGTCATTTTTCAGCATTCAAACTTCATACGTACTGTCAATTTTGCTCATATCTTTTTTTGTGTGATAGTTGCAATACTATGTGTAAGAAGAATCGCTCAAAGAATATTAATGGAAATAATATGCAATTGCATTGTTTCAGTTTTTTATTGATGTACTGTACAATAAAGTATTTAAAAGACAAATATTCATGTTGTTAAATATACACAACCACAATAAACATAAAAACAAATGAATACTTACAAAAGCTGCTTTAAGTTGTATTGACTGTCACGTTTGTGTTTTGAAATTACCAGATGGTCGACAATTTGGAGAAAAAGGAAAATATAATGCACTCTGTGTTCTTTCAACTACTAAGCAGACATTAGGAAACAAACTTTTGCACATTATACGTTTCTTTCAAGTCTTTCATATTTTAAAAGAACTGTATTAAGGGTTGACTGTTTCATTGCATCTCTTTGTTTCTTTTTAACAATTTCAATAAGGTGTTTAATTGTAAAATTGAACGGGAATCTACCTTTTCTGTTTCGACAAATTTAAATCCGGTTTGCAAATCAGTGAGTGCCTCTGCAATACAGGTCAACAAGTAAAGTTGTTTATTATTGTTCTTACTAATATTAAAGGTTAATGTGTATTGTGGATTCACGTTAAACTGAAAATATTGGCACATGTTCACAAGGAATCCAAAATATCGATCTTCAGTGATTAAAAACACATTTCAACTGATGAAAAATGGGAACCGTGCTTGTATCGCATTATAAGCAGAATAGTGTGCTAATGAATCACATTTTAACGGGTTTCAGTTGTACTTAAATTTCAGGAAGGTGTTTGATACTAATAAAAGACTGCTGTGTAAGCTGGAGCAAGTAACTGCTATGGATAAAGAAATCGCTAAGTGAAAGAAGACAGAGCAGTTATCAGTGACACTGCTCTTTGTGGACTAATATTTATCAGTGGAGATCCTCAGGGTTCAGTGCTGTGCCCATTGTTGTTTTCAATATAATAATATAGATGAAGGCATATCAGACTTAGTGACAAAGTTTATAGGTGATAAAAAGGTTGGCAGAGTGGTTAATGATTAATGATGGTATATTACTGCAACAAAATTTAGAAAAATTAGGTCAGTCGGCTGAGAAATGACAGTTGAAGTTTAACTTTGAAAAATGCCAGGTATTGTATATGCATAGTAGTAATCTCAGAGTAACTTATCAACTGTGTAGAACTACACTCAGGGTAATACAAAATGAAAAAGTCCTAGGTGTAATTGTGCAGTAAGATAAGAAATTCTTTGAGCAGCATAGATGTGCTGCCAGGTCAGCTCATGGGATTTTGTCAATGATATACAGAAACTTTGCTAGTAGCAATAAGTAGGTAATTATCCCTTTTCAGAAAATTTGCTGGTAGGTGTAAGTAGGTGATTTTTAAGTAGCTGTAAGTAGGTGATTGGCCTTTGTACAAGGCCATGGTTAGACTGCATCTTGAGTATTGTATACAGGTATAAAGGTCTCACTTTAGGAAGGGTGTAGATGTGCTATAATTGGTGAAGAGAAGGGTAACCAGATTGGTGAGGGGGAACAAAGGGTTGCTCTTATTAAGAAAGACTTCATTCTGCAAATTGCAGCATTTGGAGACTAGGCTCCTGTAGGGTGAACTGATTGAGGTATTTAAGTCTATTATTGGATTGAGTAAGCTGAATGTGAATGGCATTCTTTCTCTTGCTGAGACTATATACATGAGAGGGCATTACTTTAAATTGATGAAGAATGGTTGCAGGATAGATGTGTAGAAGTTTGTTTTCAGCCAGGGAGTGGTTCATTGTTAGAATAGGTTTCCATATATTTTGTTGTGGAAGTGGATGGTTTGAATAAATTCAAGGAAGAAATAGACAAATATTTGGAGAGCAAGGATGGGGGAAGTGTGTGCGTGTGTTTTTTTTTGGCTGATGCTATATTATCTTGCTTTCATACATCATTTGCTGGTACTAGCATCTTACATTACTATTTATTACTGGAATTAATATTTTAGAAATAGAGAAATTCTCTATATATTTAAAATTATCCAGACACCCATGGGATTTGGATAACACGAACATAGCTGTCATCCATATGTTAGCAATAGGTATGAAATCACTAAATTCATGCTGGAAGCAAAGATGTTGATGAAATGTAGTACATAGATCTAAGCTTAGTATCTTATCTTCAAAGGCAGTCATCATTCTGTGATGTTATTGCTTACATAATCTGTTTGTGCCATTACAGCAAAAAATGCACTACCCCAGCTCATGGTGGCTAATGTAATTAGCATTAATTAAGGCATGTGCTGCAAGAAGGCAAGCTTATACAGCTTCAGCCAAAAAAAAAACCCTTCCTGTTTCACCCATCCGGTCACTCCAAATGTTTGTCTAGTTCAGCCTTAAATTTATTTAAGCTATCAACTTCCACAATAACAGATGGCAGTCTGTTCCAGCAATCAACTACCCGCTGGCTAAAGTCAAACCTCCGCACATCTATTCTACAACTGTCTTTCCACAATTTGAATCTATGCCCCCCCTCAGGTTCTTAATCTGAACAAGTGGAAGTATCCTATCAGCATTGAGCCTGCTCAAACCATTCAAGGCCTTATACACCTCGATCAGATCACCTCGTAGTGCCTAGTCTCTAGATGCTGCAACTTGCAGAACTTAAGCCTTTCTTCGTAAGCACATCCCCCTTTGTTCCTCTCGCCAACCTTGTTGCCCTTCTCTATACTCGTTCTAGCAACTCTACATCCTTCCTAAAATGAGGCCTCCAGACCTGTATACAGTACTCAAGATGTGGCCGACCATTGAATTATACAAAGGGATAATCACCTTATTGTCTCTGCCAACAAAATTCCTATATAATTGACAAAACTCCATGATCTGCTCTGGCAGCCCATCTGCACTGCTCGGAGAACTTGATATCTGACTGCACAATTACCCCCGGTCTTTTTCAATCTCCACCTCCCTGAGTGCAATACCACAGAGTTGGTACGTTTCTCTTGGGTTACTGCTATCCATATGGAGTACTTTGCATTTGTCAATGTTAAACTTCAGTTTCCACTTCTCAGCCCATCCACCTAACTTTTGTAGATCCTATTGCAATAGCATACTGTCTTTACTATCACAACCCTGCCAACCTTTGCATAATCTGCAGACTTGGACATTAAGCCTGATATACCTTCATCGATATTATCGATAAATACACAAAACAACAATGGACTCAGCACCGAACCCAGGGGGGGCTCTGCTAATAACGTTATTCCATGTAAAGCAGTGTCCTTTTATTACCACTCTCTGCGGTCTCCCACTCAACCATCCCTTTATTCATTGTGGTAACTTGCCCTTAATGCCATACCGCTCCAATTTGTATAGCAGTCTTCCATGTAATCAAGCAATAGATCTGTCACATTGCTACTACACCGAGAAAAATTGAGAGTAGGGATGTGTTAAAGGCCTAATGACACTGATGAGTACAATGAACAACTGCATGGGGAAA
This sequence comes from Mastigoproctus giganteus, assembly GCF_048544385.1. NCBI lineage: Eukaryota > Metazoa > Arthropoda > Arachnida > Uropygi > Thelyphonidae > Mastigoproctus > Mastigoproctus giganteus. Next base: position 126,653,065 of record NC_143581.1, on the reverse strand, counting down.
TAGAGTGGGCAAGAAAATCAGATTGTATTATAATGGAGGATTTTAACTTCCCACATATTGATTGGAACTTATAGATTGGTGACTCACACACTAGCAAAGCTTTTTTGGATATCGACAGCAGCATGTTCGAGAAGAGGGAATAATACTCTTGATCTAATTATCAGTAGTGATTCTTCATTTATTAAGAATCTGCAGATAAAGGAACCTCTGGGTGGTAGGGATCACATTGTGCTGATGTGGGATTTACTCAAAGATGTAACTAACATGAGGGGTAAAGGGAAGGGTTTTTGCTTTTGTAAAGGTGACTGCAGTGATCTCAAACAGTGATCTCTATACAATGGGATTAACTGATGTGTTACCAACCACAAATTCTAAATGAGAAGCTCTCAAGGAAGTAATCTTGGAAGATACTGGTCTTTTTGTCCCAACTAAGAAATACTGTTCAAGGTTGAGGCCTAAATGGATGGCAGATGAACTAATGAGATTTGTTGCAGAGAAGTAAAATGCATGGGACACATATAAATTATCAGGTGAAACAGAGACTATGATAGATATAAGGTAGTCTGTAATCAAGTCACAAAGGAGGTTAGGCAAGCAAAGGCAAATTATAAGAAATCTTTGGCAAAGGATTCAAAGAAAAACCGCAAAGTCTTCTTTACTTTGTAAACTCCAGAAGGAGGGGGATGAATCAGATGGGTACACTTGATATCGATGGTTCAATCGTTAATGAACCTGCTGAGATAGCTGACAAACCGAATGAGTATTTTGCATCTATATTCACACATGAGGAAGTCTTTAGGGAAGTGGAGGCCATAAGCTTATCAAATTCTGGCAGGAAGCTAAATGATTTTTTAATAACTGAGAGCAAAGTGGAGGAGGAAAGCTTTTAATACTGTTGCACATGGATGACTACTGTAAAAATTGGAGCAGTAAGCATTAAGGGCAAGTTGCTACAATGGATGCAAGGAAATGTTGAGTGGGAGATGACACAGAGTGGTAATCAATGGACACTGCTCTTCTGAACTACTGTTATTAAAAAAAAAAAGTAAAGTGCAGCCATTATCAACCCACTGCAGGATGGAAGCCTCCTCAACAATTCATGTTGAGGGAAATGGACCATAATCTACCACGCTGGTCCAGTGCGGGTTGGTAGATCGACCGTATTCAGCAGTCAGGGGCTTGAACCCCGCCCGGTCTACTCGAAGAGCGTGTGTTACTGCACTCCCGCTCCTGCCCACTCGGCTACGGAGGTACTTTTATTAGTAGAGTTAATTCACTAATAACAGTATTAGTGGAGAAACTCCACTAATACAGTTATTAGTGGAGTTTCCCTAGGGTTCGGTGTTTTGGCCAGTGTTGTTTTCTGTATATTTCAATGATATCGATGAAAGTATATCACATTTAATGTCCAAGATTTCAGATGACATGAAGGTTGGGAGGATTGTTAATGAGAATAATGACAGTACACTACTGCAAGAGGATCTAGAAAAGTTGAGCAGATGGACTGAGAGATGGCAACTGAAATTTAACATTGACAAATGTAATGTACTGCATATGGATAGCAGCAACCCCAGTACCCCCTGATATACAGAAATTTTGCTAGTAGCGATAAACGTGATTGTCCCCTTGTATAAGGCATATTCAGGCCACATCTTGAGTACTGCATACAGGTCTGGAGGCCTCATTTTAGGAAGGATGTTGAGCTGTTGGAATGATAAGGGCAATGAGATTGGTGAGTGGAATAAAGGGTTTCCTTTAGCAAGAAAGACTTAAGTTCTGCAAATTGCAGAGTCTGGAGACTAGGCAGCTGCAAGGTGATCTAATTGAGGAGTACAAGGCCGTGAATGGTTTGAGCAAGACAATGCTGATGAGATTCTTTCTGTTGCTCAGATTACTCACCTGAGGGGAGTAATTAAATTGTGGAAAGACAATTGTAGAATAGATGTGCAGAAATTTGCTTTTAGTCAGGGAGTGTTTGATAGTTGGAACAAACCTCCATCTGTTGTAGTGGAGGTAAACAATTTAAACAAGTTCAAGGCAGAAATAGACAAAAATTTGAAGTGAACAAATGGGTGAAATGGGAAGGTTGTTGTTTTTTTTGGCTGATGCTTTATAAGGTTGCTTACTTGCATCATATGCATCTACTAATGCTAACCCCAGTGGCTCACATCTGATGAGTATGGACTTGGCACATAAGCTGGGTTCTGAGCTGGATATCATCAATCTTCTCTTTCTTGGTAATTCCCTTCTACTTCTGACTCTCTCTCTCTTTTGCATCTGTATTCAGACATGAGGAATTCTGTAAGGAAATGGAGGACAGAAGTTTACTAAACTCTAACAGGGAGCTTAGTGATTTTGTAATAACAGAGGGCAAAGTGGAGGAGAAATTGTTGAAGTTAAACATAAAAAAAGACACCTAGTGCAGATGGAATCTATCCAGTTTTATTGAAAGAGGCAGCGAGGGAAGTAAGCAAACCCTTAGCGATAATTATGAGAGCATCTTTAGATTCAGGGGACGTCCCCATGTACTGGAGATGTGCAAATGTATACCCAATTCACAAAGGGTGGCACAAATAATTATTGACCCGTTAGTTTAACTTCTGTTCCGGGGAAAATAATGGAGTCACTGGTTAAAGAAGTGATGCAGGATCACCTAGATAAGATGGCAGTAATAGTTCAGACACAGCATGGGTTTGTTAAGGAGAAATCTTGTCTGTCCAGTTCGATTGGATACTAAGATGTGACCACAAAGGAAGTGGATGCAAAAAATAATTTTGATATCATATACTTGAATTTCAGGAAAGCTTTTGATACTGTTGCACATGGAATAGTGCTGTACTAATTCAAGCGATATGGCATTAAGGGCAAGTTGTTGCAATGGATAAAGGAATGATTGAGTGGGAGACTGCAGAGGGTGGTAATAAATGGGCACTGCTCTACTTGGACTAATGTTATTAGTAGAGTATCCTAGTGTTCGGTGCTGGGCACATTGTTGTTTTGTGTATTAATCAATGATATCGATGAAGGTATATCGGGCTTAATTCATAAACATTGGTTGAAGTATATGATGCAAGAAAGCAAACTTATACAGCATCAGCCAAAAAAAAAAGAAAACTTCCCATTTTACTCATCCGTCACTCCAAATGTTTGTCTCATTCAATCTTAAATTTATTTAAGCTATCAACTTCCACAACAACAGATGGAAGTCTGTTCCAGGTTTTAATGTCCAAGTTTGCAGATGATAAAAAGGTTGCCTGGGTTGTTAATGTCAGTAAAGACAGTATGCTACTCTAACAGGATCTAGAAAAGTTAGACAGATGTGCTGAGAAGTGGCAACTGAAATCTAACATTGACAAATGCAAAGTACTGCATGTGGGTAGCAGTAACTGAAGAGAAATGTACCGACTCTGTACTACTACACTCAGTGAGGTGGAGAATCAAAAAGACCTGGGAGTAATTGTGCAGTCAGAATGAAGTTCTCTGAGCCCTGCAGATGGGCTGTCAGAGGATTTCATTAAGTTTTGTCAATGAGATATAGGAATTTTGCTAGCAGAGACAAGGAGGTGATTATCCCTGTGTATAATGCAATGGTCTGGCCACAGCTTGAGTACTGTGTAGAAGTCTGGAGATCTTATTTTAGGAAGGATGTAGTGTTTCTAGAACAAGTACAGAGAAGGGCAGCAAGATTAGTGAAAAGAAAAAGGGGGTGCTATTACCAAGAGAAGCTTAAGTTCTGCAAGTTGCAGCATCTGTGAGGTGATCTGATTGAGCTTTCAAAGGTTTTTAGAAAGGTTATTTTCCAATTTCATAATGGTGTATTAGAAAATGTTTTTTTTCCAACTTTAGTGGGTGTCGGAATGGAAGGTTTGCTCTACTCAGAAGTGAGCTTTAAAAGTTTGGCAGAGAACTAGATTTTTCCATCAATTCTGATTATTCGGGATCTTGTTTATAGGAACTTGCAAAATGCAGAGAAAGACAAAATGAAGGAAATGAAATGTAATGTAACAGACTTTGCATATTTCTTTTTGTTATTGAACTTAGACTTCCATGAGCTGTAGAGACTGGTTATTTCATCCCTTCCCCTTCGCAGACACAGATAATCAATTAGACACTGCATCAACTTATTATATTTAGTGGTATCTAATAAGCATATATTTTCCTAAACCGGATAGGGATATATAATAAAATATAGTTATTTCATATTCACCATTAGGAAGACACAATATGGCCCAAGTAGCCTATGTGTCGTTAAACACAACAACAACAACATAAGCATATATTACTGGTTATTTTTTATCTATGTTTTTTATTGTATGTATTATATAATTATAATTAATTCGGTTATATAAAAAAAAAACATACAGAAGGTACATAGAAGGAGAAAGTGGCACACTTATTTAAAAAGTTGAGAAACCTTGATCTCATCGATGTATGTAATTATTGATTAGTTTATATTTATTAACTTTTCAAAAGTTAATAAATTCTTATTCTTTGAAGATAAAATTTCTGTTTATATGTTTACAGTAGAATAAATATATCATGAATAAATACAGATGGAACTTAAATCTGAATAAATACAGATTTATTCATGATATTAATTTTTTGTAGGCTGTTCATGCTGTTACTCTCCGAGACAATGCATGCTCCTTACGCGTTTCAGAAGTTGTGTTGCAGTTGTTAGATCTTCTGTTATCTCTTGATATCCTTAATATTTATAAAGAAACAGAATTGAACGATGCGAGATCAGTAAGTTCTGGTGGTCCACCAAATATTGTTAATGCTCATGTCCAATCTGATTGTACAAAGTCCAGCTGTGATAAGAAAAATGAACTTAGCACTTTGCACTTGTTTATGGAATGTTTGTTCAGGTAAGATGCTATTCTGTGTTACATATTCTTTATTGTGAATGAAATAGAAGAATCTTTGGAACCAGTTAAAACTGGTTCCAGTGATTGTTATTGTTGAATTTAGGTTGATATTTAAAAATATTAATCCATTAATCAGAAAGAATTTATTTATTTCAAAATATATATATCAATTTCAACAGGAGTAATATTTTAAGGAAATATGAAGTGCCTTTAGGATTTATTTCTTTGGAACTTAAATATGTTTAGATTGTGCAGGCAGACTTGATGATTGGTGATATCCACAAATGTGTACTGAGCTTCTCAAGACACAGGCATACTCCACAGAGTTAGGAGTTATAAACTAATTCATTAAAGTGGTAAATGATATTTTCAACTTCCTATTACCATAAAAATTTAATAATATCTTCTTCTTCAAGAGGAGTGTTTCCATTTTACAATGGGTTTCCTCAGCCTACAAGTTAATTTTTGGTAGGAATTTTTTCCTGTCATAGTGCGGTTCAAGGTGTCTCGGTCAGTTAAGCCTTGGGCTGTCTTGCTGAGCATCTCCAAAAATCCATTTTTGGAGATGCTCAGCAAGAGAAATGGATCCATAGAAATGGATTTTCTCCAAAATTCCATTTCCGTGGAGAGCAATTTGTTTTCCCCTCGCCTATTCAACGTCCAGGTTTCTGCTCCATACAATAAAAGACTTTGTACAATCATTTGAAATATAAGTTTCTTTGTTTTATTTAGGATATTTCTGCTCCATAGAACAGAATTTAACATGCTGATAGCCTTTCTGCTGTCTGAAATTCTCTTATTGAACTGTATTTGGGATGATCCATCACTTTGTACGATTGATCCCAAATATTTCAATTTATCAGCTTGCTTGATTTTAAAACTTGCAATATTTAGAATATGTCCTGATCCTGAAGACAACATTTCAGTCTTGTCAAATTGATTTTTAGACCCCATTGTTTATATTCCTCAAACAATTGATGACGTGCATAGTCTGCATCTTCTAAGTCTTGTCCTATCACCACCTGATCGTCTGCAAAATGTAAATTGTGAATATAGATGTTCTTATTGATCGGCAATCCCATTTTATTGCATTTTTTTGACCAGGATCTTAGGCAGATGTCACTATAAATTTTGTTGGTGACAGTCCTTGTAATAAACCTTTTGAAGTGTGGAATTCAGGTGACAAAGCTGATCCCACTATAATTCTGCATCTATTATTCCTGTAAATTGTCTTAATAATGTTAGTCAATTGTCCATCAATATTTGCCTCTTTCAGTGCTTCCCATAAGAGTTTTCTTGGAACACTGTCATATGCCTTTTCAAGATCAATTGAAAATTATAAAGATTTCTTTTCCTTTCGATTGGCATTTTTCAAGGATCTGTCGTACTGTTGAGATATGGTCTCTGCATGACCTCCTGGCTGAAAAACCACTTTGTTCTTCTGACATGGGCTTCTAATTGATTCCTGATCCATTTTCCAAGAATTTTTAACAGCGAGTTCAGGATGCATATTCCTCTGTAATTTGAACAGCTTTTCTGATCGCCCTTCTTATAAATTGATGTAATATATCCTGTTGTCATTTCTTTTGGTATTTCTTCTCCTCTCAGTATACCATTTAACAGTTTTCGTATCAAAACAGCCACTCCCCTTCTTCCATATTTCAGAAGTTCCACATAAACTCCTCCAGGTCCAGGTGATTTGCCAGGATAAAGAAAATACTCTTATTTTCTTAATCCATTTCCACCACAGTGTTGTTTTAACAAGAAAATGGTCAGATCCACATTCAGCTCCTCTATAAACACCAACATCTTTCAATACTTGTCTCTGAATGTTTTGAAATAATGTCATCTATAACTGTCCGGATGGTCCGGCGAAGTCCGGACGGTCTATGACAGCCAAATCCTCTGCTTGCACCTTCACGATGGTGGGACTGTTAGTAATCCTGGGTATAACCTCCATGCACAAGTACATGGTGGGTGACCACCCAGGTGTGAACCAACGTAAGCAGGGGTCGAGGTGTGGCGCCCACACCACATGGAGGAACGCCGCCCCTCTATGTCACCAGGCAGTACTAGGTGGTAGATGACTCTCATCAACCGGTGAAATACCACCACTTTGCTTATTGGAGGCTTGAAGTGGTGGAACCCATGTTTAGTCTCTAGAGCTAAGTTCCCGTCAACCCTTCCCTATCTCTTCCATCATGCAGTATGATTGATGATTTTTGAGGTTATGATGAATGTCGTGGCGAGATCAAATATTCCTTACATTTCGAGGGTACAGCTCTAAAACGGTGTTTGCAGGCCGGCCGCTAGATAGTACACAGGACCAAACCTATTGGTAACTCTGTAGGAGGCTTTCGGATCAGCTAGTGTATAATCTTCTACCTCTACTCTGCCAGATAGTGACTGGAGGGAGTCCGAGTAGTGTGTATGTGGGGAGCATTGTCAAGGATCTGGATATATTCTTACCACATGTACGCCATATCCAAAAATTTCATTACTTCATACAGCATGTCCCACCCACCTTTTCTTACTATTGAATACACCATGAATTGTCAAAATAATAGAGCAAGCTTATCTGCGAAAAGATCTAAACCTCCCAAGGACTTCCTAATTCATTTCACAAATATACGTGGTCTCAATTCCAATCTCAACGATGTCCATTTCCACTTGCAGTCTTCCAAACCCCATGTACTTTTTCTGACTGAATCTCAGTTATCAGTTGATTCAACTACTGCTCATCTCAGATGTCCAAATTATTTGCTGTATGATTCCTTTCGTCTCAAAGGTGGTACTTGTGCTTATGTCCGTTCTGATATTCCCTGTCAGAGACTTGGCAATTTGGAATCTCCTCTCTTTGATCTTCTCTGGCTTAAAATCTCTCTACCTCATTGTGACAAATTCATCTGTTGTCTCTACCGTTCTCCCAACTCCACTAATCACTTGGAGCTCTTTGACTTCCTCTCTTTGCAACTTGACTTTCTCCAGTCCAACTTTCCTAACAGTGAGGTAATTTTCCTTGGTGATTTTAACGTTCACAACTCCAGCTGGCTTCCGTTTTCTAGTCACACCGAGCCAGCAGGTCGAGATGCTGAGGCTTTTGCAATTACTAATGACCTAGCACAGATTGTTCATTTACCTACAAGAATACCAGACAATCGTAATCATACAGCCAATACGCTTGATCTTTTTCTCACAAACAACTCTTCTAAGTACGCGAGCCGACCGGGCTAGCCGAGTGGGTAAAGTACCTGCCCGGCAACCCAAAGGTCGCGGGTTCGATTCCCGCCTCGGGCTTGGATCAAAGTACTGCAAAAACCTTGGGAGGTGCAATATGGCCACAGAAGCCGATGCGCCAACAACTACCAAATCAAATCAAATCAAAATCAATCTAAGTACGCGGTTGAAGTGAGAGGTCCTTTAGGCACTTCAGATCACAACTTGGTGATTGTCTCTTCTCCAATGGAACCTTTATCTCATGGCTGTTCCAAACCTCATGTTGTTTGGCATTACAAGAATGCAAAATGGGATGACCTGCAAGACTTCTTTTCTTCTTTTCCTTGGTCGGATTACTGTTTCAAAATTTCTGAGGTCAATGTTTGCTCAGATCGTGTCAGTGAAATTATTCTTGCAGGAATGGAATCCTTTATCCCACACTCCACTTTAAAATCTCTTTCTTTATCTAAACCTTGGTTTTCCTATGAATGTGCTAAGGCTGTCCAAGAGAAGAATGTTGCATATCGTAATTGGCTTGTTTCTAATTCTTCAGTTTCATTTTCTGCCTACACCAAAGCTCGCAACAATTGTAAAGCAGTTATTAATCAGTCCAAACTAGAGTTTGAACAGGCTAAGAGTAGAAAACTTGCTTCTTGCCCTAATGGTGGCCGAGCATTCTGGTCTCTTGCCAAAGTTATTGGCGCAACTTGTGCCCATCTCTGCTCCCACCTCTGTCCAAACCAGATGGTTCTGTTGTCACTTCAGCCAAGGATAAAGCTGACCTGCTAGCATCCCATTTTTCTTTCAGCTCTTGTATTAATGATCTTGGTAAAACACCTCCCACCATTCCTAACACGCTCCATTCAATGCCTCCTGTGGTCTTCCGTCAAAAGGATATCAGAAGGATTTTGATGAATCTTGATGCTAAGAAAGCTCCAGGTCCTGATGGTATTTCTCCAGTTGTTCTCAAAACCTGTGCTCCTGAACTTACTCCTATTCTTTGCCGCCTTTTTTCACTTTCTTATTCCAAAGGTGTTTTTCCTTCTGCTTGGAAATTTGCCCATATCCAGCCAGTTCCTAAAAAGGGTGACAAATCCCTCCCATCCAATTATCGTCCCATTGCAATTACTTCTACTCTTTCTAAAGTAATGGAGAAATCAATTAACCGCCAACTCTTAAACTACCTAGAAACCTTCCATCTGATCAACGATCGCCAGTATGGATTCCGTCAGTGTCGATCCACTGGTGATATTCTGGCTTATGTTACTCATTTATGGACTAATTCAATGGAAAGGTTCAGTGAAACACAACTAGTTGCTCTTGACATATCAAAGGCCTTTGATCGTGTTTGGCATAAAGGTCTTCTAAACAAGCTTCCACCTTATGGTTTGCCAACTGTTTTTAGTAATTGGTTATCCAGTTTTCTCTCTGATCGCTCACAGAGGGTGATAGTAGATGGCTCTCTGTCTTCTAACTTCTCCACTAATGCCGATGTTCCCCAAGGTTCAGTTCTCTCCCCCACTCTTTTCCTCTTGTATATCAATGACTTTCTTCCATTGACTGGAAATCCTATCCATAGTTTTGCCGATGATAGCACATTGCATTCAACTTTCCATTTTGAGAAACCTTGTCCTCCTCAATCAGCTTCAAGTTCTCGAAAATCTGCTACCAATTCCTTAAATGCCGATCTTCAGGTAATTCTCCAGTGGGGCAAAGACAACTTAGTTGATTTCAACCCTTCTAAAACTCAGTCTTGTCTTATATCTCGCAAAAAGGATTCTTCTGCTCCTATGGTTATCTTTAGTGACACTCCGATTTCTAGGCAAAATGATATATCTCTATTGGGGATTACCCTGACTTCTAATCTCTCTCTCTTGGCACAAGCACATTACAAATATTGCTTCCTCTGCATCTAAAAAACTTGGTTTTCTCTTTCTCTCTCGGCGTTACTTTTCTTCCAAACAGCTGCTCGCTCTGTATAAATCGCAAATCCGCCCTGCCATGGAATATTGTTCCCACATCTGGGGTGGTGCCCCCCAAAACCTCTCTCAGGCTTCTAGATTCCATTCAGAAGAGGGCAGTTAGGTTAATTAATGATTCATCTCTAACAGAGTCTCTCCACTCCCTTTCTCATAGACGCACTGTTTCTGCTGCATGCCTCTTCTACAGATACTTCCATGGGCACTGTTCTTCTGAATTGGCTTCTATAATTCCCACTCTCTCTTTCAAAACAGTCCGAACACGTGCCGCCACCAGCCAACATCCATTTACTGTCCAACTTCAAACCCACAGAACCAACTTTTCATCTTCCTCATTTATTCATTCAATTGCCGTTTTCTGGAACTACCTTCCTTCATACGTATTTCCTGAAAATTACAATCTACAGAAGTTCAAGTCCAATATCAACGAATATCTTCTTTTGTCTTCTCAACCTCCAACTCAAGCACGGTACTAAGTACTATAGGTTCTAATACCTCTCGTGTTTGGTGTTCACATTAAAAAAAAAAAAAAAAAAACTGGTCTAATTTGTCTTGTCTCCTGTGACTATGGCTTACAATACCAGTCAAAATCTTAATACTGGTGTTTCGGTATTTTTAATTTATGAAACCGGGATACTGGTATTAATACCAGTATTCCAAAAGCAACGCTTTAACCACAACACTTTTTTGAAAAACTTTCACACTTTTCATGTCTTTTAATAATTTCGTTTCTTTTTCACTGTTAAAACAACTCATTTTCGTTTACCTGACAGTTTTAGGGGTTTAAATATGTGATAAATATTACATACAACACACAGCAAACACAGGAAAAAGATTTCACAGTGTTTAGTACAAAAAGGCAAATAGGTTACATTTTGTATGTTATTTGATGTTTGAAATGCAGCAGGTGTTTCAAGACACTCGACTTTGCATCTCCAGGTGTAAAAACATCTGACGTGATTTACCAGGTGGAAAAACAAGAGACATGACAGTAATTTCCTGTATGCACTTTACAAATCCACTCGCACAGATAAATAATACTCTTTAAATGTTTGTTAAAAATAAAACTACATACATATAGAGGACCACAGTTAATCCGACCCTACAGATAACTGAGCCCCGGATAACAGACATTTTACTGTATTTCCTGATCTTTTCCTTGTATGCTTTCTGGAGATTGCTTGTGTTGGGCCCTGCTATGTCGATCAGATAGATAGCCGTTTCCATCTTGTCAAAGAGGGTTATGGCTGTCGTCTGTTGTCCGTTATGATGAAAGCACGGTCTCAGTATCTCTATATGGTCTGGGCTCGTACTTATAATACAACAAACTTTCTTTGATCAGCTGGTATTTTTGTGCTAGCTTCTAATGTATTATCCTGTCCACCTGGTTGTGTCTTAGAGTGTACTCCATCTTGGTCATCACACTGCATCCTGCAGCGATATGCTGCATTGTTTCAGGATAGCTGGCATTGACGATGTGTCACCTGTTACTGTGTGATCTTTGGTAATGTATTTCCTGGTGTGGATTACCTGATCTTGGATGATAAGCGTGAATCCTTTGGCCTTGGGGAAAAGCCATCTGTTTGTGAGCCAAGAGTTGGAAGCCATCTTGGCTATGTAGTCTTGATGGAGGTCACTGTAGTGTGTGCCATGGAATGTCTTCTTTGCCTATCTTTCTTTGTTTCTTCTGTTTGTGCGAGTGTGGTCCCCTTGTTGAGGTTGAGTGTTGTGTGCCATTTGTCTGTCTTTTTTAAGGCTGGTAGATTGGTGCTGTGTTTTCCTGGAAGTAATCCCACAGGTTCTTAACTGCTGCCTTCTTCTCTTGTTCAGTGAGGTCAGTCAATCCCTTCCCTCCTTCTTTATGGGCTATGGTCGGTCTGTTGGCTGACATTGGGTGGTGTTGGCACCTCTTGGTCATCATTATCCTGGTCGATCTCATAATCTCCTTCAGCTTGTTGTTAGTCTAGTCTGTGATCCTGAAAGAGTACATTAGTACTGGGACTGCATAAGTGTTTATGGCTGTGACCATGTTTACACCATTCAGCTTTGATTATTATTATTTGTATATAATCCCCCCCCCCCCACACACACACCAAAATCCAAATTGGAAGTGCATTAAAAATTTTTTAATACACTCCCAACCAAAACAACTGAATGTTGTGAATTACATTTCTTTTTTCACTCTTTATTTGAAACTAGTTTATATACATAGTTACTTATATTCTATATGTAACTTCTTACGTTACCTTTATTTCCTTTATTCTTACCATTCTATAATACTCACAAATGAGACAGAAATCTCATTGCAAGGTAATTCACTTCTTTGGGGGTGTGCAGTCTTCGTAAAACAATTTCGATCTAATTTATGATTTTTATTTGGATAACAAGAAGCATTTTAGACTATAATGCAGTAAGTGTACTCATGCGCGTGATTGAAGATTCATCTAAAAGTAATACATTTTCGTCAAATACATATATAATATTAATAAAGGAGAGAAGAAAACATAGTATCTAACTTACCTTCAAAAAAATCCAGCTTTCTGAACAGGGGCATACTGGCCATAAGACTTACCAGGGAAACTCCGGTGGGTCCGAGGCCAGTGTGATTTTCGATATTACACTGAGTTTTGATACATTCTGTTTGTTTTCTCCAGTAATTATTTTTGGACCAGTCTACCTCTGTTTCTGAAGAGAAAATAACTGAAGACAGCATCACACTGAAACTAACATGTCCAACATATTGGGAAATAGAAACATTATATTATGAAAAAACTTTTACACAAAAACAAATGCCCTGAATAAAAACCACATGTTGTGAATTCATTATTTTATATAAACATCATAAATTGCTTCAAGACATTTCTAAAACTAAAAAGAAAATAACACAAATGGCCAGCAACAAACGTGCAATAAATATTTCATAGGAAAACTAGTGAAATATGTTATTACCAGTGAAAATCTGTAACAATAATGGTCTCACTATACTTATTGTGTGTAATCATGCAATAACTTTGGGAAAACAATAAAAAACAATTAAAAAGACATGCTCAGTAAAAATTTGTCTATATTTAGAAGCTACAGAAAATTCTTCCTTAAATTTATTCATACTACCAACTTCATCAACACCATATGATAGTTCGTTCCAGCAATCAATTATTCTGGCTGAAAACACATTTTCATACACATAACCTGCAGCCATTCTTTTTCAATTTCACTTTATTCCTCTTGTGTGTGTTTTCCAAGAAAGAGGTTTTGCAAAGGGAAAATCATGTTTAACTAACATGGTTATCTATTTTGACAGGGTCACTCAAGAGCTGGACTTAGGGAATAATTTCTATATTGTTTATTTGGATTTCAGCAAAGCATTTGACCCAGTCCTACACGAGTGGTTAATTTATAAGCTGGAACAGGTTGGAATCACAGGGAAAATCCTTAGATGGATAGCTGGAGAGATTCAGGGCAGGAGGCAGAGGGTTGTGATAAATGATTATTCCTCAGATTGGGTTGTTATAAGAAGTGGGGTTCCCCAAGGATCAGTATTGGGACACTTGTTTTTGATTTTTGTAAATGACATCAATGAAGGGATAGACAGATTTTTATTGCCAACTAACAGTTAATGTTTGCTTGTTATTAGATGAACTTCACAGGTGTAGCACCACAATTGCAGAGTTAAAAAAGAAACAGCTTTTAAATATTGAACTGAATTTTATTTTTTCTGTGTTTTATTTTTGTTTTACTTAAAGGATTCATTTATTTTGAATTTATTTTCATTTGAATGATGTTCATTATATTTTTATGTGAATTTTCAGATGCCTTCCCACAGCATTTTTAAATCTGTAATTTGCATTTGTTTCCTCTATTAGAGTTATCAAGCATTTAGGCTGCCCTCATGGATGTGGTGAAGGACATCGTTCTCCTGCAGCTGATACTTTAAGATCACAAGTACACAGCACTTTAAATCATCTACATGAATTTGATAAGTACGAGTTTAGAGATTTTCTTCGTGAGATGGTGAAACGACATCCCTTGACAGAGATTATGGATTTTTTTCATGCATTTGTTGGATTTTGTTCTGAGCCAGGAGCAGTGATTTCACCTTTAGGTACTAAAACTGTGTTTTTACTCAATTTATATATTTAAAATTTAAATTTATAATGTGGCCTTAGATATATGCCCAATTAGTGTGCCCTATTAATTTAATAATAAAATTAAATATATTATAGTTTTAAAATTGAAATTATGCACAATAAGATTGAAATTATACACCTTATAAAGAGTTCAGTGGTTACTGAGAGCTCTTCGGTTATTGCTACTCATATGCAGTACTTTGCATTTGTCAATGTTAAACTTCACTTCTCAGCCCATTTTCAAAACTTATCTAGATCCAGTTGGAGTAGCATACTGCTTTACTATCATTAACAACCCTGCCAACCTTTGTATCATCTGCAAACTTGGACATTAAACCTGATATACCTTCATCAATATCATTGATAAATATACAAAACAACAATGGGCCCAACACCAAACCCTGGGGAACTCCACTAATAACATTTATCCACAAAGAGCAGTGTCCATTGATTACCACTCTCTGCCGTCTCCCACTCAACCATCCCTTTATCGATTGTAGCAACTTACCCTTAATGCCATACCTCTCCAATTTGTAGAAGTAATTGCAATGGGACGATAATTGGATGGGAGGGATTTGTCACCCTTTTTAGGAACTGGCTGGATATGAGCAAATTTCCAGGCAGAAGTAAAAACACCTTTAGAATAAGAAAGTGAAAAAAGGCGGCAAAGAATAGGAGTAAGTTCAGGAGCACAGGTTTTGAGAACAAGTGGAGAAATACCATCAGGACCTGGAGCTTTCTTAGCATTGAGATTCATCAAAATCCTTCTGATATCCTTTTGACGGAAGACCACAGGAGGCATTGAATGGAGTGTGTTGGGAATGGTGGGAGGTGTTTTACCAAGATCATTAATACATGAGCTGGAAGAAAAATGGGATGCTAGCAGGTCAGCTTTATCCTTGGCTGAAGTGACAACAGAACCATCTGGTTTGGACAGAGGTGGGAGCAGAGATGGGCAAAAGTTGCGGCCAATAGCTATGGCAAGAGACCAGAATGCTCGGCTACCATTAGGGCAAGAAGCAAGTTTTCTACTCTTAGCCTGTTCAAACTCTAGTTTGGACTGATTAATAACTGCTTTACAATTGTTGCGAGCTTTGGTGTAGGCAGAAAATGAAACTGAAGAATTAGAAACAAGCCAATTACAACATTCTTCTCTTGGACAGCCTTAGCACATTTATTGGAAAACCAAGGTTTAGATAAAGAAAGAGGTTTTAAAGTGGAGTGTGGGATAAAGGATTCCATTCCTGCAAGAATAATTTCACTGACACGATCTGAGCAAACATTGACATCGGAACTTTTGAAACAGTAATCCGACCAAGGAAAAGAAGAAAAGAAGTCTCGCAGGTCATCCCATTTTGCATTCTTGTAATGCCAAACAACATGAGGTTTGGAATAGCCATGAGATAAAGGTTCCATTGGAGAAGAGACAATCACCAAGTTGTGATCTGAAGTGCCTAAAGGAGCTCTCACTTCGACCGTGTACTTAGAAGGGTTGTTTGTGAGAAAAAGATCAAGCGTATTGGCTGTATGATTAGGATTTTCCGGTATTCTTGTAGGTAAATGAACAATCTGTGCTAGGTCATTAATAATTGCAAAAGCCTCAGCATCTCGACCTGCTGGGTCGGTGTGACTAGAAAACGGAAGCCAGCTGGAGTTGTGAACATTAAAATCACCAAGGAAAATTACCTCACTGTTAGGAGAGTTGGACTGGAGAAAGTCAAGTTGCAACGAGAGGAAGTCAAAGAGCTCCAAGTGATTAGTGGAGTTGGGAGAACGGTAGAGACAACAGATGAATTTGACACAATGAGGTAGAGAGATTTTAAGCCAGAGAAGATCAAAGAGAGGAGATTCCAAATTGCCAAGTCTCTGACAGGGAATATCAGAACAGACATATGCACAAATACCACCTTCGAGGCGAAAGGAATCATACAGCGAATAATTTGGGCATCTCAAATGAGCAGTAGTTGAATCAACCAATAACTGAGATTCTGTCAGAAAAAGTACATGAGGTTTGGCAGACTGCAAGTGGAAATGGACATCGTTGAGATTAGAATTGAGACCACGTATATTTGTGAAATGAATTAGGAAGTCCTTGGGAGTTTTAGATCTTTTCGCAGATAAGCTTGCTCTGTTAGTTTGACAATTCAATAGTAAGAAAAAGTGGGTAGGATGTGCTGTATGAAGTAATGAAATTTTTGGATATGGCGTACATGTGGTAAGAATATACCCAGATCCTTGACATAACGTGGCCTCGACAATGCTCTCCGCATACACACTACTCGGACTCCCTCCAGTCACTATCTGGCAGAGTAGAGGTAGCAAGATTATACATTAGCTGATCCGGAAGCCTCCTAGAAAGTTACCAATAGGTCCGGTCCGGTGTACTAACTAGCGGCCGGCCTGCGAAAACCGTTTTAGAGCTGTACCCTCGAAATGTAAGGAATATTGGATCTCGCCACGAAGTTCATCATAACCTCAAAAGTCATCAATCATATATTGCATGATGGAAGAGATAGGGAAGGGTTGACCGGAACTTAGCTCTAGAGACTAAACATGGGTTCCACCACTTCAAGCCTCCAATAAGCAAAGTGGTGGTATTTCACCGGTTGATGAGAGTCATCTTCCGCCTATACTCCTAGCATTGGCGTACATGCACCTGTTCCTACTCTTAGTTATGCAAACACAGATAATCCAGAGTTTCTGGTCTTTTATGGTGATATTCAAGCAGAACTCTGCTTTGCAGCTTCCTCCATAGGCTCCACTTGAGATGTTGCACTGATTTGTGGACAGCCAGCAGGCATGCCGTCCCTGCTTTTTGTTTCAGGTAAAAGTTGTAAATGATCTCCTTTGTAGAAATGAATAAGAAGTTCCAAGTGATGTGTATTGTCTGCTCAGAGTGAGGCAGGTACCAATAGTCCTCCCAAGTGTGGTCATGGTTGCAGGCAAGCCTCGCAACATCTGATGCATATTTTATCATTTTGTCATTCACCAGGCACGTGTGTTCCATGGTACCTAGAGTGGCGTAGAAGAAGCAGTAGTTTGAGGTGCGTATTCCAAAGATTTGTAGCTTGGCTGCAGTTGGAAGGATATTGTGCCCCAGTTTCCACTAGATGTCTGTATCCGATTTGGAACATTTCATCCTGTATGGAATGTTCCACTGAAAGTTGGATGGTGGCTTTTGGTTTGTGGAGAAGGGTACAGGGATAGCTTGGCAAGTGGATGATGGGAAAATCATGGGTTAATTCTATCAACAATATTAAGAATGGACATGGCCCCAGCACCAGTCAAACTACCTTCCTTCTATAGGAAGGTAGTTTGACTGCATAACATGATTAGCTGATAAACATTTTGGGGGAGTGTAGGAGAGAGGGTACCATGTCTTCTGGAGATGTGGTGATGAAGGTTGGTGCAGGTGAGGATCTGGTGACATTTCCAATCCCTTTAGCTCTAGTAGTGTCTGGGAGAGCTTGTACAATCACTGATTTTAGACACCTGTGTTGCTGCTTTGCAATCATGGTTTTAATGGGCAAGTCTTTTGATCCTGTCCATTCAAAGCTTCATGTCAGGAGGTTGCCTATGGTCCTTATTCCTGCCCAGTTCCACGTAGGAAAAAGGAGATGGTCATCAGTTGCAGGGTCCATTATCCTTTTTTTTATTGAAGAGTTGTTCTGAAAGTATTGCAGGAACTGAAGTTCCCTTAAGAGTGTGGTGAAGGTTTAATTTCTTCCATTGGTGCAGTGCATCTCTATAGAATGAAGGAAGGAAGGTAGTTTGACTGGTGCTGGGGCCATGTCCATTCTTAATATTGTTGATAGAATTAACCCTCTAGTGGCTGTTGCTAATAGTTTATCAAGAGTGGCAGAATATGAGTGTTTCATTTGTAGAGTCTTAAGAAGAAAGGTGATCCGGAAGGAAGTGATTTTGTCATCAAGAGTGACCAGCCCCTGTCCCCCAGAGTGAGCGGCTGGCAGAGTTTATAGTATGACATCCAGTTGTTTTTTTTCCATAGGAAGTTTTGGATAGATGTTTGGATTTGGTGGAGGAAGTCAATAGGTGGAGTAAGGACTTGGAAGATGTGCCAGAGGACACTTGCTGCCATCTGGATAACAACAAGCACTCTCCCTCTTGATGAAGAAATAGCGCACAGTCTTCTCCATTTCCCTAGTACTTTGTTGAAGCACCTCAGCAATTTGGGTTCTTTTTGGAGAAAAGGGATGCACTGCCGAGATGCATGCCAGGATATTTCTATCCCTCGCTGGACCATGTGCATTGGATGGGGGAGTCCATACTGATTTTCCAATTGCCAGCCCAAAGGCCACTGGTCTTACAGTGGTTTAGTTTTGCACCTGATGCTTGAGCATTGAGACCATGAGCCTTTTTGATGTCATCAGATTCATTCTCATGTCATATAACAATTGTGACATCATCAGCATATGCTGAGTGGGTTATTTTCAGGTGAGGCTCATGTTCGTCGCGATTGTAGACTGGTTGCAATTTTATTTTGGGGGAGTCCATACTGATTTTCCAGTTGCCAGCCCAAAGGCCACTGGTCTTACAGTGGTTTAGTTTTGCACCTGATGCTTGAGCATTGAGACCATGAGCCTTTTTGATGTCATCAAATTCATTCTCATGTCATATAACAATTGTGACATCATCAGCATATGCTGAGTGGGTTATTTTCAGGTGAGGCTCATGTTCGTTGGGATTGTAGACTGGTTGCAGTTTTATTTAGGAATGGGTCTATGACAAGTGTGTAATGTTGCGCAGAGAGTGGGCAGTCTTGTTTTATCCCTCTGGAGTATGGAAAGTTGCGGTGAGCTTGTTATTCAGTTTCAAGCAGAATTTGGCTTCCTTGTATAGGAGATGGATTGTTTGGATGATGTAAGGTCTATATCCGAAAGCTTTCAAGGTTTCAAAAAGATGGTTCTGCTCAGTGCTGTCGAAAGCCTTTTCTTGGTCAAGGTTAATTAGGGATAGGAATTCTCGTTGGCTGTTTGCAGTGGAGAAGAGGTAATGGATCAGATGAAGATTGTCATGAATCAATCTTTCTGGTGCTGAGTACATTTGTTGATGATTGATGATATAAGGAAGAGTGGATTTTAAATGATTGGCGATGATTTTGGAAATAATTTTGCAGTATGTATTCATTAAGGAGATTGGGCCCCAGTTTTGGAGGTTGGTGTGGTCCCCTTTCATGTGAATCAGTCATACAACAGAGGTGGTCACTGACCCCGATAGTCCATGGGATTTAGCTTCTTCAAGCATTCGAAAGACTAGCACTCTGAGTTGATTCCAAAAAGTTTGGAAGAATTCAGAAGTCAGTTCGTCCAGATATGGGGATCTATTTTTGGGTAGGGCTTTGCATGCTGCTGTTAGTTCTTGTAGGGTGATTGGTTTCTCCATGCATTGGACTGTATGGGAGATTTATTTAAGTCTGAAAGGATTTCCTCAGTTGCCTTTGTACAGGTTTCTTGGAAACTAAATTTCTCTATAAAATCTAGTTACTTCAGAGAAGATTTCCTCCGAGTCTTCGGTGATATTTCTGTCTTGCAGCTGAATGGCAGTGATGGTTGATTTGTGATGTCTGCGTTCTAAAGAGAAAAAGTATTTGGTCAGAGCATCATTAGCATTAGCATTAGCATTAGCATTAGTAGAGGCATTTGATGCAAGAAAGCAAGCTTATGCAGCATCAGCCAAAAAAAAAAAAAAAACCCACTTCCACTTCACCCCCTGTTCGTTCAAAATACCTGTCCAGCTGAGCCTTAAACTTATTTAGGCTATCAACCTCCACCACAAGGGATGGAAGTCTGTTCCACCAACCAACCACCCGCTGGCTAAAGGCAAATTTCCGCACGTCTATCCTACATCTGTCTTTCTTCAATTTGAATTTATGCCCTCTCAGGTGATTTTTCTGAGCTAGAGGAAGAATCCCATCAGCATTGAGCATGCTTAAACCATTCAAGGCTTTATACACCTCTATCAGATCACCTTGCTGGTGCCTAGTCTCCAGACACTGTAATTTGCAAAACTTAAGCCTTTCTTCGTAAGAGCACCCCTTTGTTCCATTCACTAATCTTGTTGCCCTTCTCTGTACTCGTTCCAGCAGCTCTACATCCTTCTTGAAATGAGGCCTCCAGACCTGTATACAGTACTCTAGGTGTGGCCTCACCATCGCCTTATACAATGGAATAATCACCTCCTTATCCCTGCTGGAAAAATTCCTGTATATCATTGACAATACTCCATGAGCTACTCTTGCAGCCCGTCTGCACTGCTCAGAGAACTTCATATCTGCCTGCACAACCACCCCCAAGTCCCTTTCATTCTCTACCACTGTCAGTGTAGTACCACAGAGTTGATACGTTGCTCTGGGGTTGCTGTTTCCCATGTGTAGTACTTTACATTTATCAATGTTAAACTTCATCTGCCACCTCTCAGCCCATCTGCTCAACCTTTCCAGATCCTGTTGCAGCAGCATAGTGTCAGTAGTGTCCTTGACAACCCTGCCAACCTTTGTATCGTCTGCAAACTTGGACATTAAGCCCGATATACCATCATCAATATCATTTATAAATACAGAAAACAATAATGGACCCAACACTGAGCCCTGAGGGACTCCACTAATAACATCAGTCCACGATGAGCAGTGTCCATTGATTACCACTCTCTGTCTTCTCCCCCTCAACCACCCCTTTATCCATAGCAGCAATTTGCCTCCAATGTCACACTGCTCCAATTTGTGTAGCAGTCTTCCATGTGCAACAGTATCAAAAGCCTTTCTAAGATCCAAGTATATAATATCAAAGTTATTCCCTGCATCCAGTTCTTTTGTGACTGCATCATAGTATCCAATCAAGTTGGTCAGGCAAGACTTCCCCTTAACAAAACCATGCTGTGTCTGAGCTATAACTGAAGTCTTGTCTAAATGATCCTGCAGTGCTTCTTTAACCAGTGCCTCCATTAATTTTCCTGGAACAGAAGTTAAGCTCACAGGTCTATAATTACTTGTGTCAGCCTTTGATCCTCCTTTGTGAATTGGGGTCACATTTGCACATTTCCAGTCTATGGGTACCTCCCCTGAGTCCAAGGAAGCTCTCATAATTATGGCTAAGGGTTTGCTTACTTCCTTTGCTGCCTCCTTTAATATAACTGGATAGATCCCATCCACCCCGGGTGCCTTTCTTGTGTTTATCTTCAACAGTTTCTCCTCCACTTTACTCCCAGTTATTTCAAGATTCTGTAGCTTACTGCTAGAGTTGAATACACCTCTGGCATTCCCCTCGCTGAATAACTCCTCATGTGTGAATGTCGATGCAAAATATTCATTTAATTTGTTAGCTACCTGAGCAGGATCATCAACACTTGACCCATCAATATCAAGTGGACCAATCTGATTCACCCCCTTCCTTCTAGAGTTTACATAAGTAAAGAACTCTTTGCTGTTTTTCTTTGCATCCCTTGCCAAGGATTTCTCGTAATCTGCCTTCGCCTGCCTAACCTCCTTTGTAACTTGGTTGCATATCAACTTGTATCTATCATAGGCTTCTGTGTCATGTGTTAATTTGTATGTATCCCATGCATTTTTCTTCTCTGCCATATGCCTCATTAGTTCATCCGACATCCATTTTGGCCTAAACCTTGAACAATATTTCTTAGTTGGTATGTAAAGCCTAGTAGCTTCCAAGATAAGTTCTTTGAATGCTTCCCATTTTGAATTTGCTGTTGGTAACATCATCAGTTGGTCCCACTGTATAGAATTTAAATACTGTCTCAGTCCATCGTAGTCGTATAGATTTATGTGGGTGTGCCTATATCTTAGTAGGGCACCTTTTGCAGAGTGTTCTAAGTGGGTTTTTATGGCCTATAGTGTTGACTGATGATCCTATCAGGTAGGAGATGATTCAGCCTTTTCTCAAGTTGATAGAGGTTAGTACGCTTTTTGTTGACTCTTTTGATGGCTGTAGATTTGTGACAAAGATTTCAGTTGACTTTTAAATCTAAGCCACCACATGTTCATGGGCTCCAATCTGTCTTTGGATTGGGTAAAATTGGAATGTCAGGGCTTGTTGCTTCAAGATATATAGAAGGCTATTGTTGAAGGTCCAATAAGCACCTCCACTTTTGAAGTAATTGGGTGAAAACGAGAATTGTAATTTGACAAAGGAGTGATCTGAAATATAAGATGGAAAATGTGCAATGCTTCTGACCAGATAGATAGATATATATTTAATTAATATACATATGATTTTTAGAATATAGCTAATATTAATAAAATATATTAATAATTGTATTGTATTGATTTTATCAATAACAGGGCAAAATTTATGTGAGAAATTATGGCTTCACAGCACCAGCCTAATTTGTCTAATTTTATTCACTAATAATTTTATTAATTATTGAAATTTAATACTTAACAATTAGCAGTTATTGTATACTTTAGTCTTGTATACCTTATTAGGGTGCCTCCGTAGCCAGGTGGGCAGGAGCAGCAGTGCATAGCACATGCTTCTTGATTAGACTGGGGTTCGAGCCCATGACCATCAAATACGGAGGATGCGGAAAGGTCAGGGAATGACCACCGCATATCCCTGGAGCAATTTGGCCTTAGTTGCTAATGCTCCTAAAAACCAAAAACAACAACAACAACAACAACAATACCTTATTAGAATTAGCATTAGTTGAGGCATATGATGAAAGAAAGCAAGCTTATACACTATCAGCCAAAAAAAAACAAAAAAACCTTCCCATTTCACCCATCCATTCACTCCAAATGTTTGTCTAGTTCAGCCTTAAATTTATTTAAGCTATAAACTTCCACAACAATGGATGGAAGTCTGTTCCAGCAATAAATGACCCACTGCTGGCTAAAGGCAAACTTCCGCCCATCTATTCTACAACTGTCTTTCCTAAATTTCTATGTTTGCCAGGGGCAAAGGTTGTTGATGAGGTTGTAGAGCAGATATCATCTTTTAAGGGCACAAAGGGGGATATTGTTGTACACATGGACACTAATGATATTAAGAGTAAGAGACTGGCAGAATTACGTAACAAGTACAGATTAATGTTGAAAAAAAGCTGTGAGTTAGGATTGAATTTTACAATTTTGTCCAGACACGATAGGAGGGAGTATATGATGAGAGCCTTGTGGATCAATTCTGCCCTGGAGAGGTTGTGCTAGGCTCAAGGGATAGAGTTTTTATCAGCCTGGTCTGTGTTTGTTAACAGGAGAGACTGCTTCTATGGGGATGGGATATACTTAAATAGAAAGAATATTTGCTGATGCTATTGAGGCAGTGTTAGAGGGTCAGAAAACTGCTAGCATGGGGGGGGGATGCACAGAATAATAGATTAACAGTAGCCGCTGGCAGAGGTGAAAGTGATTCTTGCACTGCTTCTATTGGAATGAGTAGCAACCTGGAAAACAAGGTACAAGGGATTTCAGAGACTGCTGGGAGTCATTGCAGAACAAGTAAATACATTGACTGTGTTAAGGTAGCTAAGAATAGAAACAGATGTATGTATACTTGCATGTACACCAATGCTAGGAGTTTGGTAAATAAATTTGATGAATTTGAGGTGTTGGTAAAAACATCAAAGGCAGATATTGTTGGGATATCAGAGATGTGGTGTCACACAGACATAAGGAATGCAGAACTGAATTTGGTGAGTACAATGTGTACCTGAAGGATATACAGGACAGGAAAGGGGGGGTTATGCTATTAGTTAAGAAACACATAAAATATAATGACTAAAATGACTTAAAACCTAATGAATCTAATGATTATAACAAACAACTGTTTAGTATGATATACAGAAATAGAGAAATGGAGAGGGCCAGTAAATCAGAGTGTCTTATAATGGGGGATTTAATTTCCCAGAAATTGAATGGAATGTGGGTTGGTCACTCACACACTAACAAGGCTTTTGTGGATTTATTAGATGATTGTTTCTTACAGCAGCATGTTCGGGAAGCAACTAGAGAGAGAGAGAGTTATACTCTTTATCTGATTATCAGTAGTGATTCTTCCTGCATTAAGAATTTGCAATTAATGGGAACACTAGGTGGTAAAGTGGGATTTACTCAAAGATTTAATTACCATCAGGGGTAAAGGGAAGGGTTTTTTCTTTCGTAAAGGTGACTATGGTGTTCTGAGACAGTATTTAAATTCTATACAGTGGGACCAACTGATCATGTTGCCAACAGTAAATTCAAAATGGGAAGCATTCAAAGAATTCATCTTTGGAGCTACTAGGCTTTTCATACCAAATAAGAAATTGTTCAAAGATTAGGCATAAATGGAGGTCACATAAACTAATAAGACATGTGGCAGAGAATAAAAATGCACAGGATACGTATAAATTAACAGGTGACAGGGAAACCTATGATAGATATAAGCTGATCTGTAACCATTTAATAAAGGAGGTTAGCAGGCAAAGGTGGATTATCAGAAATTTTTGGCAAAGGATGCAAAGAAAAACAGCAAAGAGTTCTTTATTTATGTAAACTGTAGAAGGAAGGGGATGAATCAGATTGGTCCACTTGATATTGATGGGTCAACTATTGATGATCCTGCTCAGGTAAGAAACAAACTAAATGAATATTTTGCATCCGCATTCACACATGCGGAGTTATTCAGGGAGGGGAATGCCAGAGGTGAATTAAACTCTGGCAGTGAGCTAGATGATTTTGTAATAACTGAGTGAAAAGTGGAGGAGGCATTAGCATTAATATTAGTAGAGGCATATGATGCAAGAAAGCAAGCTTATGCAGCATCAGCCAAAAAAAAAAAAAAAAAACACTTCCACTTCACCCCTCCGTTCTTTCGAAATACCTGTCCAGCTGAGCCTTAAATTTATTTAGGCTATCAACCTCCACAACAAGGGATGAAAGTCTGTTCCACCAACCAACCACCCGCTGGCTAAAGGCAAATTTCCACACATCTATCCTGCATCTGTCCTTCCTCAATTTGAATTTATGCCCTCTAAGGTGATTATTCTGAGCAAGAGGAAGGAGCCCATCAGCATTGAGCATGCTCAAACCATTCAAGACTTTATACACCGCTATCAGATCACCTCGCCGGTGCCTAGTCTCCAGACACTGTAATTTGCAAAACTTAAGCCTTTCTTCGTAAGAGCAATCCTTTGTTCCATTCACTAATCTTTTTGCCCTTCACTGTACTGATTCCAGCAGCTCTACATCCTTCTTGAAATGAGGCCTCCAGGCCTGTATACAGTACTCTAGGTGTGGCCTGACCATTGCCTTATACAAGGGAATAATCATCTCCTTATCCCTGCTGGAAAAATTCCTGTATATCATTGACAATACTCCATGAGCAGCCCGTCTGCACTGCTCAGAGAACTTCATATCTGCCTGCACAGCCACCCCCAGGTCCCTTTCATACCACTGTCAGTGTAGTACCATAGAGTTGATACGTTGCTCTGGGGTTGCTGTTTCCCATATATAGTACTTTACATTTGTCAATGTTAAACTTCATTTGCCACCTCTCAGCCCATCTGCTCAACCTTTCCAGATCCTGTTGCAGCAGCATAGTGTCAGTAGTGTCCTTGACAACCCTGCCAACCTTCGTATCGTCTACAAACTTGGACATTAAGCTTGATATACCATCATCAATATCATTTATAAATACAGAAAACAGTTAAGGACCCAATACTGAACCCTGAGGGACTCCACTAATAAAATTAGTCCACGATGAGCAGTGTCCATTGATTACCACTCTCTGTCTTCTCCCCCTCAACCACCCCTTTATCCATAGCAGCAATTTGCCTACAATGCCACACTGCTCCAATTTGTGCAGCAGTCTTCCATGTGCAACAGTATCAAAAGCCTTTCTAAGATCCAAGTTTATAATATCAAAGTTATTTCCTGCATCCAGTTCTTTTGTGACTGCATCATAGTATCCAATCAAATTGGTCAGGCAAGACTTCCCCTTAGCAAAACCATGCTGTGTCCGAGCTATAACTGAAGTCTTGTGTAGATGATCCTGCAGTGCTTCTTTAACCAGTGCCTCCATTAATTTTCCTGGAACAGAAGTTAAACTCGCAGGTCTATAATTACTTGTGTCGCCCTTTGATCCTCCTTTGTGAATTGGGGTCACATTTGCACATCTCCAGTCCATGGGTACCTCCCCTGAGTCCAAGGAAGCTCTCATAATTATGGCTAAGGGTTTGCTTACTTCCTTTGCTGCCCCCTTTAATATAACTGGATAGATCCCATCCACCCCAGGTGCCTTTCTTGTGTTTATCTTCAACAATTTCTCCTCCACTTTACTCTCAGTTATTATAAGATTCTCTAGCTTACTGCCAGAGTTGAATACACCACTGGCATTTCCCTCGCTGAATAACTCCTCATGTGTGAATGTCGATGCAAAATATTCATTTGATTTGTTAGCTACCTGAGCAGGATCATAAACAGTTGACCCATCGATATCAAGTGGACCAATCTGATTCATCAACTTCCTTCTAGAGTTTATATAAGTAAAGAACTCTTTGCTGTTTTTCTTCGCATCCCTTGCCAAGGATTTCTCGTAATCTGCCTTCGCCTGCCTAACCTCCTTTGTAAGTTGGTTACAGATCAACTTGACACAACATGACAGATCAACTGTCTTCTGTGTCATGTGTTA
Organism: Mastigoproctus giganteus; assembly: GCF_048544385.1. Classification (NCBI taxonomy): domain Eukaryota; kingdom Metazoa; phylum Arthropoda; class Arachnida; order Uropygi; family Thelyphonidae; genus Mastigoproctus; species Mastigoproctus giganteus. Next base: position 126,626,234 of record NC_143581.1, on the reverse strand, counting down.
ATTTGTATGTATCCCATGCATTTTTCTTCTCTGCCATATGCCTCATTAGTTCATCTGACATCCATTTAAGCCTAAACCTTGAACAGTATTTCTTTGTTGGTATGTAAAGCCTAGTAGCTTCCAAGATAAGTTCTTTGAATGCTTCCCATTTTGAATTTGCTGTTGGTAACATCATGAGTTGATCCCACTGTATAGAATTTAAATACTGTCTCAGTCCATCGTAGTCACCCTTATGAAAGCAATACCCCTTCCCTTTACCCATAATGGTAGTTACCTCTTTGAGTAAATCCCACTTCAGAACACTGTGATCACTGCCACCTAGTGGTTCATTTATCTGCAGATTCTTAATGCATAAAGAATCACTACTGATAATCAAATCAAGAGTATTACTCGATCTAGTTGCCTCCCGAACATGCTGATGTAGAAAACAATCATCCAATAAATCCACAAAAGCCTTGCTAGTGTGTGAGTGACCAGCCCCCAAATTCCAGTCAATATCTGGGAAATTAAAATCCCCCATTATAAGACTCTCTAATTTACTGGCCCACTCTATTTCTCTGTACAGTTTCTTATTATACTCATCAGAGTCATTAGGCCTAGCACACTCCTACTCTCAATTTTGATCTCCCAATGCTTATGTCAGACCAAACTGACTCGACACTGCACTGTCCAGCGATGTCGACTGGCTTCACTTCCTTGGATTTTATGTGTTTCTTAACTAATAGCATAATCCCTCCTCCCTTCCTATCCTGTCTATCCTTTCTGTAGACATTGTACTCCCCAAATTCCAGTTCTGCATTCCTTATATCTGTGTGACACAACGTCTCTGAAATCCCAACAATATCTGCCTTTGATGTTTTGAGCAATACCTCAAATTCATCAAATTTATTTACTCAACTCCTAGCATTGGTGTACATGCAAGTATACATGCACCTCTTAGCCACCCTAACACAACCCATGTGTTTACTTGTACCCCCATGATTCCCAGCAGTCTCTGAAATATCCTGCATCTTATTTTCCAGGCTGCTTCTCATTCCAATTGAAGCAGTGCAAGAATTACTTTGTCCTCTGCCAGTGGCTTCTGTTAATCTATTAGTCCTTGTATCCCCCCAATCTAGCAGTTTTCCGACCCACCTAACACTGCCTCGATAGCATCAGCAAACATTCTTGCACCCTTTCTATTTAAGCAGTCTCTCCTGTTAACAAATACAGACCAGGCTGAAAAAAACTCTACCCCTTGAGCCCCACACAATCTTTCCAGGGCCGAATTGATCGACAGGGCTCTCATCATATACTCCCTCCTATCGTGTCTGGGCAGAATTGCAGGCACTTTCAAATTCAACCCTAATTCACGGCTTTTTTTCATCAGTGACCTGTACTTGTTAAGTAATTCCGCCGGTCTCCTACTCTTAATATCTTTAGTGCCAACGTGTACAACGCCGACTTGGCTAGCCGGGTGGGTAAAGTGCTTGCCTGGCAACCCAAAGGTCGCGGGTTCGATTCCCACCTCGGGCTTGGATCAAAGTACTGCAAAAACCTTTGGAGGTGCATTATGGCCACAGAAGCCTATGCGCCAACAACTACCAAAAAAAAGAAAAAAAAAACGTGTACAACTATATCACCTTTTGTGCCCTTAAAAGATAATATCCGCTCTACAACGTCATCAACCTTTGCCCCTGGCAGACATACCCTGGTCCTGTTCCACCTATCCTTTTTACAAAGCATATTTCCCGTTTTCCTGACAATAGAGTCACCAAAACTACTAGTTTTGGGACCAGCGCATTCTGCCTTGGGGGTTGCCGCTGTGTTGTGCGATGACCAAGTGCAAGCTCTGGCATTGGTGTGGGCAGCTGAGAGCTTGATGGGCCCCTCACTTGTAATCCTGCCAGGGCATCCACCCTGTCCTTCAAGCTCTCATATAGGCCCATAACAACGCTGAATTGTCGCCTGATTTCCTTACACTCCTTGCATCGTGCACATACAAAGACATCCCCCATGGCAGTATCATGTCCCATACCTGACTGCTCCACAAACATCAAGCAAATAGTGCATCTTAAAAGGCTGTGATTCAGAGGGCAACTGCCCCCCCTCAGTTCTCCCATGAGCCACAGCATTCCCATTAGCTTGAGCGTTTTGCTTTTCTGCTCTGGTTTGAGTCATGATTTCGATTTACTTTCAATAAAATTTCAATTTCAGTACAAAATTAAATCCTAAACTTTTATCCCAACACAGTTATAACGCTATATTTATGTTTCAGTAACGAGTGTTATCTACGAAATATTTGTTTCAGTAACGAGTGTTATCTGCGAAATATTTGTTTCAGTAACGAGTGTTATCTACGAAATATTTATGTTTCAGTAATGAGTGTTATATACGAAATATTTATGTTTCAGTAATGAGTGTTATCTACAAAATACCTTTATATAACTTCCGTATCAAGTTATGTATTAATTATTTATTTTTAATAATTATTTATGTTACGTAACCTAAGTGGTTATATGTATAGTTAAAAGTACAATTTAATTGCCACTGAAGTTCGACAAGATTAATAGATTTTACTGATTAATTTTCGTGTAATAATGGTGGCTATTTACGAACAGTAAACACGTGGATTTGATACCCTTTCCGATACTAAGTAATACCTACAAAATCTCTATCTAAGTTAATTTAAACTTAAGTACCGTAAATAGGAATATAAAGCTACTCTAGAAAATAAGTTAGTATGTCAGTTTAAACTAATAAAGCAGAAAATAAATCAGAAAAAACTTCTCTGTTCCAAGAGCGGCATTAAGGGACGTCCGCACAGGCAACCCTCGTCCTCAGTTTGACGAAGAAAAAAAATACGTCAATTTCAGTACATCATCATGACGAATAACTGCAAACACAAGAAGGTAGATTCAGAGTCAATGTTTTTTATATGATTTTGGATACTATTTGGGCATCGTTGAATGAACATTTTAAACAACTGGAAATCCATAGTGGGCATTTCAGTTTGTTACATAATTTCTCAAAATTAATAATGAAAATCTAAGAAAAAACTGATGATTTGGAGAATCTTTTAAAACATGGTGACAACAAAGATATAAATAGTGCAGAATTCTATGATGAGATATTTGCTTATAAAGACATTTTCAGTAAAGATAAATTAAAAATTCAAACCCCCTTTGATGTTCTTCAGTTTATTGTATCTAATAATTTATCCTTTCTTAACTTAATGATTTTTTTAAGAATATTATTGACCATTCCTGTTAGTGTAGCAAGCAGTGAACTTTTTGATTTTCTAAATTAAATTTAATTGAGACATATTTACGAACAAGTATTTCACAAGAGAGACTTGTAAACCTTGCATTAATAGCAATTGAAAATGATGTATATACTGAATTAGATGTAAAGGAAATTATTTCTAATTTGTAAATATGAAATCAAAAAAAATTAAAATTTTGTGAATGAACTTGTTTGAAATAAAATTTCATATTTATTTATTTATTCTAATATTCTGTTCATGTTACACTAAAACGTACAACATATCTTTTTCAATGTTTTTTTTTTTTGTAAAGGTGCACTCACAGCTGTTTTGCAGATGGGGGCTGAACAACCTAGCGCCGGCCCTGGGTGACAGTATACGAAAATCCCATCGCCAAATAATCATCATACGACAACATGTTTTCTCCTTTTTGATGTTGATGGTTCTCAGTTTTGTTTTTGTCATTTTCTCCAAGTTCATTGTTATCACGTTGCGTCTTCTGATTTTCTTTCTCTAAATATTTATCCATTTTTAATAATTTCTAAAAAAAATTAAATTTATTTCTAGAAACTAATACAGTTTATTAAAAATACCTGTTCTATGCAAATTAACTGAATATGACGTTTTAAAGATACAAACACAAAAAAATTTCTTACTATGCTGCTTACAAGTTGCACTTATACAACTGCAAAATGCACTTTAAGTGATAAAAATGGTCAAATAAAGGTGAACAATTCTAGTACTAGGAATCAGAAGGTGAATAAAAGTGAACAAATCTAGTTCTAGGAATTAAACGTGATGTCACGCTAACCATCAGAAGGCGCTGGGATTGGTGCATCCTAAATAAACTAATTTTTTATTTGAATAATTTTTATTATAAAACTTGGATTTATTAATTTTTTTTATTTGCATTTTCCATGGCACACTTAAAGCATACTCACAGCACATTTGGTGTGCCGCGGCACATAGGTTGAGAAACACTGTGCTGGACTATTTAAATTAGTGTTATTTGTTGATAATTTGTCTAAAGACTGTTGTAGAAAATGAATTTGTTCTTGGACTGGCTCTAACATTAAGACTAAAAGTAAAACTAAATGCAACAGGGCATAATATTTTTAAGAGTTATAATTATCTCCTATTTTTTCCCTTAAGAGTTGTCTATGGTGTTTTTGGGGTTGTCTATGGTGTTGTCTATGGGTCTTAGAGGGGAACAGGTATCCTGTATGTTATCAGACACTCAGCCTAAAACACTGATGGATCCAATATCTCTCTATTACAGAAGATTTAGGAGAAATCCGGTTGGCCTGCCTCCCTAAAATCCACTCATGTACACCTTGTCGATGGTAAGCCCTGTTATGTCACTTCGGTGGCAACGAACGTGTAGAGTGGTTCTTTTCAAGATGCCTGGTCAACGTGAAGAGGAAAAGACCAAACCCTCCAGCATGAGAGCACAACAATACAAATGGCCCTCAGTCCCCAGCAGCTTTCACTCTCCCTCATACGGCAGCGAGTGGATCAGAGTGGAAGCAGAGGGTGCTAAGAATCTCTGGGTACGACCAGGCTGCCATGCACGGAAACTGAACTTGGCCTGTTATAACGTACGATCACTCATCGGTGAAGACAGGATATTAGAGCTGGAAAAGGAATTAGAAAATGTGAATTGGAATATCATCGGTTTGGCTGAAATAAGAAGAAATGAATCACTTATAAGTTTATCAAGTGGAAATCTGCTGTACACCAATGGAAACAGTGAAAGGAGTGAAGTGGAGTTGGGTTTCTGGTCCATAAAGATTTTAAAAACAACATTTTGGAATTCAAAAGTACATCACCAAGGATATCAAGGCTAATACTCAAGATTTCTAAGAGGTACAAGCTAAAGATTATAATGATTTATGCACCAACATCGAGCCATGATGATGAAGAGGTTGAAGAAATGTACACCGAAATTGAGAGTCTTCTAGATGAGCAGAAATCCAACTACACTATTATTATGGGGGACTTCAATGCTAAGGTTGGAAAAAGGCAAAACAGCGCAGAAAGAGGAACTATAGGAAATTTTGGAATTGGTGAAAGAAATAAAAGAGGTGAAAGACTTGTGGAATTTGCAGAATCTCAAGGACTGTCAGTAATGAACACTTTTTTCAAGAAAAGGGTGAACAGAAAGTGGACATGGAAGAGTCCAAATGGATTAACAACTAATGAAATCGACTTCATCCTCACTAACAGAAGATATATTGTGAATGATGTTACCGTCCTGAATAAGGTAAATGTTGGAAGTGATCACATTATGGTAAGATGTACACTTGATATAGATGTAGGAAAGGAAAGGAAAAAACTGACTTGAGTAAATAATACAAAGGTCTTTGAGATAACAGAGGAGGAGAAAAAGTAGTATGTACTGGAACTTAAAAACAAGTTTGAGCTTCTGCAGACTGCTCAGGACCAAGATATCGATGAGGAATATTACAACTTTCTGAAAGTGATAAAGCCCAAGAAACCTATAGGGAAACAGAAATCCAAAGAAGAAAAAATTAGTCAAGAAACACTTGTCATGATGAACCGAAGACGACAAATGAAGAGCAAGAAAAACACTGACAGGGAGAAAATTGAGTATACTGAGTTATGCAAAGCCATTAGAAAGAGACTCAGAGAGGACATAAGAAGATTTAACACAAGAAAAGTAGAACAAGCATTAAGGGAAAACAAAGGATTTAAATCAGCAGCCATGAGCAGTAATACAGAAAGACAAATGATACTGAAACTGAAGAATAGCGATGGCTGAAGAACAGCAGAGAAGGCATAATTCAAATAGCAGAAGACTACTATAGAGAATTATACAAGGAGCGAGGGAATTATACCAGCAGTGGGGAAGATGGATTGCAAAGTAGCAACACATACGACATACACGATACTCTTCCTGATGAGGTAGAACATGCATTGAAGAAAATGAAGAATCGGAAAGCCCGGGGGAAGATGAAGTTACTGTAGAGTTGGTAAAATTGGGAGGAAGAAACATAACACAAAAACTGGCAAGGCTCTTCACAAAGTGCATTAGAAAAGGTGTGATGCCTAAGCAGTGGAATAATGCAATCATAGTTTTGCTGCATAAGAAAGGAGATAAATCAGAAATTGGAAATTATAGACCAATTAGCTTGTTATCCCACATCTACAAGTTGTTCACAAGGGTCATTACTAGCAGATTAAAAAGAATACTTGATGAGAATCAACCGAAAGAGCAAGCTGGCTTTAGGACAGGATTCTCAACTATGGATCACTTTCACGTAATATCACAGCTAATGGAGAAAACAAATGAATATAAAACACCATTATGCCACGCATTTGTGGATTATGAAAAGGCATTTGACTCCATACAGCATAAGGCAATGTTTCTAGCACTGGAAAGACAAGGCATAGATACCCCATATATTATGATTTTGAAGAAAATATATGAGAGTGCTACCTCCTTTATTAGACTAGACAAAGACAGTAGCAAATTTAAAATCGAGAAAGGAGTTCGACAAGGAGACACGATATCTCTGAAGCTGTTTACTGCTGCCCTTGAGGAAGCTTTCAGAAGATTAGACTTGTCGCAGAAAGGAGTCAATGTGAACGGAGAGTACCTAAACCATTTACGATTTGCAGATGACATTGTGGTCATAAGCCATGATCCCAAAGAATTAGGGGAACATCTTAATCAGTTATGCACAGTTAGTAAGGATTTTGGACTAAAGATGAATATGGCTAAAACAAAAGTAATGATGAACAAGTATGCCACGGAAAGGGAAATAATGATTGAAGGAGCAGTAATTGAAAAGGTGGAGTCATATACTTATCTGGGACAAGTTATTAGTTGTAATAATGATAAATGGCTGGAAGTCAAGAGAAGAATAAATTTTGGATGGATAGCAGTCAGGAAATATAGTCACATACTGAAGAGCAATATCCCAGTTTGTCTGAAACGTAAAATAATGAACCAATGTATACTCCCCACCATGACCTACGGAAGTGAAACTTGGGCACTCACCAAAAGAATGGAAGAGAAGCTGAGAACTACACAGCGAAGAATGGAACGAATTATATTGGGAATCAGACTGTTAGATAATAACAGAAACACATGGATTAGGCAGCAAACTCAAGTAAAGGTCATTCTTATCAAAACTAAAGAACTGAAATGGTCTTGGGCAGGACACATAGCTCGAAGACATGATGACAGATGGACTAAGAAAATAACAGAATGGTACCCAAGAGGAGCTAGAAGAAAACCTGGAAGACAAAGGCAGAGATGGATAGATGAAATTCATGAGTTTTTGGGTAGTAAATGGATGGCCAGTGCTCAAAACAGATGGAACTGGAAAATTGCTGGACAGACCTTCATCCTGCAGTGGATTGAAAATGGCTGATGATGATGATGATGATGTTTTTACACCTATATTATATAGATAATTATAACTCTTAAAAATATTATGCCCTGTTGCATTTAGTCTTACTTAAATATTATAACATGCATCTTTTGGCATCTCTCGTATTGTGGAATTATCTTCACAACCGGGTTGTCATGTTTGCAATACCAGGGTGCTTTCCCACCTACCGATGAAAGGCCAACAAGTGGGCACCACCATCTGGATGGTGGTGCCCACTGAGAATAAGTAACATAGTCTTCTCTATTAGTGAAGCATTACTTATTCGAGGTAGTGCAATGCGTGGTAACTTGTTGTGAAGGACGAGCACAAAAAATGATGCCCTATTGTAGTTTTTTCCTTTAAGAGTTGTCTATGGTGTTTTTACACCTATATTATATATTTAAATCCTTTAATATTTCAATTGTGATTTAGCCAGGTACAACTGGACTGATTCATAAATTGTTGCTACTTATTGCTATTCATTAACAGAGAGCAATAATAATAAAAATATTAATCATTCATCAATGCTAAATAAAAATAATGAAGCATTAGCATCAGTAGAGACATATGATGCAAGAAAGCAAACTTATACAGCATCAGCCAAAAAAAAAAAAAAAAAAAAAAACCCTTCCCATTTCACCCATCCATTTGCTCTAAATGTTTGTCTAGTTCTGCTTGAATTTATTTAAGCTGTTCACTTCTACAATGACGGATCGAAGTTTGTTCAAGAAATCAACCACCTGCTGGCTAAAGGCAAATTTCAGCACATCTATTTTATAACTTTCTTTCCTCAATTTGAATTTATGTCCCCTCAGGTTATTAATCTGAGCAAGAGGAAGAATCCTATCAGCATAATTCCCTCTGCTAACTTCTTGAAACACCAGCAAATGTTTCCTTTTCCTTTCGTGTATTTCTTCTTTATATGTTTTTAAATTAGCATTAGCATTAGCATTAGTAGAGGCATTTGATGCAAGAAAGCAAGCTTATGCAGCATCAGCCAAAAAAAAAAAAAAAAAAAAAGTAACATAAATAAATAAAAATAACCACTTCCACTTCACCCCTCTGTTCGTTCGAAATACCTGTCCAGCTGAGCCTTAAACTTATTTAGGCTATCAACTTCCACGACAAGGGATGGAAGTCTGTTCCACCCACCAACCACCCGCTGGCTAAAGGCAAATTTCCGCACATCTATCCTACATCTGTCTTTCCTCAATTTGAATTTATGCCCTCTCAGGTGATTTTTCTGAGCTAGAGGAAGAATCCCATCAGCATTGAGCATGCTCAAACCATTCAAGGCTTTGTACACCTCTATCAGATCACCCCGCTGGTGCCTAGTTTCCAGACACTGTAATTTGCAAAACTTAAGCCTTTCTTCGTAAGAGAACCCCTTTGTCCCATTCACCAATCTAGTTGCCCTTCTCTGTACTCGTTCCAGCAGCTCTACATCCTTCCTGAAATGAGGCCTCCAGGCCTGTATACAGTACTCTAGGTGTGGCCTGACCATTGCCTTATACAAGGGAATAATCACCTCCTTATCCCTGCTAGAAAAATTCCTATATATCATTGACAATACACCATGAGCTACTCTTGCAGCTCGTCTGCACTGCTCAGAGAACTTCATATCTGCCTGCACCACCACCCCCCAGGTCCCTTTCATTCTCTACCACTGTCAGTGTAGTACCACAGAGTTGATCCGAGTGGGTAAAGTACCTGCCCGGCAACCCAAAAGGTCGCGGGTTCGATTCCCGCCTCGGGCTTGGATCAAAGTACTGCAAAAACCTTGGAAGGTGCAATATGGCCACAGAAGCCGATGCGCCAATAACTACCAAATCAAAATCAAAATCACAGAGTTGATACGTTGCTCTGGGGTTGCTGTTTCCCATATGTAGTACTTTACATTTGTCAATGTTAAACTTCATTTGCCACCTCGAAGCCCATCTGCTCAACCTTTCCAAATCCTGTTGCAGCAGCATAGTGTCAGTAGTGTCCTTGACAACCCTGCCAACCTTCGTATCGTCTGCAAACTTGGACATTAAGCCTGATATACCATCATCAATATCATTTATAAATACAGAAAACAATAAAGGCCCCAATACTGAACCCTGAGGGACTCCACTAATAACATTAGTCCACGATGAGCAGTGTCCATTGATTACCACTCTCTGTCTTCTCCCCCTCAACCACCCCTTTATCCATAGCAGCAACTTGCCTCCAATGCCACACTGCTCCAATTTGTGCAGCAGTCTTCCATGTGCAACAGTATCAAAAGCCTTTCTAAGATCCAAGTATATAATATCAAAGTTATTCCCTGCATCCAGTTCTTTTGTGACTGCATCATAGTATCCAATCAAATTGGTCAGGCAAGACTTCCCCTTAACAAAACCATGCTGTGTCCTAGCTATAACTGAAGTCTTGTCTAGATGATCCTGCAGTGCTTCTTTAACCAGTGCCTCCATTAATTTTCCGGGAACAGAAGTTAAACTCACAGGTCTATAATTACTTGTGTCAGCCTTTGATCCCCCTTTGTGAATTGGGGTCACATTTGCACATCTCCAGTCAATGGGTACCTCCCCTGAGTCCAAGGAAGCTCTCATAATTATGGCTAAGGGTTTGCTTACCTCCTTTGCTGCCTCCTTTAATATAACTGGATAGATCCCATCCACCCCAGGTGCCTTTCTTGTGTTTATCTTCAACAATTTCTCCTTCACTTTGCTCTCAGTTATTACAAGATTCTCTAGCTTACTGCTAGAGTTGAATACACCTCTGGCATTCCCCTCGCTGAATAACTCCTCATGTGTGAATGTCGATGCAAAATATTCATTTAGTTTGTTAGCTACCCGAGCAGGGTCATCAACAGTTGACCCATCGATCTCAAGTGGACCAATCTGATTCATCCCCTTCCTTCTAGATAAATAAATAAATATTTATTTTATTTCTCCAAAAATTTCATACTGCTCATGGTAACAGATGTCACGATTTCAAGGTCCAGGGGAAGATCATCCCGAGTTAGTCAGTCATTCATCCCGCTCAAAACATAGTCCTGGTCATTTTGGCACCAGTTGTTACGATGCTTACCAGTGGAGGGAGCCTAGGTGTTCCTAATATTTTTCATCATCAAGTAGCTATGCTGTTTTTAGGCACCATTGTCTCTAACTCCCCTTAATGTGTTTGTCTAGTGGCAATATAGGACACGGCCTCATATATCCTGGCCCCCCCTCAAAAATAGCTTTCTATGAGGAGTGCAATTTGGGCACTCCTCATAGTAACAACTCCATTATTTTTCCCAGAACAGAAGTTAAGCTAACAGGTCTGTAATTACTTGTGTCATCCTCTGATCTCCCTTTATGAATTGGGGATTCATTTGCACAGGGGGGCCTCCCCTGAGTCCAAGCCACTACACCACATCGTAGGAACTAGCACGAATCTTGAAATTTATTCATGTGTACAATAGCCTTTTAATATTCCTATACCTTTTCTTTCAGAGCATATTAACAGGAGTAATATGACATTAGCAGCTCTTACATCATCAAACCTCAATCTCAACAGCAGTGTCTTCATAAACATTATTTTTATTATTTTAAATTTTAAGGATAAAATGTGCTGGATGTTTGTTTTGATTTTTATTTATTTATTTATTTTTTTTAAATCAATTACAAAATTAACTTAACTAAAATTCATTAAGTCCATCATAATTATTTATTTTGTTTAGGTCAGAAAAGAACAAGTACTGGTGTAGTTCATGAAGCTTGTTACAGAAATGGTTATTCAAATAATTTTGGTGTTGGATATGGTGATACTGGAAGTAAAGGAACAGAAAAGATAGTAGTGTCATATACCTTTAAATCTTTCTTAACAAGATTAGTTACATCACAAAAAGAACTAAAGAATCAAGAAAATATGGTAATGCTTTGAATCATCTTATCTTCTCTTATCTCATATTATCTCCTCTCATCTCATCTCATATCATCTCAACTCATCTCACGTGCTGAAACAATACACCACATTTAATGCTATGGTTGCTATTCATTTATCTTAAATTTTCATAACTTATAAGGATTGTTTAGTTGAAATCATTGTTTCTTTTAGAATGAATGAAGAGACTTTTTTTGGTCAGGCAGCTCATAAATTATACAGCACTAATTCCTCATTTTGCAAAATCATGCTTTCTTTGAAAGTCATTCCTTAATTGAAAATTTATTAAATTAAAATGAATTTCCCTTTAATTTAAAGGTAGTGATTAAGGATATAGTGATCTGAGACAGTCCTACCCAAATAAATAATAGTACTGGAGAGTATACAGGCAGTTCTTGCTTTACGATTTCCCGGGTTTACCAGTTTTTTTTTTTTTTTTTTTTCAAAGTAATTTTAGAAAATCGAAAATATGAACATTAATTGCAAAAAATTAATGTTAAACATTCATAAATACCACATTTCAAACAACGTGCATAGCTATACAATACAATGCACTCAGCTTTACGATATTATTCTATTCCAGAGACACCATCATATCATAATGTGAACCCAATAACACATTGTTTTTTGGTAATTCGTTCCACGACCTTGGAAGTTGAAATTTTCGCTATATAACTCTCTAAAAGGTTGTTTTTATAGTGTAAAATGTATTAGTTATCAATTCAAATCACTAAAATGCACTACACTTTCATCGTTATCATATGTTCTGTTATAAGAACCAATTTTGAATGGCTTTGTGATATTTACTAAAGCATATTTCTGGAGATCACAACCATAAAACAATAAAAACAATTTGCACTTTCCAGTTTATTGGGCTTTTCTGTTACTGAAAGCAATTATAAACTGGTAGTAAACTCAATGTTATTGCATTTGCAATAACATTGAGTTTAGAACCGTTATTATGTCGAAATGTGTTTCCCCTTTACTGAAATCATCGATTGCATAAAAAACATAAATAAATTTTCAGAATCGTTTCTTCATTCCTTTTTTTTTTTTTTTAAGCTTCATAAACTTGTTAGTTGCAATTTGTGCGTTCCGTTAAAAAATGCTTTTGCATCTATTGAAATTTATAAAGAAAATAGAAGATTATCTTGGAAACAAATGCCCCTTGAAGCATTTCTGAAGAAGACTCCTTGTGCAACAAACGAAGGACTACCAAGCCAATAATAAGTGATCAACAAGTGTGCATTTAGTCGATGATGAAGAATTAACATTCTTTAAAGTTTAAGTCATAAATATTTTATTTATTATTATAATTTGCTTGATTTTACAGGCTGCTTTTTAATTTCTTTGGATAAATCAGTTATTGTTTAAACAAAAACTAATCAGCTAACTAATTTCATTTTTGATAACGTAACCCCTATTTTTAACATCATGTCTATGGGAAATAAATTCCCGCTTTACGAGCGCACACTAGGAATGAATTAACTCGTAAAGTCGAGAACTACCTGTATATATATGTGTGTGTGTGTGTGTGTGTGTGTGTGTGTGTGTGTGTGTGTGTGTGTGTGTGTGTGTGTGTGTGTGTGTGTGTTTATTATAATGAAAGATAATTTTAAATGAACACTAAGAAATTAAAAGGTATATACAGTATAAAAGAAACAAGAAACAGAATGATGATGATTCAGCCGACTGGGCTAGCCGGGTGGGTAAAGTGCCTGTCTGGGAACCCAAAGGTCGCAGGTTCAAATCCTGCCTCGGGCTTGGATAAAAGTACTGCAAAAACCTTGGGAGGTGCATTATGGCCACAGAAGCCGATGTGCCAACAACTACCAAAAAAAAAAAAAAAAAAAAAAAAAAAAGATGGTGATTCATTTAGTTGAACATAATGGCTGGGATACTGAAGCCAAAATGAGAAGAGTTGCTAGATCCCTCAGTTTGAAGCAAGTATTGAGTGACATCTACTTAGCTTGCTGTTCCTTCAATTTGTGGAGCTTCCTATAGCAATGAAGGACACCTTCAGTTTTATTCTGCCACTGTTTAGGGTGCATTCTACCTTCAAGTCATCTTCTTTGAGGCGCTTACATAGCCAGGTGGGCAGGAGCAGCAGTGCTTAGCACACGCTTCTTGATCAGACTGGGGTTTGAGCCCATGACCATTAAATACGGAGGATGCAGAAAGGTCAGGAAATGAGCAATATGGCCTTAGTTGCTAATGCTCCTAAAAACCAAATAACAACAACAAAAATCTTCTTTGAAAATTAATGTCAAAAGAAATCATGTAAGAGAAAGTGGCCACTTGAAACAAAATTCCCCTTGTCAACATAAGAACATCTTTCAATAAGAGGCTTTTGTTTTTCACCATTGACAGTGAGACCTATCTTATTAACCTCATTATCCTTTGATACTCTGATCTTATTAACCTCATTATCCTTTGTTACTCTTATCTTATTAACCTCATTATCCTTTGTTACTCTGATCTTACTAACCTCATTATCCTTTAATACTCTGACACTGTGTGGTTTGCATAAGGATTCAGGATATTTGCTATAGTCAACATGTATTTGCTTTGTGTGTTATCATTGTATATAGAAAAGGTGGACCCATTTTTCAAATGCATTAACCCAAAAATTTTTTAACATTTTTGTTGCCACCTAAATTTCAGATAATCCATTCAATGTGCCATAATTTTTGGAATGTTGAAAAAAAAAAAATCAACATTCTGACATCCCTAGCATTCTGAAAATTATTTGTAAATAATGATTGAAAATTAAAACTTTGGAATTCATTGCTAAAAGCAAAGACTTACTTTTGTGCTGTGCTATAAATCAGAGGAAATCTTAAAATTACAGGCAACCCCCATGTAACAAGGTACTTCTACAACACAGTTTCGCTCTAACACGATTGATAAATTGTTGCAATCCTTGCACAACACATTACTTCTACAACAAGGTTTCGCTCTAACATGATTGATAAATTGCGGAAATCCTTGCACAACACGGTACTTCTACAACAAGGTTTCTCTCTAACATGATTGATAAATTGCGGCAATCCTTGCACAATACAGTACTTCTACAACAAGGTTTCGCTCTAACACAGTTTGAGAATTGCTAGAAATCTCACATTATATGGTATTTTTGAGCTTTTGTGCTGGGAAACCCCTGCTATTATGTTAGATGTAATTTTCGATGTTTCCATTTCTTTTTGTGAATCCCTGCTGTTGACTCGCAAGTCGTTATCGTCTTCATGATATTTTTCTAAAACACATTTCTGGAGGTCACTACCATAAAACAGTAAAAACACTTTGCACTTTCCAGTTTATTGGTCTTTTCTGTTAGTGTAATCAGTTAAAATGGAATGTAAACTCAATCTTTTTGCATTTGTTATAGTTTTGATAGCTGGAATTCTGTGGGTTTTCACGTTATTATTGTGAAATGTGTTTCTCCCCTTCCCTGAAATATTCAGTCATATAAAAAACATAAATAAATTTTCAGAAACTCATTACAATAAAAAAAAAAAAAAAAAAGTCAGTGAACAGAAATATCAATTAGTATGTACATATTATAGTACGTATTAATTAAGCTATATACGTAAGAGTAAATTTATTTTTATTTTGCTAACCGGAAAATATTCTTCTGATTTTCATGTATCATTTAAAGCGGAGGCCCACTATATTTTGTTGAAAGATCCCTGGGTTTAACTTGTGCTTGTTTGAGATCATAAAAAATAATTGTTACTGCGAAGAGTGCAGTTCGTGACTTTTAAAGAGAGCAGAAGGTACACGAAATCTACATGCTGCAGAAGAGATTGTGCTTAGCAGCGATGAAGAGGAAGTAAATTAAATGAATGTACATTATTTCACATATAAGTATCACAGTTTGTAAGGTAAGATGTTTGTTCAGTTACTGCTATTTAAGTTACTAATATTATAAAAATAAAGTTAAAATATTAAGTTATTACTACTATAAAAATTAAGTTTCCGATAGTTATAAAAAAATGGCATTTTTTCGGTTAGCTTTTGGAACGTAACCACCTTTTTGTACTAGTTCTTAGTTCTGCAACACGTGGTTTCACATTGCACGATATTTTGTAGGAACCAAACTACTGTGTTATACAAGGGTTAACTGTATATAAAACATTTATTCATGTACATAAACTAACATCAACACAAGCAAAGAACAAATAAAAGCAAACAACGACTTAGTGTAGTTGTTGTTTAACATATCCACAAAGAGATCTAAACCTCCCAAACACTTCCTAGTTCATTTCAAAAATATATGTGGTCTCAGTTCTAGCCTCAATGTTCATTTCCACTTACAGTCTGCCAAACCCCATGTACTTTTTCTGAGAGAATCTCAGTTATCGGTTGATTCAACCACTACTTATCTCAGTTGCCAAAATATTTGCTGTATGATTCCTTTCTCCTCAAAGGTGGAACTTGTGCATATGGCTGTTCCAATATTCCCTATCAGAGACGTGGTAAATCTTTCTACCTCACTGTGTCAAATTCATCTGTTGTCTCTACCATTCTCCCAACTCCACTAATCACTTGGAACTCTTTGACTTCCTCTCTTTGCAACTTGACTTTTTCCAATCCAACTTTCTTAACAGAGACGTAATTTTCCTTGGTGATTCCTTGGGCATTTACAATTACTAATGACCTCGCACAGATTGTTCATTTACCTACAAGAATAGTGGACAATCCTAACCATATAGCCAACATGCTTGATCTTTTTCTCACAAACAACCCTTCTAAGTACTCGGTCGAAATGGTTGATCCTTTAGGTACCTCAGATCACAGCTTGATGATTGTCTCTTCACCAATGGAGCCTTTATCTCATAGCTATTTCCAACCTCGTATTGTTTGGCATTACAGGAATGCAAAATGGATGATTTGCGCGATTTCTTTTCTTCATTTCCTTGGTCGGATTACTATTTCAAAACTTCAGATGTCAATGTTTCTCAGATCATGTCAGTGAAATTATTCTTATAGGAATGGAATCCTTTGTTCCACACACCACTTTAAAATCTCATCCTTTATCTAATCCTTGGTTTTCCAATAAATGTGCTAAGGCTGTTCAAGAGAAGAACGTTGCATATCGTAATTGGCTTGTTTCTAATTCTTCAGTTTCATTTTCTGCCTACACCAAAGCTCGCAACAATTGTAAAGCAGTTATTAATCAGTCCAAACTAGAGTTTGAACAGGCTAAGAGTAGAAAACTTGCTTCCTGCCCTAATGGTAGCTGAGCATTCTGGTCTCTTGCCAAAGCTATTGGCCACAACTTTTGCCTATTTCTGCTCACACCTCTGTAAAACCAGTTGGTTCTGTTGTCACTTCAGCCAAGGATAAAGCTGACCTGCTAGCTTCCCATTTTTCTTCCAACTCATGTATTAATGATCTTGGTAAAACACCTCCCACCATTCCCAACACGCTCCATTCAATGCCTCCTGTGGTCTTCTGTCAAGAGGACGTCAGAAGGATTTTGACGATTCTTGATGCTAAGAAAGCTCCAGATCCTGATGGTATTTCTCCATTTCTTTTCAAAACCTGTGCTCTTGAACTTACTCCTGCTCTTTGCTGCCATTTTTCAATTTCTTATTCCAAAGGTGTTTTTCCTTCTACTTGGAAATTTGCGCATATCCAACGAGTTCCTAAAAAGGGTGACAAATCCCTCCCATCCAATTATCGTCCCATTGCAATTGCTTCTACTCTTTCTAAAGTACTGGAGAAATCAATTAACCACCATCTCTTAAACTACCTAGAAACCTTCTGTCTGATCAACAATCGCCAGTGTGGATTCCGTCAGTGTCAATCCACTGGTGATATTCTGGCTTATGTTACCCATTTATGGGCAACTTTAATGGAAAGGTTTGGTGAAACACAAGCAGTTGCTCTTGACATCTCAAAGGCTTTCGATTGTGTTTGGCATAAAGGTCTTCTAAACAAACTTCTGTCTTGTGGTTTCCCAATTGTTTTTTGTAATTGGTTATCCAGTTTTCTCTCTGATTGCTCACTGAGGGTGATGGTAGATGGTTCTCTAGCTTCTAACTTCTCCCTTAATGCTGGTGTCCCCAGGTTCAGTTCTTTACCCCACTCTTTTCCTCTTCTATATTAATGACCTTCTTCCATTGACTGGAAATTCTATCCATAGTTTTGCTGATCATATCACATTGCATTGCACTTTCCATTTTGAGAAATCTTGCCCTGCTCAATCAGCCTCAACTTCTCAAATATCCGCTACCAATTCCTTAAATGCCGATCTCCAGGTAATTCTCCAGTCGGGCAAAGACAACTTAGTTGTTTTAAATCCTTCTAAATCTCCGTCTTTTCTTATATCTCGCAAAAAGGATTCTTCTGCTCCTATGCTTATCTTTGGTGACACTCTGATTTTTAGGCAAATGATATATATCTTTTGGGGATTACCCTGACTTGTAATCTCTCTTGGCACAAGCACATTACAAATATTTCTTCCTCTGCATCTAAAAAACTTGGTTTTCTCTTTTGCTCTTGGCGTTACTTTTCTTCAAACAGCTGTTCACTCTGTACAAATCGCAAATCCGCCCTGCCATGGAATATTGTTCCCTCATCTGGGGCGGTGTCCCCAAAACCTCTCTCAGGCTTCTAGATTCCATTCAGAAGAGGGCAGTTAGGTTATTTAATGACTCCTCTCTAACAGAGTCTCTCCACTCGCTGTCTCATAGATGTACTGTTTCTGCTGCATGAATTTTCTACAAATTCTTCCATGGCACTGTTCTTCTGAATTGGCTTCTATAATTCCCGCTCTCTCTTTCAAAACAGTCTGAACACCAGCCAAAATCAATTTACTGTCCAACTTACAACTCACAGAACCAACTCTTCATCTTGTTTATTCATGCAACTGCCATTTTCTGGAACAACCTTCATACGTATTTCATGAAAATTACAATCTACAGAAGTTCAAGTCTGATGTCAACAAATATCTTCTTTCCTCTTCTCAACTTCCAACCCAAGCATGGTACTATAGCTTCTGATACTTCTCGTGTTTGGGGTTTTCATAAAAAAAAAAAAAAAATCCTGCTTCTTTTTAGAACTCAAAAATTTGCATTTTAACTTTCTCAACTGAATCAACTTTCTCAACAGGTTCTTGGGACATTCTTTATGCAATTCTTCCAAACTCTCCTCCACACTCCATTCATTGTTTTTTGAATCACTTCATCTCAAGCACTTGAAATGTTGTAGATGGCAGTTTCAATGTTGTAGGATATCCAAAACTCCTTTAGGTTCCGTACATTTTCACCAGTGTTAATGGCTTTAATAGCTTGGGAAAAGGTGTTCCTTATTAATAAGCTTTAAATGTGGCAATAACACCTTTGTCCATTGGTTGGATCAGAAGTGTGGTGCTGTTTCATCTGTGTTAAAAACTTGTTGAGCAATATAACGCCCCTCTTCAATAATTTTAACACTAGTGATCTTTGATCTGCACTAGTGTTTGGAGGCATGTAAAAAAATTTTATGTGATTGTTCAAGCCTTCTAAGCTCACTTTGCTTGGATGCCGTGGTGCATTGTCCACGATCAGAATTGCTTTGTAATTAAGGTTATTTTTCGCACAATATCTTTCCACTGTGGGATAGAAGAATTCAGAGTACTAATCAACGAAAAGAAGCCTGGTTAGCCAAATTTTTTTATTAGCCTTCCAAATTACAGGTAGGTTTGATTTAGTGAAACCTTTAAGAGCTCTTGGATTTTTCCAAATGGTAAACTAAAAAGGCTTTTAATTTAAAATTCCCCTGCAACATTACCACTCAGCAACAAAGTCAACTGATTCTTTACTGCTTTGAAGCCTGGCATGTTTTTTTTTCTTCTTCTGGTACGAAACTTCTTTTAGGCATTCATTTCCAAAAAAAGTCCTGTTTCATCTGTGTTAAAAACTTGATGAGCAATATAACACCCCTCTTCAATAATTTTAACAAGTTCTTTTTTGAAAGTTTCGGCTCCTTCTTGATCTACACTTGTGGCTTCTCCCTGGATTGCTGTGTTGTGTAGGTTATAGTGCTTTTTAAATGTATCGAACCAGCCCTTACTAGCGTTAAATGGTTCCACATTTTTTTTTTTTCGAAGGGGCGCTTTCTTCAGATCTTATAAGCTAATCACTTTTTCTTTAATAATAATTGAACTTAATGGAATTTTGTGTTGGATATTATCTTCAATAAAATTATTTAGGGCCTCTCCATTTCAATCATAATAGCTGGCCTGGCCCTAGCCAATTTTAGTTGCCTTCAATGGAACAACTGTCTTTCCTGCTGCTGAAATTAATTCTTTGTTTTTTATAATTGTTCTTATAGTTGAACCTGCCAGTCCTAAATTATTGCACACATCCACTTGTCGACCAGAATTGATTCACTTGAAAACATCTAATTTAATTTTCAAACTTATTCTTTTTCTTACTGCGACCAGACGTTGTTGCTTTCTCATTCTTATCTGCCACTATTAACTCTTCGAAAATGTAATTGTGTTGCATTAATTATGATACTATGTTTGAGTAAACTGTCCGTTACGGACAATGTTTAACATTGTACTAAGTGATGACTAGACTTTGGATAAATGCACATAATGCAAATATTAAGCAATACTGCACATTCCTTATCTCCATCATTTTTTAAAAAGTTGATCTTGGAACTACATATCAAGTCACTGGGCTGCAATTAATTCAGCATGAGAGAAAATTTTGACATGGGAAAATGTTTTAAAGCTGTTGTGCTATTCATTCTCATGTTATCAACTACATGATGAAACATTTTCTTTAAACATGCCAAAAATTTATCTGTAAAATTTAATTCAAAAATTCAACCTGTACACTGGTAAGAGAGTGTTATAGTGAATTATTATAGCGTTATGGGGAGATACGGGTTATAATATAAGAACAGCGTAAAGCGACCCACATAATGAGGGCCTGTTGTATTGCAAAAATTTGCAGTATGTGCAGTGAAGTGAGGCGAAAGCAGTAACTTTTATATATTATTAGTTAAAGAATAATTAATTAATTGGTGAAATGTTAATTTACTATTTGCATTTAACTTCTGTTAATCACAGAAAATAGAAGAATTTAATTTAAGAAAAAAAAAATCGAACTGTTCCGTAAGTATTAGGCATTATAGTGCTTGGAGACCCAAGGTTTTTGCTGCACCATCCAAAAAATAACAATAATAAATAATAAAATAAAATAAACTGTTTGTTTGATCCCTCTTTGCAGGTGCTTAATTAGCTCTCCTTTGAATCTCATCAAGCTGTCAGCTTCAATCATCCACAGAGGCAACATATTCCAGTAATCACTAACTTGTTGTTGTTGTTATTTGGTTTTTTAGAAGCATTGGCGACTAAGGCCATATTGCTCCGGGAATATGCGGTGGTCATTCCCTGACGTTTCCGCATCCTCTGTATTTGGTGGTGACGGGCTCGAACCCCGGTCTAATCAAGAAACGTGTGCTAAGCACTGCTGCTCCTTCCCACCTGGCTACGGAGGCGCACTAACTTGTTGGCTGAAACAAAACTTCCTACAATTCAGTCTAAACCTCTTCACCTATAATTTGAATTTATGGTCCCTACTTCTGGAATGATTTATAGCAATGAAAATTTCACTCTCCTTCATTTTATTTTTCTTCTCAGAACTTTATTATACCTCAGTTAGGTCTCCTCTAAAGCATTCAGTTACTAAGCTGTTTAGCCTTCATATTCAAAGTCTTTCCTCATATTGGTGTCCTTTTGCCAATCTCACTAGATGTGTTGGCCACCCATCTTTGGACACTTTGAAGAAACTCAGTTTTTTTTTTAGGTGCAACCACTGTTACCTGAACAGAGCATTTCAAGTGCAGTCTTACAGTTGCCAAATACAGTGGGATTATGACTGCTCTGTCTCTACAAGCAAATGTGTGATAAATCATCAGAAGGATACCATGCCTTCTTTGATACCTGCCTTTGTTATTCATTGAACTTCATACCTCTGTCTATCAGTAGCATCATATTTAAAGAAGCAAATCTCTCTGAATTCTTTTTCTATTTAAAACAAATTCAAATGTATGACTGTTTCTGACTACTGTACAAGCAGTTCTTATATGTAAATTCAATTGATTTGGGAGTCGCAATATGGCCTAAGTTGCCCTTGCGCCATAAAACACCACAACAACAACAACATTGAACTTCATATTCAACCATATTGTATCTCCAAAATCGCTTTCTCTTCTACCATTTTTAATTCAGCTGCAGTTATTTTGTATAACCTGCCGTATTTCCCCATGTATAAGATGCACCTTTTTTCAAAAAATTTGGGGTCTAAAAACTGGGTGCGTCTTATACAGTGGTTGTAGATTTTTTTACTTATATTTCCTGCTTTTTCGTGCTTGTTGTTTTTGTTCTCATTGTTTCACACTTGTTATCGTTATCGGTATATTATGTTACGTTTTGCCACGTTCTGCCCAGAAATTGCTCAGAAAAGATTTTCGTACAGTGCTGAATTCAAGTTAAAAGTGATCCAGTTTGCAAAAGTGAATGGAAATCGTGCGTTTGGTCCTCCTCCAACTGAGAAAACAATCCAAGACTGGCTACGGGAAGAAGAAACCCTACTGAAAACACCACGGCAAAAGAAGGCCATGAAAGGCAAGTCAGCAAAATGGCCTGATTTAGAGAGCGAATTGAAGATATTAATTGAAGAGCAAAGGGCAATTGGAATTCCTGTGTCCTCAAAGTTGGTTCAGCATGAGGCAAGAAGAATTGCTGATGAAAAAGAAGTTACTGATTTCAAAGGAGGATACAATTGGTGCTTCAGGTTCATGAAACAGAATGGACTAAGCATGCATACATGCACCAGACTTGCCGAAAAGATGCCTGAAAGCTACTAGCAGAAGGTCCTTGAATTTCATCGTTTTGTTATTCAGTGTCGGAAAACATATCAGTTTGAGTTGGGACAGATTGCAAATATGGACAAAGTCCCCCTTCAATTCGATGTCCCAAGTAACAGAACTGTTGATAAGAAGGGGGTGAAAACTGTAACTGTGAAGACAAGTGGACATGAAAAGAGCCATTATACAGATGTTCTAGCTTGTTGTGCCGATGGAACCAAGCTGCCTTCTATGCTGATTTTCAAACGCAAAACAATGCCAAAAGAAGACATTCCTCAAGGAGTAATTTTTCATGTACATGATGAGGGTTGGATGGGATGAAGATCTGGTTTGAGAAAGTTTGGAGCAGGAGACCAGGTGGGCTCTTACACAAACCTGCCCTAATGGTGCTTGATCATTTCAGGAAATTCATAACAAAAAACACAAAGAAGATTGCTGCAGAGCAAAAAACAAAACTTGCTGTCATACCTGGAGGCTTGACATCCCAGCTCCAACCACTTGATGTTAGCATTAACAAACCCTTCAAAGCTGCCATGAGAAACGAATGGAACCAGTGGATGAAGACTTCTGGGGACAATTTGACACCAGCAGAAAGAGTGAAGAAACCAACTATAGGAGAAGTTTGTACCTGGGTGAAAAGATCCTGGGATAATATCAAGATTGAGATTGTTGTCAAGTCATTTAAGAAGTGTGGCATTTCAAATGCCATAGATGGAACTGAGGACAAGGCAATATATGAAGACAGTGATTCGTCATCAGACACAGAGGAAGACAAGTTAATGGATGGGAGTTTTGACATTGATGAGGAGTTGTATGAATTTTATGATGAATAAAACTTGAATTCAATAACTTTATGTAATATATTTTTTTTTCAAATTTCGGTCCCCAAAATTAAGGTGCGTTTTATACATGGGAGCGTCTTATACATGGGGAAATACGGTATTTTAAGGTTGCTGTTCCATCCCCAAGTGTAAGACCTTGTATTTTACTACATTAACACATTACTGCCGCTTTTTGGACCATTAGCATTAGTAGAGGCATATGATGCAAGAAAGCAGGCTTATGCAGCATCAGCCAAAAAAAAAAAAAAAACACTTCGACTTCTCACCCCTCCGTTCGTTTGAAATACCTGTCCAGCTGAGCCTTAAATTTATTTAGGCTATCAACTTCCACAACAAGGGATAGAAGTCTGTTCCACCAACCAACTACCAGCTGGCTAAAGGCAAATTTCTGCACGTCTATCCTACATCTGTCTTTCCTCAATTTGAATTTATGCCCTCTCAGGTGATTATTCTGAGCAAGAGGAAGAATCGCATCAGCATTGAGCATGCTCAAACCATTCAAGGCTTTATACACCTCTATCAGATCACCTCGCCGGTGCCTAGTCTCCAGACACTGTAATTTGCAAAACTTAAGCCTTTCTTCATAAGAGTACCCCTTTGTTCCATTCACTAATCTTGTTGCCCTTCTCTGTACTTGTCCAGCAGCTCCACATCCTTCTTGAAATGAGGCCTCCAGACCTGTATACAGTACTCAAGGTGTGGCCTGTCCATTGCCTTATACAAGGGAATAATCACCTTCTTATCCCTGCTAGAAAAATTCCTGTATATCATTGATAAGACACCATGAGCTACTCTTGCAGTCCGTCTACACTGCTCAGAGAACTTCATATCTGCCTGTACAATTACCCCCAGGTCCTTTTCATTCTCTACCACTGTCAGTGTAGTACCACAGAGTTGATACGTTGCTCTGGGGTGTTGCTGTTTCCCATATGTAGTACTTTACATTTGTCAATGTTAAACTTCATTTGCCACCTCTCAGCCCATCTGCTCAACCGTTCCACATCCTGTTGCAGCAGCATAGTGTCAGTAGTGCCCTTGACAACCTTTGTATTGTCTGAAAACTTGGACATTAAGCTTGATATACCATCATCAGTATCATTTTTAAATACAGAAAACAATAATGGACCCAACACTGAACCCTGAGGGACTCCACTAATAACATTAGTCCACGAAGAGCAGTGTCCATTGATTACCACTCTCTGTCTTCTCCCCCTCAACCACCCCTTTATCCATAGCAGCAATTTGCCTCCAATGCCACACTGCTCCAATTTGTGCAGCAGTGTTCCATGTGCAACAGTATCAAAAGCCTTTCTAAGATCCAAGTATATAATATCAAAATTATTCCCTGCATCCAATTCTTTTGTGACTCCATCATAGTATCCAGTTGAATTGGTCAGGCAAGACTTCCCCTTAAAAAAACCATGCTGTGTCCAAGCTATAACTGAAGTCTTGTCTAGATGATCCTGCAGTGCTTCTTTAAAGAGTGCCTCCATTAATTTTCCTGGAATAGAAGTTAAACTCACAGGTCTATGATTACTTGTGTCGGCCTGTGATCCTCCTTTGTGAATTGGGGTCACATTTGCATATCTCCAGTCTGTGAGTACCTCCCCTGAGTCCAAGGAAGCTCTCATAATTATGGCTAAGGTTTTGCTTACTTCCTTTGCTGCCTCCTTTAATAAAACTGGATAGATCCCAAAAGTGATTCCAAACCATTTCCAGCTTATACATTAACCTTTCATATGTGACTTAGTCAAATGCTTTCCTGGAATCTAAATAAACAGTCGTGAGTAACTCTGTCAAAGTAGCTGTCCAGATTGGTTTAGATATGATTTTTTTCCCATTTAAATTCCATTTATATCTAAATGATCCTGTACTGCAATCTTGATCATTGCTTCTATGAGTTTGCTTATCACTGAAGTCAGACTGTGCTTTTGGTAGTTACCTATGTCACTCTTAAACGTCTTTTAGGTATTGATGTTTTATATATTACCTTATCACTGGAATCAAAAGCAATTCCCCTATTTAGGGGAATTTCTTTTGATTCCAGTGATGCTTAATTAACTTTAATGGTTCCTTCACCCTTGCTGCCTCCTTCAAAATTACTGGGTATGTGCCATCAACCTGAAGGAGCTTTATTTTTCCTTAGGCCTGAAAGTTTCTTGAAATAAAAGTGTTTCTAATCTGAAATTTGCTAATCTGTTGATTTCATACTTTCCAACTCCACTTACACAGTTTCTCCTCACTGTGAAGAATCTTTCTTCTGTTTGAGTTTGAGTTCGAGTTGTTTGGTTTTTAGGAGCATTAGCAACTAAGGCCATATTGCTCCGGGGATATGCGGTGGTCATTCCCTGACGTTTCCGCATCCTCCATATTTGGTAGTCACGGACTCGAACCCCGCTCTAATCAAGAAGCATGCACTATGCACTGCTGCTCCTGCCCACCTGGCTACGGAGGCACCTCTTTCTTCTGTAAATATTGATGCATGGAACCTGCTCAATTCATCTGCAATATCGGTCAGATTATTTAAGATTTTCCTTTACCCAGTGCAGCTTTGTGTTTAATCTCAGTCTGCAAAGAGACCAACTAACATGTGATAGTGTGCAATTTACAAAAGGAAACAATACATGATTTTCTGAATTACTTTCTTGGTAACCCAACTCATTCAACTTTTAATTTTTTCATTTCTTTTCTTTTGGTTTTTTTTCCCTTTTTTATTTATTATGTTGATTTTATTATTATTTTTTTTACAATATTTACTCCACTACTTTAGTTAAATTTTCTTTTCATTTGTCATCAGATAATTATTTAAATTATTAATTTTAGAAGAATTACATGATGTAACAATATCTTGTGAGCAATATCAGTTTTAGTTTCATATTTGTTTTTAGGCTCTTTATTGTGACATTCGTCAATTAATGAATTACTTAAGAGAGAACCATGGTGGAGTTTTCCGCCGTATTGCCCTTGGTGGACTGATTGATAGTGCTGATCGACCACATAAAAGGGAAAGAAATGGTTTATCAACAAGACTAGTGAGGTATGTATGGTTTTAATACAGTGTTTTTTTTTTTATTTTGACTGACAGCAGATGTACTGGAGGCAAACATCGTTAACATATTTTTGACTGTGGAATAAGTGGAAGGAACAAACATCTCATGAATGTGTACAGAAAGATTTCTGTTACGGCAGAGACACTGACAGATGTGGTTTGATTGGATTTGAAGTGATGACATTGTGATACAGCTCTTAATGAGATCCATATGGTAGTTATCCAGTATTGGAAGTGCCCGATTGCAAAAGGCAAAATATTGATTACAGAGGGAAGAATAATGAACTGGTATATATGGAATAATTAGCAAACAATCTGAAATGAGTGATGTTTTTTTGGTACTGGGAATTTTCATTAAAAAAAAAAAAAAAGCTTGATTGAGTTTTAAGTTTTAAGTGGGTAATGCTTACTGCGTGCACAAAGCAGAGTAGAATTAAATCTTCACAAAATTCCTTAAGTGGTTATAGATAACTAGGAAACAACCTTCTTTCATAGCTAGTAACAAGTGATCATATCTGTTATTTCTTCCAATTTATTTGAAAGTTTTCTGATGATCAGACATCTCTATAATTGCTATAATTGCTTAAGAAACCACAGTCAACTTCTGCTGTCATTGTTTTGTATCTGAACATTCGAATTTTGCTGCCATTTTTATAGTATTGAGTGCATGGCATAGGGGAATTCTGGTGTTTTAATTGGCAATTAGATCACACAAAAGTTTGAATCACACAGGTTGGCATTACATAAATTTATTAAGTATTATCTATTACTTAAATCTGTTACTTAGAACTTACAAACATAATGGTATAGTGTAATATCTATAAGGTAAACTTGAGAGAAGCTACAAAATACATATAACTCTTGATAGGAGATATGAAATTCATATACTGTAAGCTCGATAATATAACACATACAATGTAAGCATGATATTACAATATATATATATATATATATATATATATATATATTTAATAACATAACATTATTACATAATATGTATTATTGCTGCATAACCAATGCATAGTTTTATTACTGCATTAGGATATTAGTTTAGTGTAGTATTTTTAATTAAATTGAATTTGAACAGAAATCATGCCTCAGACCAGAGCAGGAAAGCAAAAGGCTCAAAGTAGTGCGAGTGCTGTGGCTTGGGGGAAAACTGGGGGCTGTCCTCCAAATTATGCAGCCTTATGAAATGTTTTGCTTGTTTGATGTTTGCAGTTCCATCTGGAACAGGACATCATATTACCAAGAGGGATGTTTTAGTGTGCATGTGTGTGCATACATGCAGATGTAAATAGGATATTAGGCACCAACTCAGCATTGTTATGGATCTTTATGAGAGCTTAAAGAACAGGGGAGATGCCCTTGAAGGAATTAAATTGGATGCCTCATCAAGCTCTCAGCTGCCCACTTCAACACCAGAGCTTGCACTTGAGCATTAGGTAACGTAGTGGCAACCACAAAGGTAGAATTCACTAGTTTCACAGGAGCTAGTTATTATTGGTGACTTGTTTGTCAGGGTAAACAGGAAATAAGTTATGCAAAAAGGATAGGTGGAATAGGACTAGGGTATTATTATTGTTGTTGCTCTTTGGGGGATGGGGATGTTAAGTACAAGGAAGAAAAAAACAAGGGAAAACCAAATTAAAACACTATTAGAACAGATAGATGGTACAAACAAACAATATGAGGCTGCAAATAGGTTTTCCAAAGCTGTATTAGATCTCAACAGATATAATTTACATTATTGCCACGCTTCCTTTACTAAACAAGATAGTCTTCCTCAGATAGTAAACGCTTGCGTAGTCTTAACTCCACAATATACTGAGATTCTTAAGATTATAGAACAGTTAAAGAACAAGAAATCTTATGTACTGGACAGTATTCAGTAACCAAAGTAAAGAGAAACAAAGAGCAGTTCTCTGCTCTCTTGGTGGAGTTTATAGCACGGATGTTAGAGTCGGAAAGCTATCCTACAAATTTACTTTCTTTTAAGATAATTCCTATATATAAAAAGGGACCACCAGATGACTTTTGCAATTACAGACCAGTAACAATATAGTCAGTTATTAATAAGATAATAGAAAATTATATATTTTCCCATATAAGCAAATACTTACATCAATATGGGCTGTTAAAAAACCCTCTATTTTCATATCAGAAGGGAAAGTGCACACAGACATTATTAGAGAACTTAGTAGATTCTTTTAACTTACATTTAAACAACAATAACTTCATAATGATTTTATTTATAGATTAGACCAAAGCATATGACTTAATTGATAACCCAATATTGCAACAGAAATTACAGAAATATGGTATTAGGGGAAGAATCAGTCAACTCTTAGCAAGTTATTTAACCAAAAGAAAAATAACAGTAGAAGTAGAGAATACAAAGGGAAAATCATACAATGTAAAGAGAGGAGTACCTCAGTGGACTCATGCAGGGCCAATCATGTTCAACATCTATATAAATGACATATTCGAAGAAGGTGCCTCCGTAGCCAGGTGGGAAGGAGCAGCAGTGCATAGCACACGCTTCTTGATTATACTGGGGTTCGAGCCCATCACCACCAAATACGGAGGATGCGGAAAGGTCAGGGAATGACCACCGCATATCCCGGAGCAATATGGCCTTAGTTGCTAATGCTCCTAAAAACCAATAAATAATTCCTTTTTAAAAATTTATGCAGATGATATAATCTTATATACAATAGGAAAGAACCTGACAAAAATGGCAAAAGATTTACAGCAGGATGTAATACATTTACAAACTTGGTTGCATGATAATGAATAAGCACTCAGCTTTGAAAAGACAAAATTTTTGGTAATTAGACCTCCTCATCAAACCTTGGACATTCATCCCTCTATTAAATTACACAAACACAAATGCCTACATGATCAGAATTTCCATAATTGCAAATGTCTAACCGTGGAAGAAGTTTCAAATCATTCTTACCTTGGGTTATGGATTGACTACAGTCTAAGTTGGGCAATGCATATAACAAATTTGTACAAGAAAATGAGATTTTATGTGTACTTTTTTACTACATTAAGAATAAATTAAATCTAAGAACAAAAGTAACCTTATATTATGCATTAGTGGACTCACAACTCAATTATTTAGTAAATGTATGGGCAAGAGCAAATATAATGGAAATAACAATAATAAACAGCTTAATTAGCAAGATTCTGAAACTTTTAATGGGGACAAACTCTTGGAATGACCTGAATAAGAGAAAGCAATCCTTGTTGAAATATAAAATATGATATCTAGTTCAAAAACTGAAGTTAAATCTATTCTTGAAAAATCTTAACACTATTTTTGAAGAATCGAATCTACAAAGGAATGTCTCACTTAATTTAAGGAACCCAAAAGCAATTGTTCTGCCACACCCTAGGGTACTAAATAGATTTGGAAATAGGCATACAATGAATATAATAAACAGCATGTTGATTAGTGTTGATTTCAAGCTCAGGAGAAGTTATCCTATCTCCAAATTAAAATTCCTAATAAGAAAATTTTTGATACACAATGATACAATAGATTAGAATAGATATGCAGAAAATTACTATCTCTCGTTGCAGTGTGGAATGTACTATGTATAGTTACATCATTTTCTTTTCTGTAAGATAACAAATTGTATGCAAAAACTATTGTAAATGAAGAATTACAACTTGTTGTCAAGAAATTTACTTTTCTTAATAATTTCATTTATTGTAAACAAATTCTCTTGATAAAATTGTATTGTATTTTATTATTATTATTATTATTATTGTTATGATGATGGTGATGATGCAAGAAAGCCTGAGGCTTATGCTGGCAAAAAAAAAAAAAAAAACACAGGCAAAAAAAAAATTCTGAATTACCCTGAGGGAGAGAGAGAGAGAGAGAGAGAGAGTGAGAGACAGTGAGAGAGAGAGAGAGAGAGAGAGAGAGAGAGAGAGAGAGAGAGAGAGAGAGAGAGAGAGAGAGAGAGAGAGAGAGAGAATCACCAAGAAAGAGAAGAATGATGATATCCAGCTCAGGACCCTGGGTGTGCCAAGCCCATACTCACTAGATGTGAGCCCCTGGGGTATATCTGACTGGGGCAAAAGTTAATGATGTTGTAGAGCAGATATCCTCTTTTAAGGACACAAAAGGTGATATGTTGTACATGTTGGCACTAATAACATTAAGAGTAGGAGATCAGCTGACTTACTTAACAAGTACAGAGAAATATTGAGGAAAAGTCACTAGTTAGAGTTGAATTTGAAAGTGTTTGCAATTCTGCTCAGGAACGACAGGAGGGAGTATATCATGAGAGCTTTGTCAATCAGTTCAGCCCTATAGAGATTGTGCAATGCTAACGGGGTAGAATTTTTTGCAGTGGGATCTGTGCTTGTTAAAAGAAAAGACGGTTTCTACAGGGATGGGATACACTTAACTAGAAATGGTGGAAGAATATTTGCTAATGCTATTGAGGCAGTGTTAGGTGGGTTGGAAAACTGCTAGCTTGGGAGGGGATATATGGACTAATAGATTAATAATAGCTGCAGGCAGAGGTGCAAGTGATTCTTTCACTTGTTCTATTGGTACATGCAGCAGACTGGAAAGCATGGTGTCAGTGATTTCAAGGCCTGCTGTGAGTCATCATAAAACAGCTAAATACGTGGGCTGTATTAGGATAACTAAGTATAAGAGAGCTACTGAGAGCTACACGGTCTCCTTAGCCGAGTGGTCAGGAGCGGGAGTGCAGTAGCACACGCTCTTTGAGTAGACCGGGGTTCAAGCCCCTGACTGCTGAATACGGTCAATCTGCCAACCTGCACTGGACCAGCGTGGCAGATTATGGTCCATTTCCCTCAGCAGGAATTGTTGAGGAGGCTTCCATCCTGCAGTGGGTTGATAATGGCTGCACTTTACTTTTTTTTTTTTTTCACTGAGAGCTACTAGCAGTGGGGTACACAGAAATGTATATTTCCGTGTACCCCATATTTCCATGCTACTCTTCAAGAAAAAAGTCAAATAGCAAAGATAAAATGCAATTTCTATAATAAAACCATAAAGAAACCCTTCAGAAACTATTGTAGTAAAAGTTTTGACTGTATTCAGGAAGGTAGAAAAAATTTCAGATTTTTAATCATCGATCAACACAGTTAATGAGGGAATGTTATTTTTAATGGTTACATATCAGGTTACCTGCCTCAACCACGGGGTAAGTGGTTTTTTTTTTTTTAAATGAAAATTACAAATGTTAAAAAGGTATTAAAATCTATAGTATTGTGCATGGGTATTAGCATTAGCATTAGTAGAGGCATTTGATGCAAGAAAGCAAGCTTATGCAGCATCAGCCACAAAAAAAAAAAATAATAATAAAAATTAAAAAAAAATTTAAAAAAAAATAATAAATAAATAAAAACTAACCACTTCCACTTCACCTCTCTGTTCATTCGAAATACCTGTCCAGCTGAGCCTTAAACTTATTTAGGCTATCAACTTCCACGACAAAGGATGGAAGTTTATTCGACCAACCAACCAACCACCCGCTGGCTAAAGGCAAATTTCCTCACATCTATGTAAATATTTAATATTTTAATAAATGTTTGTGAAAGAAGACAATTAATTTTGAGTACTTTGATTTTGTTGAGCATTGTGGATGTGTTATGTGATAGTTTAGTATATCATATCATGCCAACTTATGTGATTCATGTAAGTTGACAGGATATAATATACTCAACTATATCCAGGTGATGAACTACAAGGATTTTAGAATAGGTAGTACACTCTGTAATTGAATTGAACAAAATAATATAAATAAATAAAGCAAAGAACTTTAAAATACAGTGTATTGCATTTTTTTAAACAGTGTTAATAATTTACTCTTATAATAATTTACTTAATAATTTACTTTTTAACAGTGTTAATAATTTAATTTACTGTTAATAAATTAAATTATTAACACTAATAATTATTAGTGTTAATAATTTAATTTAATTATTAATAATTACATTGCACTTTCTAAAGCAAAATAAATGTATTAATTCTATTTCACTTTCCAAACCAAAGTAATTCCAATGCACTTTCAAAAGTAAAAAAAAAAATCCAATAAATTAAGTTCATCCAGCAATTAACCACCTGCAGGCTAAAGGCAAATTTACACACATCTATTCTACAACTGCCTTTCCTCAATTTGAATTTATGCCCCCTCAGGTTCATAATCTGAGCAAGCAGAAGAATTCCATCAGAATTCAGCATGCTCAACCCATTCAAGGCCGCATACACTGCAATCAGATCACCTGTAGCTGGAGCCTAGGCACCTCACAGGTGCCTAGTTTCCAGCCGCAGCAATTTGCAGAACTTAGGCCTTTCTTTGTAAAAGGGCCTATTTGTTCCCTTCACTAATCTTATTGCCCTTCTCTGTACACTCTCAAGTAACTCTACATCCTTCCTAAAATGAGGCCTCCAGACCTGTACACAGTACTCAAGGCATGGCCTGCCCATTGCCTTATACAAAGGGATAATCACCTCCTTTCCCCTGCTAGCAAAATTACTGTATATCATTGACACTACCCCATGGCCTGCTCTGGCAGCCTGTCTCATTGCTCAGAAAACTCATATCTCACTGTACAATCACTCCAAGGTCTTTTTAATTTTATACAACCCTAAGTGCAGTACCACAAAGTTAATACATACCAGTGGGGTTACTTCTAAAAATATGCAGTACTTTTTATTTGTCAACATTAAACTTCAGTTGCCACTTCTCAGCCCATTTGCTCACTTTTCTAGATCCTGTTGCAGTAGCACACTGCCATTACTCTCATTAACAACCCTGCTGACCTTCGTATTATCTGCAAACTTTGACACTAAGCCTGATATACCTTCATCAATAACATTGATAAATATACAAAACAACAGTGGGCCCAAAACTGTACCCTGTGGAACTTCACTAATAACATTAGTCCATGAAAAGCAGCTTCCATTGATTACCACTCTCTGTTTTCTCCCATTCAACCACCCTTTTATCCATTGTAGCAAC
This sequence comes from Mastigoproctus giganteus, assembly GCF_048544385.1. Classification (NCBI taxonomy): domain Eukaryota; kingdom Metazoa; phylum Arthropoda; class Arachnida; order Uropygi; family Thelyphonidae; genus Mastigoproctus; species Mastigoproctus giganteus. Next base: position 126,592,893 of record NC_143581.1, on the reverse strand, counting down.
TTACTGTTAATACCATACTACTCTAATTTGTCTGTAGCCAGGTGGGCAGGAGCAGCAGTGCAGAGCACACACTTCTTGATTAGACCGGATTTCGAGCCTATGACCACCAAATACGGAGGATGTGGAAAGGTCAGGGAATGACCACCGCATATCCCCAAAGCAATATGGCCTCAGTTGATAATGCTCCTAAAAACCAAAGAACAGCAACAACTCCCATTTGTACAGTAATTTTCCATGCACAACAGTGTCAAAAGCTTTTCTGAAATCCAAGTAAATGATATCAAAATTATTTTTTGCATCTAGTTCCTTCATAACCACATCATAGTGTCCAATCAGATTTGTCAGACAAGACCTTCCCTTAACAAACCGATGCTGTGTCTGAATTATTGCTGTAGTCTTGTCTAGATGATCCTGCAATGCATCTTGAACCCCTTGACTCCATTATTTTACCCAGAACAGAAATTAAACTAACTGGTCTGTAATTAGTTGTGTCACCTGTAGATCCCCCCTTTGTGAATTGGAGATACATTTGCACATATCCAGTCCTTCCCCTGAGTCCAAGAATGCTCTCATAATTATGGCTAAGGGTTTGCTTAGTTCCTTTGCCACCTCCTTTAATGTAAGTGGATAGATCTCATCAACCCCAGGCACCTTTCTTATGTTTAACTTCAACAATTTCTCCTCCATTTTGCTCTCAGTTATTACAAGATCATGAAGCACCCTGTTACAGTTTGATAAACTTCTGGCATTTTCCTCCCTTAATAACTCTTCATGTATGAATGTAGATGCAAAATACTCATTCAGATTATCAGCTATCAGATCAGGATTATCAACAGTCGAGCCACTTGTGTCAAGTGGACCAATCTGATTTATTCTCTTCCTTTTAGAGTTTATATACGTAAAGAAATCCTTGCTATTTTTTTTAGCATCCTTTGCTAAACTTTTCTCGTAATCTGCTTTTGCTTATCTAATCTCCTTTGTGACTTGATTACAGACTTGCTTATATCTGCCATAGGCTTTATATCGCCTGATAATTTATATGCATCCCATGCATTTTTTTTCTCTGCTACATGTCTCAGTAGTTCATTTGACATCCATTTAAGCCTAAACCTTGAAGAGTATTTCTTAATTGGTATGAAAAGCCTAGTAGCTTCCATGATTAATTCCTTGAATGCTTCCCACTTAGAATTTGCTGTTGCTAACATCATCAATTGGTCCCACTATACAGAATTTAAAAACTGTCTGATGCCACTGTAGTACCTTAATGGAAGCAAAAACCCTTCCCTTTATCTCTGATGGTAATTATATCTTTAAGTAAATCCCACATCAGTACACTGTGATCACTGCCGCTTAGTGGTTCCCTTATCTGCATATCCTTAATTCACAAATAATCACTGCTAATAACCAGATAAAGTGTATTACCTTCTCTGGTTGCCTCTCGACAATGCTGCTGCAGAAAACAGTTGTTCAGTAAATTCACAAAAAAGGTCTTGCTAGTTGCAAGTGACCAACCCCCAAGTTACAGTCAAGATCTGGGAAGTGAAAATCCCCCATTATAATACAATCTGATTTACTCACCCATTCTATTTCTCTGAACAATTTTTTGTTGTACTCATTAGTCATTAGGCCCATAACACACTCCTACTTTCATTTTTGATTTCCCAGAGCTTATGTCACACCAAACTGACTCAACATTGCACTGTCCATCTATGTCAACTGGATGCACTTACTTAGATTTTATATTTTTCTTAATTAACAGAATAACCCATCCTCCCTTCCTATCCTGTCTGTCCTTCCTGTACCCATTGTGCTCCCCAAATTCCAGTTCTGCATTCCTAATATCTGTGTGACACTACATATTTGATATCTCAACAATATCTGCCTTTGATACAACATCATCTTGACCAGCACTTCAAATTCATCAAATTTATTTACTTACTTCTAGTATTGGTGTACAAGCAAGTATATATGCACCTATACTTATTCTTATTTACCCTAACACAGCTCATGTATTTATTTGTTTCATGATGACTGCCATCAGTCCCTGAAACCACCAGAACCCCACCCTCCAGCAAACCTCCAAGCTAGCAGTTTTCCGTCACCTAACACTGCCTCGATAGTATCAGCATACACTCTTGCTCCCCTTCTATTTAATTCTATCCCATCCGTATAGAAGCAGTCACTTCTGTTAACAAGCACAGACCATGCTGAGAAACATTCTACGCCATGGGTTTTGCACAATCCCTCCAGGGCCTAATTGGTTGACAAGGCTCTCATCATATACTCCCTCCTATCATGTCTGGGGAGAATTTGAAAACACTTTCAAATTTAACCCTGACTCGAGACTTTTTTTCAACATTAACCTGTACTTAGCATTAGTAGAGGCATATGATGCAAGAAAGCAAGCTTATGCAAAAAAAACAAAAAACGCTCCCATTTCACCCCTCCTTTCGTTCCAAATATCTGTCCAGCTCAGCCTTGCCGACCGGGCTAGCCGGGTGGGTAAAGTGCCTGCCTGGCAACCCAAAGGTCGCAGGTTCGAATCCCGCCTCAGGCTTTGATCAAAGTACTGCAAAAACCTTGGGAGGTGCATTATGGCCACAGACGCCGATGCGCCAACAACTACCAAAATAATAAAAAAAAAAAAGCTCAGCCTTAAATTTATTAAGGCTAACAACTTCCACAACAAAGGATGGAAGTCTGTTCCACCAACCAACTATCCGTTGGCTAAAGGCAAACTTCTGCACATCTATCCTACATCTGTCTTTCCTCAATTTGAATTTATGCCCTCTCAGGTGATTATTCTGAGCAAGAGGAAGAATTCCAAAAGCATTGAGCATGCTCAAACCATGCAAGGCTTTATACACCTCAATCAGATCACCTCGCAGGCTTAGTTGCTAATGCACCAATAAAACCCAACCAACAAACCTCGCAGGTGCCTAGTCCAGACACTGTAATTTGCAAAACTTAAGCTTTTCTTCGTAAGAGCAATCCTTGGTTCCATTCAATAATCTTGTTGCCCTTCTCTGTACTCGTTCCAACAGCTCTACATCCTTCTTAAAATGAGGCCTCCAGACCTGTATACAGTACTCAAGGTGTGGCCTGACCATTTCCTTATACAAGGGGATAATCACCTTCTTATCACTGCTAGAAAAATTCCTGTGTATCATTGACAAGACACCATGAGCTACTCTTGCAGACCATCTGCACTGCTCAGAAAGCTTCATATCTGCCTGCACAATTACCCCCAGGTTCTTTTTGTTCTCTTCCACTGTCAGTGTAGTACCACAGAGTTGATATGTTACTCTAGGATTACTGCTTCCCATATGTAGTACTTTACATTTGTCAATGTTAAACTTCATTTGCCACCTCTTAGCCCATCTTCTCAACTTTTCTAGATCCTGTTTCAGCAGTGTACTGTCATTACTAACAACCCTACCAACTTTCATATCATCTGCAAACTTGGACATTAAGCTTGATATACCATCATCAATATCATTTATAAATACAGAAAACAACAATGGACCTAACACTGAACCCTGGGGGGACCTAACTAATAACATTACTCCATAAAGAGCAGTGTCCATTGATTACCACTCTGTGACTTCTCCCACTCAACCATCCCTTTATCCATAGCAGCAATTTGCCTCCAATGCCACACTGCTCCAATTTGTTCAGCAGTCTTCCATGTGCAACAGTATCAAAAGCCTTTCTAAGATCCAAATATATGATATCAAAGTTATTCCCTGCATCCAGTTCCTTTGTGACACATCATAGTATCCAATCAAATTGGTCAGGCAAAACTTTCCCTTAACAAAACCATGTATGTACTTGTTAAGTAAATCTGCAGATCTGCTACTCTTAATGTCATTAGTGCTAATGTGTGCAACAATATCACCCTTTGTGTCCTTAAAAGATGATATCTGCTCTTCAACATCAACTTTTGCTGCTGGCAGACATACTCTGGTCCTATTCCATCTATCCCTTTTACAAAGTATATTACCCATCTCCCTGATAATAGAGTCACTGCCAATAACTAATTCCTGTGGGACCAGCACATTCTGCCTTGGAGATTGCCGTTGTGTTGCCTGATGTCAAGAGTGAGCTCTGGCATTGAGTTGGGCAGCTGAGAGCTTGATGGGGCCCTCATATTAATTTCTTCCAGGGCATCTACTATACACCTCAAGCTCTTATAGACACCCATCAGAACACTAAGTTGGCACCTAATTTCTAGTCAGTCTATGCCCCTAGCACACACAATGACATCCTCCTTGACTAATTAATATTCTTTTCCTGAGAGTTCAGCAAACATTTCACAAGTTGCACATTTTTTGTTCTGTGATGCATTGGTGAATTGTCCCCCTCAGTTCACCTCCGAATCACAGCACTCCTGCCACTTTGTGCCCATTTCTTTGCTTCTGTAGTGTGGTGCACGATATTGAAAATTAATGAGATCAATAACTTTAATTAATTGATTATCAATACCACACTGTCGAATACTATCTAGTTTTATGTTAGAGCTACCTATTTACCCCAATTGAAATTTTAATTCCCTACCACTTAAATTCCCTATACTTAAACAATGGCTGCAAGATTCGAACAAAACAATGGTTTTATGTATATTAAGTAGTAAACTACAAAAACTATCTAAATTAAAAATAAAATAACCAGCGTAACTAGAATTGTAAAGCTACTTATAATGTACAATTTAATATAACAATTAAGTAAGTAAAATGGCAAATACTTATCACTTTTTGTGGAGCCTGTAATTCACAGCTGGAATTTATAAAGAGAGCCAGCGCCCTCTCCAAAAGGGTGGTTAAAGTTATTGCACTTTTTGGAAATTAGCCTATTCTCAGTATCATAGATTGTGCATAAATATCAAAGCAACCATGTATTTCATTCTGATTGGATAAGAAATGCACATTTAAAATGTGTACATTATTGGATTTATATTTTTTAATAGAGCTTTGATTATTCCAAATGAATATAAATTATGTTTATAAATTTATGTCTACAACATCTATTCTAACATTCTAAACTTTCTTTGGAAATTTTATTAAAATGCTATTGTTATCCGCATCTGATGTATAAAGAAATTGGCCTATATGTGATGCTAATTTCATTTTTGTGAAACACTGTTACAGAAACTATAATTTTTAGCATAAGCTCACATGTTTAAATAATCGAAGCCTTCCTGACAATTTATCAAGTGTGCCATATTGTTGAGGTATTGAACATTATAAATTACTTTTCTGGAATTTTTGAAGAAGGAACTTTTAATAGATTAATTAGAAACACTGCTTTAATATTGATTCCAAGAAAGGTTTGTTTAATTTGACATACTGTGAGCTGTGAACGTGTTAAAAGACTGTAATGGAGTTTTATTAGGTCCACAGATTACAGGAATTTTATATCTCATATCCAATATTCTATTATTAAAATAAAATAATTTTACTTAATTTTAGAAAGAAAGTTAAAAAAAAATTTTAGAAATTGAAATTTATTTTATTCTTAAAAGTATACATCACAAATATTTTTATATGTACTTTTCTAAGAATAAACATTCACGCATGAGGAGTTATTCAGGAAGGAGAATGATGTAGGTAAAGTAAACATTGGCAGTGAGCTGGATGATTTTGTAATAACTGAGAGGAAAGTGGAGGAGAGATTGTTGAGGATAAACATAAAAAAGGCACCTGGGGTGGATGGGATCTATCCAGTTATATTAAAGGAGGCAGCAAAGGAAGTATGCAAACCCCTAGCCATAATTATGAGAGCTTCTTTGGACTCAGCGGAGGTGCCCATAGACTGGAGATGTGCAAATGTAACCCCAATTCACAAAGGAGGATCAAAGGCTGACACAAGTAATTATAGACCTGTTAGTTTAACTTCTGTTCCAGGTAAATTAATGGAGGCACTGGTTAAAGAAGCACTGCAGGATCATCTAGACAAGAATTCAGTTATAGCTCAGACGCAGCATGGTTTTATTAAGGGCAGGTCTTGCCTGACCAATTTGATTGGATACTATGATGTAGTCACAAAAGAACTGGATGCAGGGAATAACTTTGATATTATATATTTGGATCTTAGAAAGGCTTTTGATACTGTTGCACATGGAAGACTGCTGCACAAATTGGAGCAGTGTGGCATTGGAGGCAAATTGCTGCTATGGATAAGGGGATGGTTGAGTGGCAGAAGACAGAGAGTGGTAATCAATGGACACTGCTCAACGTGGACTAATGTTATTAGTGGAGTTCCTCAAGGTTCAGTGTTGGGTCCGTTGTTGTTTTCGGTGTTTATGAATGATATTGATGATGGGATATCAAGTTTAATGTCCAAGTTTGCAGATGATACAAAGGTTGGCAGGGTCGTTAAGGACAATACTGACGCTATGCTGCTGCAACAGGATCTGGAAAGGTTGAACAGATGGGCTGAGAGGTGGCAAATGAGGTTTAACATCGACAAATGTAAAGTGCTGCATATGGGAAACAGTAACCCCAGAGCAACGTATCAACTCTGCGGTACTACACTGACAGTGGTGGAGAATGAAAAGGACCTGGGGGTAATTGTGCAGGCAGATATGAAGTTCTCTGAGCAGTGCAGACGAGCTACGAGAGTAGCGCATGGTGTCTTGTCAATGATATACAGGAATTTTTCTAGCAGGGATAAGGAGGTGATTATTCCCTTGTATAAGGCAATGGTAAGGCCACATCTTGAGTACTGTATACAGGTCTGGAGGCCTCATTTCAAGAAGGATGTAGAGCTGCTGGAACGGGTACAGAGAAGGGCAACAAGATTAGTAAATGGAACAAAGGGTTGCTCTTACGAAGAAAGGCTTAAGTTTTGCAAATTACAGAGTCTGGAGACTAGGCACCGGCGAGGTGATCTGATAGAGGTGTATAAGGCTTTGAATGGTTTGAGCATGCTCAATGCCAATGGGATTCTTCATCTTTCTCAGAATAATCACCTCAGAGGGCATAAATTCAAATTGAGGAAGGACGGATGTCGGATAGATGTGCGGAAATTTGCCTTTGGCCAGCGGGTGGTTGGTTGGTGGAACCGACTTCCATCACTTGTTGTTGAAGTTGATAGCCTAAACAAATTTAAAGCTCAACTGGACAGGTATTTCGAACGAACGGAGGGGTGAAATGGGAGTGGTGTGTTTTTTTTTTTTTTTTTTTTTTTTTTTTTGGCTGATGCTGAATAAGCTTGCTTTCTTGCATCATATGCCTCTGCTAATGCTAATGCTAATGCTAAAACTTTGCTTTAAATATAATAGGCTTTGTTTCAAAAGAAGGTATAGTTTGTTTGATAGCCAGTATAATTTTTAAAATAAACGTCAATTTAATGAAGTTAACATAAACTCTGTTAAAGGTCATTCAATTTTATATACATTACAATGCATGACTTTGTAATGTATATAAAATTACAGTACATGGAGAATTCTAGCCTGAATAAAGAAAGCAAGAGAATTAAAAGGTTTGCTGTACAAAAAATTAATAATCTTGAAATATGATTGTTAAATGAAATCAGTCATTAAGTGAGAGAGTCAGTTTCAGTTAATTCCTGATCTTAGCTGCTGTAGAAGTTTCCACATTTATAAGAGCTGATAAGATGTCGTAATGTTTTAAAACAATCTTTTAGTCATTAAGGGTATGTATTGAGGTATTCTCAATAAAATTCCTAACAAAAAATCACATGGTTTTACAATGTTAATCTCGTGATTTTTAATCTTTAATGTAGAGGTTTTGATTTTTTCCTCATCATAATTAATTTCATTGTTTTTTTAATTTTCCCTGAATATTCAGCAAAATATGATTTGAAGTGGTATTTTTTTTTGGTTATTTTAGACACACCAAATCTTTGGATCATGAAGAATGTAAAGATCCAGTATATTCACCAACAGTTTTTATAGTGGATGAAACAGCTACAGAAAAAACAAGTCGAAAATCTTTCTTTAGAAGAAAAGGTGTCGGAAAAGTTCCTGGCTCTCAGGTGCTGATATTTTGTGTAATACTGAATTTTTGTTTGTTGCCTGTGTAATATATTTATATAAAGGTGTGCATATTTGAAGTAATAGAATTATCAGAATTTTTTGTGTTATGCCATGAGGATTTTCCAAATAAAAAATGTTTAATGTATGATAGTTGTCAGGAGGGTGAGAAACCAGATAATGTACATTTAAATACACATTGACATTCTAGTTTGTAACAAACCTGTTTCTTTTACGTTTTATTATATTCTGGGCTTGATTTTTCTTGTGTCATTTCCCTTTCAAATGATATTTGCTAATTCAAAGGGAAATTCTATCAGCCTCAACTACCCACAGAGTCAGAGGCGTAGCTAGGTTTTCGGTGCCCTTGGCAAATTCGTGGATACGCGCATTTTTTCTATAATTGGTGAAATCATAATAAATAATAACAGTTGGACCTCTGTTTAACAAACTACTTTATAGCAAAATTTTCTATTTGGAGATAAATATTTTCTTTTTACCGAATTTTTTTAGAATTCACCAAATAGAATTTTGTTCTTCACTGAATTTTTTTTTTATTTCTTTGTTTTATGGAAATAAAAATTTTCTTTGTTTGTAAAATGAAGAAAATTTTCATATAATGACTGCATTACAAGACTTAACTGGGTACACATCATTTGCACCCATTGCCTTCAAGCAAGCAATAATGCTGTTGTTATACCCGAATTAAAAGATAAAGAGATTACCATCTGCCACTCAGTGAAACCCATAGAACCTATCCGACTACCTGTCCCACATGGTCCTTGAGGTTTCTCTCAGATATGCCAGACAAGCTGTACTTGCTACCTGGGAGTCTAAAACGCTGATTGAACTGATATCCGGGTGACACTCAAGTCAAGTGGATGCAATTTCGGCAAAGTCCGGACGGTCTGTGACAGCCAAATCCTCTGCTTCCACCTTCACGATGGTGAGACTGTTAGTAATCCTGGGTATAACCTCCATGCACAAGTACATGGTGGGTGACCACCCAGGTGTGAACCAATGTAAGCAGGGGTCGAGGTGTGGTGCCCACACCACATGGAGGAACGCCGCCCCTCTATGTTACCAGGCAGTACTAGGTGGTAGATGACTCTCACAAACCGGTGAAATACCACCACTTTGCTTATTGGAGGCTTGAAGTGGTGGAACCCTTAGCTCTAGAGAGTGTTCTAGAGAGTACTCTCTAGAGCTAAGTTCCGTTCAACCCTTCCCTATCTCTTCCATCATGCACTATGATTGATGACTTTTGAGGTTATGATGAACGTCGTGGCGTGATTCAATATTCCTTACATTTCGAGGGTACAGCTCTAAAACGGTGTTCACAGGCCGGCTGCTAGTTAGTATACTGGACCGAACCTATTGGTAACTCTCTAGGAAGCTTCCGGATCAACTAGTGTATAATCTTGCTACCTCTACTCTGCCAGATAGTCTGGCAGGGAGTCCGAGTAGTGTGTATGCGGGGATCATTGACGAGGCCACGTTATGCAAAGGATCTGGGTATATTCTTACCATGTGTACGCCATATCCAAAAATTCATTACTTCATACAGCATGTCCCACCTACTTTTTCTTACTGTTGAATACACCATGAATTGTCAAACTAATAGAGCAAGCTTATCTGTGATATAAACCTCCCAAGCACTTCCTAATTCATTTCACAAATATACGTGGTCTCAATTCTAATCTCAACAATGACCATTTCCACTTGCAGTCTGCCAAACCCCATGTACTTTTTCTAACAGAATTTCAGTTATTGGTTGATTCAACTACTGCTCATCTCAGATGCCAAAATTATTCGCTGTATGATTCCTTTCACCTCAAAGGTGGTACTTGTGCATAGGTCCGTTCTGATATTCCCTGTAGATACTTGGCAATTTGGAATCTCCTCTATTTGATCTTCTCTGGCTTAAAATCTCTCTATCTCATTGTGTAAAATTCATCTGTTGTCTCTACCTTTCTCCCAACTCCACTAATCACTTGGAGCTCTTTGACTTCCTTTCTTTGCAACTTGACTTTCTCCAGTTCAACTTTCCTAACATTGAGGTAATTTTCCTTGGTGATTTTAATGTTCACAACTCTAGCTGGCTTCCGTTTTCTAGTCACACCAACCCAGCAGGTTGAGATGCTGAGGCTTTTGCAATTACTAATGACCTAGCACAGATTGTCATTTACCTACAAGAATACCGGACAATCTTAATCATACAGCCAATACAGCTTGATTTTTTTCTCACAAACAATCCTTCTAAGTACACGGTCGAAGTGAGAGCTCCTTTAGGCACTTCAAATCACAACTTGGTGATTGTCTCTTCTCCAATGGAACCTTTATCTCATGGCTATTCCCAACCTCGTGTTGTTTGGCATTACAAGAATGCAAAATGGGATGACCTGCGAGACTTCTTTTCTTCTTTTCCTTGGTCGGATTACTGTTTCAAAAGTTCTGATGTCAACGTTTGCTCAGATCGTGTCAGTGAAATTATTCTTGCAGGAATGGAATCCTTTATCCCACACTCCACTTTAAAATCTCGTCCTTTATCTAAACCTTGGTTTTCCAATAAATGTGCTAAGGCTGTTCAAGAGAAGAATGTTGCATATCGTAATTGGCTTGTTTCTAATTCTTCAGTTTAATTTTCTGCCTACACCAAAGCTCGCAACAATTGTAAAGCAGTTATTAATCAGTCCAAACTAGAGTTTGAACAGGCTAAGATTAGAAAACTTGCTTCTTGCCCTAATGGTAGCCAAGCATTCTGGCCTCTTGCCAAAGTTATTGGCCGCAACTTTTGCCCATCTCTGCTCCCACCTCTGTCCAAACCAGATGGTTCTGTTGTCACTTCAGCCAAGGATAAAGCTGACCTGTTAGCATCCCATTTTTCTTCCTGCTCATGTATTAATGATCTTGGTAAAACACCTCCCACCATTCCCAACATGCTCCATTCAATGCCTCCTGTGGTCTTCCGTCAAAAGGATATCAGAAGGATTTTGATGCATCTTGATGCTAAGAAACCTCCAGGTCCTGATTGTAATTCTCCACTTGTTCTCAAAACCTGTGCTTCCGAACTTACTCCTATTCTTTGCCGCCTTTTTCACTTTCTTATTCCAAAGGTGTTTTTTCCCTTCTGCTTGGAAATTTGCTCATATCCAGCCAGTTCCTAAAAATGGTGACAAATCCCTCCCATCCAATTATCATCCCATTGCAATTACTTCTACTTTTTTTAGGCACCTCCATAGCCAGGTGGGAAGGAGCAGCAGTGCGTAGCACACGCTTCTTGATTCGACCGGGGTTTGAGCCAGTCACCACCAAATGCGGAGGATGCGGAAAGGTCAGGGAATGACTACCGCATATCCCGAAGCAATATGGCCTTAGTTGCTAATGCTCCTAAAAACCAAACAACAACAACAACTTCTACTTTTTCTGAAGTAATGGAGAAATCAATTAACCGCCAACTCTTAAACTACCTAGAAACATTCCGTCTGATCAACGATTACCAGTATGGATTCTGTTAGTGTCGATTCACTGGTGATGTTTTCGCTTATGTTACCCGTTTATGGACTAATCAATGGAAAGGTTCAGTGAAACACAAGTAGTTGCTCTTGACATCTCAAAGGCTTTCGATCATGTTTGGCATAAAGGTCTTCTAAACAAGCTTCCATATTATGGTTTTCCAACTGTTTTTAGTAATTGGTTATCCAGTTTTCTCTTTGATCGCTCACTGAGGGTGATGGTAGATGGCTCCCTGTCTTCTAACGTCTCCACTAATGCTGGTGTCCCCACATTTCAGTTCTTTCCCCCACTCTTTTCCTCTTGTATATTAATGAGCTTCTTCCATTGACTGGAAATCCTATCCATAGTTTTGCCGATGATAGCTCATTGCATTCCACTTTCCATTTTGAGAAACTTTGTCCTGCTCAATCAGCTTCAACTTCTCAAAAATCTGCTACCAATTCCTTAAATGTGATCAGGTAATTCTCCATTTTGAGAAACCTTGTCGTGCTCAATCAGCTTCAACTTCAAGAAAATCTGCTACCAATTCCTTAAATGCTGATCTTCAGGTAATCCTCCAGTGGGGCAAAGTCAACTTAGTTGATTTCAATCCTTCTAAAACTCAGTCTTGTCTTATATCTCGCAAAAATGATTCTTCTGCTCCTATGCTTATCTTTAGTGACACTCCGATTTCTAGGCAAAATGATATATCTCTTTTGGGGATTACCCTGACTTCTAATCTCTCTTGGCACAAGCACATTACAAATATTGCTTCCTCTGCATCTAAAAAACTTGGTTTTCTCTTTCGCTCTCGGTGTTACTTTTCTTCTAAACGGCTGCTCACTCTGTATAAATCGCAAATCCGCCCTGCCATGGAATATTGTTCCCACATCTGGGGTGGTGCCCCCAAAACCTCTCTCAGGCTTCTTGATTCCATTCAGAAGAGGGCAGTTAGGTTAATTAATGATTAATCTCTAAAGAGAACAGAGTCTCTACAGATACTTCCATGGGCACTGTTCTTCTGAATTGGCTTCTATAATTCCCGCTCTCTCTTTCAAAACAGTCTGAACCCGTTCCGCCATCAGCCGACATCCATTTACTGTCCAACTTCAAACCCACAGAACCAACTTTTCATCTTCCTCATTTATTCAGTCAACTGCCGGTTTCTGGTACAACCTTCCTTCATACGTATTTCCTAAAAATTACAATCTACCTGAGTTCAAGTCCAATGTCTTCTTTAGTCTTCTCAATCTCCAACCCAAGCACGGTACTAAGTACTATAGGTTCTAATACCTGTTGTGTTTGGGGTTCACATAAAAAAAAAAAGAAAAAAAAAAAAGTACCAAGAAGTAGAGCTGGTCACCTACTTTCTGTGTATCCATAGCCAATGGGCAAACCAAGGCTCTGGCCAATCTTCTATTGTAAGAACCCTGTTAGAGATTTAGAAGAGAGTGGTTTTCCTTTATCCTGACAAGTGGTCATCTATTGTTTCGTGGAAGTTATATGGCACCGTTTCAATCTTCCTCTTAACATACGCCTTGTTGCATTTAGTTGTTTTTAAAATTATTTCACTTCGTACTTTTCTTGCTAACAAATTAATAAATTCATTCTGAATTTCTGGAGATAAATAATTAGTGTGGTGTTTAATATGCAATTCCAGACCATTTTTCATGTTAAAGTCAAATTGGCTGACAAATTTTATCAAGTTTAAAAATACGCCACAATTTTTTTCTTCGATATCGATTTTTTTTCCTTCGATATTACTAGCATGTCCACGAGATGCCAAATTATTTTCAGCACAGAACAATATACATTTCAATATATGACACCATTTCGAAATTTCGCTTCTTAGTGCTGCTTGTGCATTGTCATCAATTAGTCCACCTTTTTGAAGACCCTTTTCTAATAATTTCCATTTTGTTAAATAGTTTATATGTGTTGTAATGAATTTTCATGAAAAAGAACGTTTGGATTTAGATGTTTCCAATCCTTAGATCCATCTGAGCTGCAAAATGGAACATTATTTGTGTCAGATACAAATAAGAGGCACAGAAAACAAAATATTGCATCTTTGTTTTTGCAATAAAATAACCATTTCCTCTCTTTTTTTTTTCAATACCTTCATTTTTGTATTTCCATGACTTATTGAAACATTGGCCATTAGTGACAGGAGACTATGTGTTCTGGACCGTGTTGCACCATAAGAGATCCGTTTTTGTGGGTATTAAAATTCCACGTGGTCGGATCATTAAAATTCAGACTTAATGTTCCATGTTAATATTATTGCTGCCATCATTTTCTTATGCCAACTGTTGTTGGTTATTGTCCACAGTTTCTAATTCTTTTAAAGTAACTTGAACTGTTTGAGCTTTTTCTTGGACTTTCATTTCAGTGGCATCGTCGTCATTTGTTTCATCTTCATTCGAATCATGTTCGTTTTCTTTGTCACTTTCAGGTTTGGAGTGGCTTATTGTAATCCAATTTTGTAAACTAGTGGAATGTTTTTTTTCTAATTTCCTCTTTATGCAGTCTTTCTGCCGTGCTGATGTCCACTTTTTTTCTTTGGTGTCATGTCTAAAATTAATTTGGCCTTTATTGTTTTATTTAAATTATAAATCACAATATTCACAATTACCTGTTTATATAGCAATCACAAAAACACTATAACTTATTCAGTTTGTACACAATGTGTAAATTGCGAACTGCTTCTATGCATTCGAGCATGCGTTGATGAAGCGATCGCCTGATTGGTCTCTTCAAAGTTACATTCTGGACAGCAAATAGATCTATGATGCTGTGCAGTATGTACTCAGATGTAAGGATGCATGTAGGCTTGAATCGCCGTGTGAAAATTAATTTTCACCCTCCCTTTGCTGTCATCTTGATTCAACATCATCGAGGGGTGCCATTTAGTCAGCTAGCCTCGGGTGTCGAAACAGCTTGGCACTGTACTCATGTGGCCTGTCAGTGGCGCCCTTCTCCTGTTGGTGCCCTTGGCAACTGCCCCAATGCATTCCTACGTCACTGCACAGAGTTAACATGTTCCAGTAATTAACAACTCACTGGCTAAAAGAAAACTTCCTGCAGTCCTATCTATTACCTTGTAATTTGAATTTATGGTCTATAGTTCTGGAATCATTTGTAACAGTGAAAATTTCAGTAATTCATTTTACTACATTCATTATCCCTTCTAATGTGCTTAATTGACAAGCTCATATATGAATTCATAATTGAAGTCTCCACTCATATAGTTGCCCTTTTGAAGGTTTTACCATGCAGGTTACCTTTCTTTGCACCCTTACAAGGTGCAATCCCCATACTTGTACATAGTATTCCATGATATATTTTATTAATGTTAGATATACATTCTTTGCTTCTATGATTATTGCTTTAAAGGTATTCCGTAATTCTAATGCATTCACATTTTCCTCTGCAATGTGCCCATTTAATAGATGCCATCTTTTGACTTATCATCATTTGTCATTATCTGTTCATCATCATCTATGACTCATCTGTCATAGACCCAATTCTTGAAATTTAAACTTTTGATATGAAGCATGCCCCCCCCTCCCTCTCTGTGTCCTTCCTAAATGCATTGTACATAGTGAAACTCATCCACTGTATGCATTCATTATCCACCTATTATTTAATGTTAGTTGCCTTAACTAGGAGTTTAAATTCAATAATTTTATTCATAATGCTCCTGATATTAGTGTCCAATATCAGGAGCATTGTCCTGACAGGACAATGTTGGAAAGACAGTTGTAGGATAGATGTGTGGAAGTTTGCCTTGAGCCAGCGGGTGGTTGATTGCTGGAACAACTTCCATCCGTCGTAGAAGTTGATAGCTTAAACAGATTCAAGGCAGAACTAGACAAACATTTGGAGCGAGTGGATGGGTGAAATGAGAAGGGGCTATGTGTTTTTTTTTTTTTTTTTGGCTGATGCTATATAAGCTTGCTTTCTTGCATCATGTGCCCTTGTTAATCCTAATGCTAAATGATAAGAAAGACTACAGTTCTGAAAATTGCATCATCTGGAAACTAGGCAATTCTGAGGTGATCTGATTGAGTAAGATAAGTACTGATGGCATCCTTCACCTTACTCAGACAACACACACATGAGCGAGTATAAATATAAATTGAGGTAACTCTGGTTGATGGTGAGTGTAAATTTTCTTCCTGCTAGTGGGTGGTTAATTCATTTTTATTTTGCTTTATTTTTTTTTGGCTGATGCTGTTATATTCTTTCTTACTTGTCTCAGTTACCAATATGAATACTAATGCTAATCAGTTTTCCCTGAAATTATTAGAATTACACTACTCTGCATGAAGTAAATACTAGAAATATGCATTTGATTTGTTCAGTGTTAAAGGAATTTATAGTCCTTTCTATATCTCTTGATATCCAGAGTCAACTAGCATTCTTAAAATAACCCACATTGAATGACACTCACATTGAAGACCTTTGCTGTAATAGCTTTGAAGGTGGAACATATGAAGGATTTTATGGTCTATAGTTCTGGAATCCTTTGTAACAGTGAAAATTTCAGTAATTCATTTTACGTCATTCATTCTCCCTTCTAATGTGCTTAATTGACAAGCTCTTAGATGAATTCATAAGAATAGATTAGGAAATAAAAGCAGTTTTGATTATATTGAAATAAATGCTTTTTTACAACATAAATGGAGTGCTGTAACTACATGAAGTTTTGCTTGCAAGGAATCTGTTACCAGTAGTACATAATCAGAGAAAAGAAACTAAATGAAATAAAATTAAATTAAAAATAATTAATTAATGACTGTTGATTAAAGAAAAATAATGTATGTTTACACTTATCATGAAGCTGACCAATACAGAAGCCTGTCGTAATAGTATTTCCTGCTGCAGCAGGAAGACTATGCAAGCCATGTAGATTTTTGTGATTCTTAAAAAGGTATCCTTACTTTTTTAATTAATTTACTGTCTGTGATAGGGAAATATATTTATATTTCATTTTAACCCTTTGCAAGACATTGTGATTATCGAAACTAAAATTATGTATAATGTTAATATGTAATTTGTTGTACCAGAAATTTTTCATTTATAATCATATGAATACCAATCTTACAAAAGTCATTAGTATTAAAGATTTAATAACATTTGCATAAATAATGGGCATGTGTTTATAGCACTTGGGGATTACTAATAGATGTGTTTATAGTGTATAGATAAATAATTATTATTATTAGTTTTTATTTACCAGCCATCTGGGCACATGCCAGTGAGCAAAAATTACATAAATATATAACAATGAAATTGCAGGTTAACCTGGATGGCCGAGAAGATATCTCTACAGTACACAGCCCTGTAAGCATAACTTGGGTTCATTCTCATGTTCCAGATGGATCAAGACTAAGTGTTTCTGATGATGATTGTTTACCTATTCAGGTGACACCAAAAAGGCATAAACCCAGTCGCTTTCAAATTGGTATGTTTATGCAACTATTAAAAATAGATTAGTATAATTTCTTTTGATATATGAATTTTACTTCTTAACATCTTTCTTCTCACATGCATAGATGATATTAAATCAATTTTCTTGGTGTTGCTTTAGAAAACAGCACCAGACCTTCACACTGCACCAGCAAACTTCATTGTCAGGATGATACAGTCTGGCAGGTAACTTTCTACAGGCATCCACCATATCTAGGCAAAACCATTGTACTAATAGACTGTGCACTGTGATTCATCACTGCAAAGGATAGCTTTCCATCGGTAGACCAAGAATAGTAGGCCTTGCACCGAGATAGATAGTGTCTGGCATTGGTCAGTGATTGGTGGCTTATGGATGGCTGCATGACCATGGTAGCTCATTTCTGGCAGCATTCTGTGCATTGTATTAGTACTGACAACATTTGCTGTGACAACATTGACTTGCATTCCAAGTTGATAATTCTTTGCAGGATTCTACTGTCACATTCCATCAGTTTTGGAAGTTTTCCAGGTTGTTTCATGACAGTTTCAGCACCAGTCAGATCTGTTAGTGATGTCATCTGCTTCCATTTGCAGATGGCAACACTAATCATTGACATAGAATCTTCAGCGCCATTGAAATGTCACATGCAGACCAACTGCTTACTCTATGGTACTCTATTATCATTCCCTTGGAAGCCTGTTATCTCTGTTGATTGTGCAATCTTGCATTTAGTCATATTGCTGTTTCTTCCAAGCCCTATGAATATGTTTACAGTTGTGTCTGACATTGTGCTTAGGTAGGAAGTGACAAATTATTAACAGAGGGGAATCTGAATATTAATGGTAGAGCAGTGTTTACACACACTAGGTGATGACCATTTTTTCCTTCTCTTCTTCACTGTCATTAATGGATTGTTGTTTAATTAATGCATATGTTTCACTTTATTTTATTTATATTGTACAGCATGTCACATTGTCATATTGTACAGAAAGCACTTCCTAATTAATTTCACAAATATACGTGGTCTCAATTCTAATCTCAACAATGTCCATTTCCACTTGCAGTCTGCCAAACCCCCTGTACTTTTTCTGACAGAATCTCAGTTTATTGTTTGATTCAACTACTGCTCATCTCAGATGCCCAAATTATTCGCTGGATGATTCCATTCGCCTCAAAGGTGATACTTGTGCATATGTCCATTCTAATATTCCCTGTCAGAGACTTGACAATTTGGAATCTCCTCTCTTTGATCTTCTCTGGCTTAAAATCTCACTACATCATTGTGTCAGATTTATCTGTTGTCTCTACTGTTCTCCCAACTCCACTAATCACTTGGAGCTCTTTGACTTCCTCTCTTTGCAACTTGACTTTCTCCAGCGATTTGATGTTCACAACTCCAGCTGGCTTCCGTTTTCTAGTCACAACGACCCAGCTGGTCGAGATGCTGAGGCTTTTGCAATTACTAATGACCTAGCACAGATTGTTCATTTACCTACAAGAATACCAGATAATCCTAATCATACAGCCAATACGCTTGATCTTTTTCCCACAAACAACCCTTCTAAGTACACGGTCGAAGTGAGAGGTCCTTTAGGCACTTCAGATCACAACTTGGTGATTGTCTCTTCTCCAATGGAACCTTTATCTCATGGCTATTCCCAACCACGTGTTGTTTGGCATTACAAGAATGCAAAATGGGATGACCTGCGAGATTTCTTTTCTTCTTTTCCTTGGTCGGATTACTTTTTTTTTTTTTTGATTTGGTAGTTGTTGGCGCATCGGCTTCTGTGGCCATATTGCACCTCCCAAGGTTTTTGCAGTACTTTGATCCAAGCCCGAGGCGGGAATCGAACCCGCGACCTTTGGGTTGCCAGACAGGCACTTTACCCACTCGGCTAGCCCGGTCGGCCGTCGTCGGATTACTGTTTCAAAGCTCAAATCAATTTCACAATCTCAGATCGTGTCAGTGAAATTATTCTTGCAGGAATGGAATCCTTTATCCCACACTCCACTTTAAAATCTCATCCTTTATCTAAACCTTGGTTTTCCAATAAATGTGCTAAGGCTGTTCAAGAGAAGAATGTTGCGTATCGTAATTGACTTGTTTCTAATTCTTCAGTTTAATTTTCTGCCTACACCAAAGCTCGCAAAAATTGTAAAGCAGTTATTAATCAGTCCAAACTAGATTTTCAACAGGCTAAGAGTAGAAAACTTTCTTCTTGCCCTAATGATAGCCGAGCATTCTGGTCTCTTGCCAAATCTATTGGCCGCAACTTTTGCCCATCTCTGCTCCCACTGACCTGCTAGCATCCCATTTTTCTTCCAACTCATGTATTAATGATCTTGGGAAAACACCTCCCACCATTCCCAACACGCTCCATTCAATGCTTCCTGTGGTCATCCGTAAAAAGGATGTCAGAAGGATTTTGAAGAATCTTGATGCTAAGAAAGCTCCAGGTCCCGATGGTATTTTTCCACTTGTTCTCAAAACCTGTGCTCTTGAACTTACTCCTATTCTTTGCTGCCTTTTTTCACTTTCTTATTCCAAAGGTGTTTTTCCTTCTGCTTGGAAATTTGCTCATATCCAGCCAGTTCCTAAAAAGGGTGACAAATTCCTCTCATCCAATTATCGTCCCATTGCAATTACTTTTACTCTTTCTAAAGTAATGGAGAAACCAATTAACCACCAACTCTTAAACTACCTAGAAACCTTCCGTCTAATCAACGATCGCCAGTATGGATTCTGTCAGTGTCGAGCCACTGGTGATATTCTGGCTTATGTTACCCATTTATGGACTAATCTAATTGAATGGAAAAGTTCGGTGAAACACAAGTAGTTGCTCTTGACATCTCAAAGGCTTTCTATCATGTTTGGCATAAAGGTCTTCTAAACAAGCTCCATTTTATGGTTTGCCAACTGTTTTTAGTAATTGGTTATCCAGTTTTCTCTTTGATCGCTCACTGAGGGTGATGGAAGATGGCTCTCTGTCTTCTAACTTCTCTGCTAATGCCGGTGTCCCCCAAGGTTCAGTTCTTTCCCCCACTCTTTTCCTCTTGAATATTAATGACCTTCTTCCATTGACTGGAAATCCTATCCATAGTTTTGTCGATGATAGCACATTGCATTCCACTTTCCATTTTGAGAAACCTTGCCCTGCTCAATCAGCTTCAACTTCTCAAAAATCTACTACCAATTCCTTAAATGTGATCTTCAGGTAATTCTCCATTTTGAGAAACCTTGTCGTGCTCAATCAGCTTCAACTTCTCGAAAATCTGTTACCAATTCCTTAAATTCCGATCTTCAGGTAATTCTCCAGTGGGACAAAGACAACTTAGTTGATTTCAACCCTTCTAAAACTCAGTCTTGTCTTATATCTCTCAAAAAAGGATTCTTCTGCTCCTATGCTTATCTTTAGTGACACTCCGATTTCTAGGCAAAATGATATATCTCTTTTGGGGATTACCCTGACTTCTAATCTCTCTTGGCACAAGCACATTACAAATATTTCTTCCTCTGCATCTAAAAAAATTGGTTTTCTCTTTCGCTCGCAGCATTACTTTTCTTTCAAACAGCTGCTCACTCTGTATAAATCGGAAATCCGCCCTGCCATGGAATATTGTTCCCACATCTGGGGTGGTGCCCCCAAAACCTCTCTCAGGCTTCTTGATTCCATTCAGAAGAGGGCAGTTAGGTTAATTAATGATTCATCTCTAACCGAGTCTCTCCACTTGCTTTCTCATAGACGTACTGTTTCTGCTGCATGCCTCTTCAACAGATACTTCCATGGGCACTGTTCGTCTGAATTGGCTTCTATAATTCCCGCTCTCTCTTTCAAAACAGTCCGAACCCGTGTCGCCACCAGCCAACATCCATTTACTGTCCTATGGCAAACTCACAGAACCAACTTTTCATCTTCCTCATTTATTCATTCAACTGCCGTTTTCTGGAACAACCTTCCTTCATACGTATTTCCTGAAAATTACAATCTACAGAAGTTGAAGTCCAATGTCAACAAATATCTTCTTTCGTCTTCTCAACCTCCAACCCAAGCACAGTACTAAGTACTATAGGTTCTAATATCTCTCGTGTTTGGGGTTTACATAAGAATAAAAAAATTGTAGCCCAATAAAAATAAAATGTTTATAAGTTTTTCAGTATCATCTTATGTGAAAATAGAAAAGAAGCTACAATTTTTAAGATTTTATTCAAAAATCCAGGAGTAGTTTAGTCCCAAGTTTACCTGATTTGAGAGTTTGTACTATATTTATTATTTTTAAATTTTTTTTCTGGAGTTTTATGCTTATAATTGTAATGTGCTTTACTGATAAATATCAAGATCAAAAGTTTTTTCAATTAGCAAGAAAATGGAAATACAAGATGACCTCCAACCTTGTTTACAAAAATTAAATGTTATTGTATCAATAGGATATATGATATAAACCTGAAACCACCTCCAGGTGATGAAGCTAGCTGAAAATGAAAAACGATTGTATTGGTGAAGGCATATCAAGTTTAATTATTTACGTACAGCTTCTGCATGTGCTGTAACTTGTTAGGTTGCATCCTCAGTTTGTCCTTGACTTGATAAGCTCACGACTGGCACATTGTATGGATTTCTTTGGGCTTTGTATAAAATTTCCTTGAACTGGGTACACTGCACTCTCAGAGACTTTTGTTCATTCACCATCTTGGCTGGGATGATTGCACAAACATGCATCATTTTTGAATTTTCCATACCATTGCAGAACTATAGGTCTACTTGTGGCTTCTTTTTAAATCATTTTCAAAATTTACACATAACAGTAGTGTCAGACTGCAGATCATTGAATGAAAGTATGTGCTACACTATCTCGTGTTGCTAAATTCTGCCCTGATTAGTTCTGTGATTATCTTGCCATCTATTGCAGTGCACACATTTTCTGGTTGGTGGATAAAAACTTTAACTAAGCTGTTCATACAGTAAGGTTTTTAGTTTTGTAAAGGAGATTTGTGGACAACCTGTAGATAAAAATAATTAACTTTTCCATATATTCGCCTGGATCTATTGAGGTTCAGAGAAGTTTGAATAATGTATTAGCAACACTAATTTTACAGAAAAAATACTCCTCTTATATTGTATTGTAAATTTGCAAACACTATACGTTGAATACATATATATATTGAATTTTTATAAAAAATGTGCTACACTATACTGGTATGTAGAATATACATTAAAATCAGTATATTCCAAGTAATTGTCATGCCTCATTTAGCTGCTAAAGGATGGAAAAATGTTTGTTAAGATTAAGCTTTAAGTTCTCAAATTGATTCTGAGGTGCCATATCCTGTGTTTTCCATGACTGCTAATCAAAAGCTAATCATCAAGAAATATGAATAAAATCTGCTCACCGTGTAAGCAAATTCATTTGTTCACACAAATAACTTTATAAAATTTAAGTTGTTTATTCATGTAACATTCATTGGAGAGTTCCTAAACGTAGAACAATTTCAAGTTGTAGCCCTGCTATAAAAGAAAAAAAGAACTAGTTCATTTAAAAAGGATCTGAACGGTTGCTTCTTAGTGTTTTTTTTGTTTAACAATACAGTAAACCCCCGCTATTCGCGGTATCTGTATTCGCGGTCGCTGATTTAGTATAAAATGAAACCTAAAAAAATGTGAATTTTAAAGCGCCCTGAACATTTTCCGCCATAAAAAAACATGGGCGTGGCTAAAATTCTTTTTCCCGGTCAAAACAGCGCTCAGTGGGTGGGGGGAGAGGGGTGACAAAATCCCGCCGTGGATGTTTCTCGCTAATCCATGTTCAGTGTGTGTTATGCGCTTGTCATGCATGTTTCGTCGTTTGCTTTTAATTTATATGCTTATAAATTGATTAATTTATCAATTTATAAATTTGTAAGCATATCAATTTATAAATTGATATGCTTACAAAAGTGATAAATCTACCGTTTTGCAGTGTAAAACAGACTTTTTCGAGTGTGTTAACGGAAGAAAGTGACTTTATTGTGGACAAGTTCTTTCTAACCCGTACAAAAATATGGCTACGAATAACAAGGGAAATGTGAAAAGATCAAAGAAGGTGATGACATTAGCGAATAAAATTGAGTTATTAGACAAAATTTCTAATGGTGAAAGTGTCTCCTCGGTGGCAAAACATTATAAAATCAATGAGTCAACGGTATGATCAATCTAGAAATCGGAAGGAAAAATCCGCCGTAGTGTCCGTGAAAACGCGGCGATTGCTTCAAAAATTTGCTCTGTAACTCGTGATGTTAAATTAGAAAAAAACGGAAAAAGCTTTAAATCTGTAGATAGAAGACCGAACTCAAAATAAAATTCTGTTACGTTCACTCATCATTCATGAAAAGGCAAAACTCCTCTATCAACACTTTAGCGAAACTGGTGATAGCACTGGCGGGATAAGTTTTTTTGCTAGCAAAAGCACTGGTTTGAAATTTCTAATAAATATTACATTTAATATTAAATTGTTTCTTATTTTCATTTCGATGCCATATGCTTGCATTTCACTATGTACTGTCTATGGACATAGTCATATTATGAAGGTACATATAATACATACATAGACACAATTTTTGACTAGTTTTTCTTATATACTGTATTTCATATTTTGGAACGGAACCCCTTTATTACTATGGGAGCCATAACTCAGTATTCGCGTTTTCGGTATTCGCGGCATTTCTAGGAACGTAACCCCCACGAATAGTGAGAGTTTACTGTATTTATTTATAAAAAATTATTAAAATTTACATAATATATAATTAATTGTATAATTAAAATTATACAATTAATTAATTTTAAAATGTTAAAAATTTATTTTATGGCACCATATAGTAATAATTATAATGAAGGCTAAAGATCAAGATACAAGGAACCTGGCAAAATACAGACCAAAGAGAGAGAGATCGGACCACATAGAGAGCCAGAACATCATGGCTGAATAGCAGAAAGGATGCAAGGAGCAATTAACCATTGATACCACAGTTATAGATCAAACCTACAAGAAGCATGCAACCTGTACACAGCCTCCTACATCGATTAGTGCAAGGCCTTCAACTCTGTGCTTCATAGCTGGCTAACAGAGATGCTGAAGATATACAAAGTCAATCCAACAGTGAAATAATTCATAGAAGCTATCATGGCAAAATGGAGTACCATTATCAAGGTCGAGAACATCACAACCAGAGCAATCCTCATCAGCAGAGGAATCTTTCAGGGAGATGCTCTTAGCCTACTGTGGTTCTGTCTAGCACTAAACCCACTATCTGCCATGCACAACAGCAAGCATGGATATACCCTCAAAGAAGGAAGGAAAAACCTGTACACCCTCTCCCACCTGATGTACATGAATGACATCAAGCTCTACACAGCAACCAAGAAGCAACTCCAGCAACTACTCCGGATCACAAACGAATTCAGCAGTGATATCAAGATGGAATTAGGTCTAGACAAATGCAAGGCCCACAGATTGTATTAGAGGTATAAGTTGGCCGAAAATAGCAGCTGCAGACTGGTAAAGATATCAAATCCATGACATGGGCAGAGACCTACAAATACCTGTGGTTTATGCAGGCTCAGAAATTAGAGCACAAGCCTGACTGAAAAATACCATTATAGTCTCAGAAGCCTGCTCAAAGCAAAGCTAAATGAGGGAATACAGTTTAAGCCATAAACACCTATGCAGTCCCAGCACCAACATACTCCTTTGGGATCATAGATTGGACTAACACTGAGCTGGAGGATATCATGAGAAAGACAGAACAGTGATGATGACCAAGAGTTGCCAACACTACCTGAAATCAGCCATGGAGAGACTGACAGTAGCTCAGAAAGAAGGGACTTGATAGACCTCATTGAACAACAGAAGACAGCAATAGCTAACCTGAAGGATTTTCCAGAAAAACACAACAGCACTCTACCAGGCCATAAGAAAGATAGACAAGTGGCATACCCTACTCATCCTAAGCAAGGAATCCCCTCCCGCCCAGATAGAACAAATGAAATTAGAAAGATGACTACAATGACCTCCATTACGAGAGACCACATAAATAAAATGGGTTGCAGTGCATAGCTCACAAGTGGGATGCTCTTTCCCAGGACTGGATTCATGCTTGCCCTCCAAGACCAGGTAATCAACGCCATATTGAATATACATTGCCAAAGAGAACTGGAGTGTCAGATGACACATGTCAACAATCCACCTGGCCTCAGAAACAATCCAACAGACCACAGCAGGATGCAAGGTGATCACCCAGTCTCAGTACACTCGTAGGGCTTGACCAGGTAGCCAAGATAATACCTCAGAAGCTAGCAAGGAAATACCAGTTGATCAAAGAAAGTGTACCATATTACAAGTGCAAACTAGAGACCCCAACTCAAGCTGTACTTGGACCAGGGCCGGATTTACGTATAAGCAAAATAAGCAGTAGCTTGGGGGCCCCCACCCATCAAGGGGCCCCAGAAAAAAATCCCATAATTTCCCACAAAAAGATGTCGATTACTTTAGATTTTATTTGGCAAAATTACAAGATTTAGCTCCCGACATAACGATTCGGCGGTAGCTTAGCGTCTAGACATAAAACAAAAAGTAACTAGAAATGCCACTGATCCGTGGCTACATGGAAAGGTTTGGCAGCGCCCTTGTGGCACTACTAGGAACTGCTATAGTTGAGTTAAGGTGTGTTGCCAGTCACCTAGTTTCTCGTTGAGTTTTATAACCTAACTAACAGCTTGTTGTCTGTTATAATTTATGGACGTCTTTGCATCTGAATTTATTTACATTTGTATCAAATACATTGAAATAGGTTAGTTTCTTTTCCTTATTATATCTGATGTTCATAAACTGTGTCATAAATAAAACAAGCCTAATCATTGTTTAATATCAATCTACAGTATCTAATATCTCGTTTTGTAAACAACAGAATATATAATAATTTTAATATACTGATTGATAGAGTTTTTTCCAAGTATAATATATTGAAATACTGCAATTTCCATTATTTTAACAATATAAATGTTGTATAAATTGACTAATTTTATTCCATAAAATTAACTTAAATATTCTGTTTAATAACATGAACTATTTATTTTACTTTGCATCTACCTAAACATATCTGTTAACCTTGTATTCTATCTCATTTATATTATTAATAAGTTCTTATTAAGTAAGTAATTTACAATATTAGTTATTACAATATTAGGTTGCAAGGTATTAAAGCTCAAACGACTTTCCGACACAAGAGTAGTATTTCTGAAAATGAAGATGAGAAAGGAGAAACACGACATGAAGCTGCATCTATAGCTGATAAAATGGAGACTTTGGAATTCGTTTTTATGTTGAAGCTCTGGATATACATTTTAGATGAATTTCATAAAGTATCTAAAACTCTTCAAGATCCAATGACGTCCATCACTACATGTTTGAAACTGTACTCCACACTTACAACCTTTGTACAAGATACTCGAAATCAGTTTGATTGTATCGAACATAAAGCAATAGAAGTCTTACCAAATGTTGATTATAAACCTGCAACATCTAGAAGAAAGCAACGGAAGAAACAAGTCAATGATGGCAATGCAACTGATGTTATTGAAAATATAACCCCAAAAGAAAACTTTCGAATAAAATCTTTCATTCCAATAATAGATTTGTTATTGGTAAACTTGAAAACATGGTCTGTAGATTACAAAAGTATTTCGGACATGTTTTTATTTTTGACTTATATTTTTTATTTTTATAAATGACATAAATCAGCTGCTTAAGAAATATCCAAAAGATCTAAATACTGATTTTACTGTTGAAATTTAAAATTTTTTTACATATGTGAAAGGCACATACCCTAATGCCAAGTTCAGTCACGAAGAGCTGTACCATCTTATATGCCAGGACAACATTTTTCTAGCATTTCCGAACATTGAAACAATTTTACATTTGTATTTAAGTTTGATGATATCGAACTGAACTGGAGAACGATTGTTCAGTAAACTGAAAAGAATAAAAAACTATATGCGCACAACTATGTCTCAGGAAAAATTAGTCGACTTAAGTATTCTGAGTATGGAACACTATAAGCTGCGAACTCTTTGCTTCAACGATATAATCGACCAATTTTCCACCGTCAAAAGTAGAAAAAAAATGTTATAATGATTTTGATGTTTTTGATGTGAATGAATGTATTTAAATCGGAAATATAATATATATTTTTAACTTTGTAAGTAATTGTTTTCTTTGTCGCATATGTATTTATATTTATTATATATAAAGAGATAATAATAAGTGTATTTTTTAGATTTTTTAAAATTAAACCTTTTTGGGGACGGGCAAAAAATTTTGTGCTTAGGGGCCCCCGCAATACCTAAATCCAGCCCTGACTGGGACTGTGCTGTAATAATGGACAAGACAATCCTGCACAACAGACCTGACATAACCTTTGTCGACAAGAAGGAAAAGGCTATTTATCTGATTGACATAGCAATACAAACACTTTCAACTTCCAGAAAAGATCAGGACGTATATAGATCAAAGTGATATGGCATATGCAATAAGTAACAACCCTCCTAATCATTGTGTCAACCACTGGTATGGTGCCAAAGATCCTACATAACAGCCTGGCAGTAATATGTCTCCCAGAGAACACGTACAAGGAACTCCAGAAAGTTGCAATCCTGAACATCTCTAGGATAGTCAGAGTTCCTTGACCAACAGTAACACGACATGAATGTATGCACTTGGTACCAATACCTGCACACATGGGGTGGAACTGCCCCATCAGGGAGAAATAATAATAATAGTAAATGTTATTTTAATAATACATTTAAAATTATCTGTGGCTTTTAATATTGATATTAATAGTAGAAAATGATGTAAGAAAGCAAGCTTATATAGTATTAGCCAAAAAAAAAACAAAAAAACCCTAACATTTCCTATATCACCTGTTCATCAATTCCAACAGTTTCTTGAATTTCCTAAACTGACCCACTCCTACATAGGAGTTTGTTTCAACAATCAACTGACTGAAGGCAAATTTCGGCACATCTGTCCTGCAACCTTGCTTTCTCAGTTTGATTTTATGCCCCCTCGTGTGTGTAGTCTGAGCAAGAGGAAGGATTCCACTGAGTTTATTCCATCCATTCAAAGCCTTAAACACCTCAATCAGATCTCCAATCGTCCAGAGCTGCATGCAGTGCTCAAGATGTTGCCTGACCATTGCCTTCTGGTGAAATTCCTGTATATCAGTGTGGTATTACATGGTACATTAATCTGAAATTACTGCTCCTCATATGAAGTACCTTGCATTTATCAATATTAAACTTCAGTTGCCACTTCCACTAATTTGTCTAGATCTTGTTGCAGTAGCATACCTTGATTACTGTAATTAACTACCTTGCCAACCTTTGTATCATCAGGAAACTTAGACATTAAGCCTGATATGCCTTCATCAGCATCATTTAATGAATTTAACCCAGTGGACAACAATGGACAACAATTTAACAACAATGGACCCAGTACTGAACCATGGAGGATTCCACTGTAACATTAGTCTGCAAAAAGCAGTGTCCATTGATAACCAACTATCTGTGTTCTCCCAACGAACCACCCCTTAATCCATAGTTGTAACTTACCCTTAATGTCACATTGCTTCAATTTGTATAGCAATCTTTTATGTTAAACAGTATCAAAAGCTTTTCTGAAATCTAAGTATATGATGTCAGAATTATGTTTTGCATCCAGTTCCTTTTTGCTGCATTTTAGTATCCAATTAGATTGGTCAGACAAAATGCCCATTAACAAATCCATGCTATGATTGCAGTATAACTGCATTCCTGTCTTAGATAATTCTGCATTACTTTTTTAATCAGTGACTATTATTTTCCCTGAAAGTGAATTCAAGCTAACAGGTGTGTAATTACGGATGTCACACTTTGCGAATGTCACACTCTTTATGAATATGGGATAGATTGACATATTTCTAGTTTAAAGGGAACTCACTGGAATCCATCCTTGGATTCCAGTGAGTATCTCTCATAATTATGGCCAAAGGTTTGCCTACATCTTTTGCTGCCTTCCTTAGTATAACTAGATAGATGCCATCCACCACAGTTGCCTTTTTTTTCATTTACCTTGAACAATTTCTCCTCCACTTTCCTCTCAATTATCACAAAAATCATTCGGCTTCCTGTTGAACTTGACACATATGTCCAGCATCCCATCTCTAAAAACTCCTTGTTTTTATCATCCCCATCTCTAAAAACTCCTATTACAAAAAATCATTCAGCTTCCTGTTGAATTTGATACACGTGTCCAACATCCCCATCTCTAAAAACTCCTTGTGTGAATGTAAATACAGAATACCTATTCAGTTTGTCAGCAACCTGAGCAGGATAATTAACAGTTAAACCATTCTTATCTAATCAACCAATGTGATTCTTCTCCTTCCTTCTAGTCATTACATAAGTAAAGAAATCTCTGTTGTTTTATTTAGCATTAGCATTAGCATTAGTAGAGGCATTTGATGCAAGAAAGCAAGCTTATGCAGCATCAGCCAAAAAAAAAAAAAAAAAAAAAAAAACCCACTTCCACTTCACCCCTCTGTTCGTTCAAAATACCTGTCCAGCTGAGCCTTAAACTTATTTAGGCTATCAACCTCCACCACAAGGGATGGAAGTCTGTTCCACCAACCAACCACCCGCTGGCTAAAGGCAAATTTCCGCACGTCTATCCTACATCTGTCTTTCCTCAATTTGAATTTATGCCCTCTCAGGTGATTTTTCTGAGCTAGAGGAAGAATCCCATCAGCATTGAGCATGCTTAAACCATTCAAGGCTTTATACACCTCTATCAGATCACCTCGCTGGTGCCTAGTCTCCAGACACTGTAATTTGCAAAACTTAAGCCTTTCTTCGTAAGAGCACCCCTTTGTTCCATTCACTAATCTTGTTGCCCTTCTCTGTACTCGTTCCAGCAGCTCTACATCCTTCTTGAAATGAGGCCTCCAGACCTGTATACAGTACTCTAGGTGTGGCCTGACCATCGCCTTATACAATGGAATAATCACCTCCTTATCCCTGCTGGAAAAATTCCTGTATATCATTGACAATACTCCATGAGCTACTCTTGCAGCCCGTCTGCACTGCTCAGAGAACTTCATATCTGCCTGCACAACCACCCCCAAGTCCCTTTCATTCTCTACCACTGTCAGTGTATTACCACAGAGTTGATACGTTGCTCTGGGGTTGCTGTTTCCCATGTGTAGTACTTTACATTTGTCATGTTAAACTTCATCTGCCACCTCTCAGCCCATCTGCTCAACCTTTCCAGATCCTGTTGCAGCAGCATAGTGTCAGTAGTGTCCTTGACAACCCTGCGAACCTTTGTATCGTCTGCAAACTTGGACATTAAGCCCGATATACCATCATCAATATCATTTATAAATACAGAAAACAATAATAGACCCAACACTGAGCCCTGAGGGACTCCACTAATAACATCAGTCCACGATGAACAGTGTCCATTGATTACCACTCTCTGTCTTCTCCCCCTCAACCACCCCTTTATCCATAGCAGCAATTTGCCTCCAATGTCACACTGCTCCAATTTGTGTAGCAGTCTTCCATGTGCAACAGTATCAAAAGCCTTTCTAAGATCCAAGTATATAATATCAAAGTTATTTCCTGCATCCAGTTCTTTTGTGACTGCATCATAGTATCCAATCAAATTGGTCAGGCAAGACTTCCCCTTAACAAAACCATGCTGTGTCTGAGCTATAACTGAAGTCTTGTCTAAATGATCCTGCAGTGCTTCTTTAACCAGTGCCTCCATTAATTTTCATGGAACAGAAGTTAAGCTCACAGGTCTATAATTACTTGTGTCAGCCTTTGATCCTCCTTTGTGAATTGGGGTCACATTTGCACATTTCCAGTCTATGGGTACCTCCCCTGAGTCCAAGGAAGCTCTCATAATTATGGCTAAGGGTTTGCTTACTTCCTTTGCTGCCTCCTTTAATATAACTGGATAGATCCCATCCACCCCGGGTGCCTTTCTTGTGTTTATCTTCAACAGTTTCTCCTCCATTTTACTCCCAGTTATTTCAAGATTCTGTAGATTACTGCTAGAGTTGAATACACCTCTGGCATTCCCCTCGCTGAATAACTCCTCATGTGTGAATGTCGATGCAAAATATTCATTTAGTTTGTTAGCTACCTGAGCAGGATCATCAACACTTGACCCATCAATATCAAGTGGACCAATCTGATTCATCCCCTTCCTTCTAGAGTTTACATAAGTAAAGAACTCTTTGCTGTTTTTCTTTGCATCCCTTGCCAAGGATTTCTCGTAATCTGCCTTCGCCTGCCTAACCTCCTTTGTAACTTGGTTGCATATCAACTTGTATCTATCATAGGCTTCTGTGTCATGTGTTAATTTGTATGTATCCCATGCATTTTTCTTCTCTGCCATATGCCTCATTAGTTCATCTGACATCCATTTTGGCCTAAACCTTGAACAATATTTCTTAGTTGGTATGTAAAGCCTAGTAGCTTCCAAGATAAGTTCTTTGAATGCTTCCCATTTTGAATTTGCTGTTGGTAACATCATCAGTTGGTCCCACTGTATAGAATTTAAATACTGTCTCAGTCCATCGTAGTCGCCTTTACGGAAGCAATAACCCTTCCCTTTACCCCTAATGGTAGTTACCTCTTTGAGTAAATCCCACTTCAGCACACTGTGATCACTGCCACCTAGTGGTTCATTTATCTGCAGATTCTTAATGCATGAAGAATCACTGCTGATAATCAAATCAAGAGTATTACTCCCTCTAGTTGCCTCCCGAACATGCTGATGTAGAAAACATCATCCAATAAATCCACAAAAGCCCTGCTAGTGTGTGAGTAACCAGCCCCCAAATTCCAGTCAATATCTGGGAAATTAAAATCTCCCATTATAAGACACTCTGATTTACTGGCCCACTCTATTTCCCTGTACAGTTCCTTATTATACTCATCAGAGTCATTAGGCCTATAGCACACTCCTACTCTCAATTTTGATCTCCCAATGTTTATGTCACACCAAACTGACTCCACACTGCACTGTCCAGCGATGTCGACTGGCTTCACTTCCTTGGTTTTTATGTGTTTCTTAACTAATAGCATAACCCCTCCCCCCTTCCTATCCTGTCTATCCTTTCTGTAGACGTTGTACTCCCCAAATTGCAGTTCTGCATCCCTTATATCTGTGTGACACCACGTCTCTGATATCCCAACAATATCTGCCTTTGATGTTTTGAGCAATACCTCAAATTCATCAAATTTATTTACTAAACTCCTAGCATTGGTGTACACGCAAGTATACCTGCACCTGTTTCTATTCTTAGCTACCCTAACACAACCCATGTGTTTACTTGTACCGCAATGGCTCCCAGCAGTCTCTGAAATACCATGCATCTTGTTTTTCAGGCTTCTGCTCATTCTAATAGAAGCAGTGCAAGAATCTCTTTCACCTCTGCCAGTGGCTTCTGTCAATCTATTGGTCTTTGTCTCCCCCCAAGCTAGCAGTTTTCCGACCCACCTAACACTGCCTCGATAGCATCAGCAAATATTCTTGCACCCTTTCTATTTAAGTGTATCCCATCCCTGTAGAAGCAATCTCTCCTGTTAACAAGTACAGTCCAGGCTGAAAAAAATTCTACCCCTTGAGCCTTGCACAATCTTTCCAGGGCCGAATTGATCGACAAGGCTCTCATCATATACTCCCTCCTATCGTGTCTGGGCAGAATTGCAGACACTTTCAAATTCTTAGTGGCTTATCATTTCTGCCATAGCTTGCCAAATGTTTGATTTGGCAAGAAATGATTGCCGACTACTTTATATCCACCATAGGCTTCTGTATCACTTGATAATTTATATGCATGCCATGCACTTTTCTTCTTTGGTACAAATATCATCAGTTCATCTACCATCCATTTAGGTGTAAACCTTGAACAGTATCTCTTACTTGATATAAAAAGCATATTAGTTT